>NC_056743.1:1003174037-1003474037 GCF_019279795.1 Protopterus annectens | reverse complement strand
ACAAGAGAGACATTGGTCATGTGTGTCTTTGTGGGGAATCTGCCGACTGCACTTGCCTTTACCGGATGACATGAACAGACTATAAATATAAACCAAGTAGGACTGAAAGAATCCTCAACGTGGTACTTAACTGAATCTTTTTTCAATCCTATGTCCGCGAGAAGCAGGAGCACCTGGCGCACGACTGGCGGCTGAAAAGTTCTGAGG
Source organism: Protopterus annectens (assembly GCF_019279795.1). NCBI lineage: Eukaryota > Metazoa > Chordata > Ceratodontiformes > Protopteridae > Protopterus > Protopterus annectens. The sequence goes on along the minus strand of NC_056743.1, from coordinate 1,003,473,830 downwards.
GCTGGTGCGTGCAGACGTCACTTTTAAGGCTCACATTCCAGCAGCCACATCAGAAGTCCGTCGCACCAAGAGGGACTGAAAATCTTTGGAAACCTGGCCGAACAAACTGGAGAGGAAGAAGGGTAAACTCACAAGTAGAATACTGCAACACTGGAATATCATAAAAAATATGTACACCAAGAGGTTCAAATCCTGAAGATGACCAAGCTGAGGGACTGGCATCTTCTTTTAAGCATTTCCCATTCATAGCAGGAATTCTTACAATAATCCTTTACCATAATTACAGTTACTCAACTAGATTAATTTCTGCTTTAATGTAAAGCAGGCCTCACAATCTGCACTCATGAAGTAGCTCTTTCACTTTACTTCTTTGGCTATGAGATATTTAAGATCTATATTACATGAACGAACAATCAAAATGTTGAGTACCATACGACACACTTTGATCGATCGTTCATGTGATCAAAACCTTAAAACACTGAAAAATACAAAATCGAAAGATTTTGTTCGTCCCACACATTCCCTATACTAACATACAACACACACATACAACCAATGCAAACAAACCCCTCCACGCTTAAACCATTCAAACACTTAAAAACCTACAAAAACTCATCTACTTTTTAAACAAAGTGGGGGGCTTAGCCCCCCTACACCCCCCCCAACTAAATATACCAACTCCAAGATCTCTGTACACTGGAGAAAGGGCAATTTCCCGGTAATCGCAAAGTGACTTCTTACACAAGTGATTACTGGGAAATTGCCCTTTCCCCAATGTACAGCGATCTCGGAGTTGTTATATAAAAGAAAGCAGCCTCTTACCTAGCCATTCCAAACAGCGTAGCGTGTTTACGTCACACACCACACCCACTAGCAATGCCGGAACTCCAAATTTCGACATCTGCAGTCTCCGATTATATGAACGTTCGATCAAAGTGTGCCGAGTATGTTGCACTCGACATTTTGATAATTCGTTCATGTAATATAGACCCGGATATTTATTAAGTACTCCCATCTCTTTGCCCTACACAGTCTTACAGAAAAAGTGAGAAATACCTGCAGGTACAGAGGAAACATATCTTCTAGTCTGCTCTTCTTCCTTCCACGACGTTTCTTTGCCTTTTCTGCTTCACTCTCTCCAGGCAATGTATCTGGAACACCTTCAGTAAGAGCATCAAAAAAGGCACCTGAAATAAAGAAAACAAGAACACTCTTAACATGCAATAAAGAAAAAGCTGTAATATGCAACTATAATGGACAGACTCAACTTTCCCTGTCTATCAAGCACTCCAGCTTAGGCTTTTAAACCTTACACTTTTAATACCTCAAACTTTCTGTCATTATACCACTGCAGTTAGAACCACCTTCTACTAGGTACTCTGGACTGACTGCTTCACTGTGCTTACAATGAACTACATACATTTTCTTCATTCCATGTTTATTTTTATTTATTTTTACTTTCCACATCTCTACTGACAGAATGTTGCAAACTATTCCATTCAGCTCCCCCACTCCTACACAACATTCTTGTGCTACAAATGCCTTATGTACTGGATGGTTAAATAAAACACATCAAAATCACATTTAGGCAAAGATCCCCAAAGGACTGAATCACAACTATATTTAAGTCACTTTTCATCATTCACTGATTTATTTGTTTGGTTTTTGTTAACCGGGTTAGTCCAGCTGGGCCATCAGCCCATTTTCAGTGGAAACCCGAGGAGAAAAGCTCCAAAAAAGAAACAAGTATACAATAAGCAGCAATGTGAAGTTTGGTTACATAACTACATACATTCATACCAAATCAGAGAATATGATTACAAAACCAACAAATATTCATACAAAAATGGAATAGTAAAGCATAAAACTTCAGCAAAAAACAATGGCTAAAAATTATAAATTATAAATAATGTTAAAATAGGTCATCAGAAAAAAAAAGTCATTAAAGCACTGAAAAAGAAAAAAGGAAGTTGGTAGAGAGGAAGAGGAAGTATTAAATATAGAGGTAGAAATAGAGGTGTGGAAAGTACAATTTAGGGGAGTCTAGAGAGTAGAAAGAAGCAGTTATGAGAAGGGGGGTAGAGAGTACAGTAGCAAAGGAAAGACAATTAGAGATTTAGATAAGGTAATGCTTAGCAGCACAGCTAAGTTATCACGGTGGTGGTGTTTGTGGAAGTTATATTAGGGTAAGAGAAGAGAAAAGTACAGTTTTGTACCTACCATAAATGTAGATGTTCGAAGATCCACATTGCTGCAGTCCTGACACTTGGGTAGTCCGCTGTCCCAGTCGGCCCGAATACCAAAGTATAAGGCTGACGTCGGTCAAGGCGCATTAGTCAGGACGTCAGGGTACAAATGCGCATGACCGACGTCATTTCCTCAGTCTTTTCTTGCCCCAGATGTCAGAAGACCCTAAAAAGATAAGGCCAAACCAAAAAACAACAACACATCAAACACCCCTGTACCAAATATATGTACAATATATACAAAGTCAGAAAGGTACAATCCCACCCACACAACCACCCCTAAACATAGAGGGGAAGGAGGGAGGGTAAATTGGACTGCAGCAATGTGGATCTTCGAACATCTACATTTATGGTAGGTACAAAACTGTACTATGTTCTTCATCTCACATTGCTGCAGTCCTGACACTTGGGTAGAATCCCAAAGCAGAGGTAAGGGAGGATGGCAAATCACAAAGAAGCAGGAGCTGACAACATGCCCTGTAAAATAGCAGTGGCAAAACCAGCCCTAGATTTAGAGTAGAGAGGAAGGTGGTAATGCTTAGAGAAAGTATGCACTGAACTCCAAGTAGCAGCCTCCAAAATATCCTTAGTTGCCACCCCCCTTAGAAATGCTGTTGAAGTGGCAGTAGCCCTAGTGGAATGAGGCCTAATCCCAGCTGGAATCTCCTTGCCATGATGGGAGTAACAGAAAGTAATGCAAAACCCAATCCACTTAGAAATAGTTTGTTTTGACACAGGCTTACCCTGAGAACTCAAAGCAAATGAAACAAACAACTGCTGAGACTGCCTAAAATCCTTAGTCCTGCTTAAATAATAACGTAATTGCCTGTGTACATCTAAAGTGTGCAAAATCTTTTCCCCCTTATTTTGGGGATTTGCATAAAAGGTAGGCAAATGAATAATTTGGTTTAAAGCCACACTAGAAACCACTTTAGGCATAAAGGAAGGATTAGTACGTAAAGATACCCTATCCTTATGAAAAATCAGGAAAGGCTCAACCGCCATAAGGGCCTGCAATTCAGACACCCTTCTTGCAGAGGTAATGGCCAACAAAAAAGCAGTCTTCCATGACAAATATTTCAATTCAGCAGTAGCTGCAGGCTCAAAAGGTTGTAGAGTGAGTTTCTCCAACACAAAATTGAGGTCCCAAGCAGGAGTAGGAGCTCTACGTGGGGGTCTTATATTCTTTGCCCCTCTAAGAAATTGCTTGAACAAAGGATGAGAAAACAATGGTGGGTCACAATCATAGTGAGCTGAAATTGCTGCAGCATGAATCTTAATGGAAGAGAAAGACAAACCTTTGTCCAATAACTCAGTAAGATATTGAAGAGCCACACTCAAATTTGGCTCAGAAACATCCAAATCCTTTGCTGCACTCCAAAAAGAAAATCTCTTCCATTTTCCTGCGTACACTTTCCTTGTACTAGGTCTTCTGGCTTCCATAATCACATTCAAAACTTGTTGAGGAAGCTGAGACCTGCTATGGTTCAAAACAGAATATGCCAGGCTGTTAGATGAAGAGAGTGAAGCTTGACATTGAGTAGATGCCCGTCCTTCTGAGACAATAGGTGTGGAATCAAAGGTAAGGGCCATGGAGGCTTCCTTACTAGACTCCTCAGCAATGGGTACCAGTGCTGCCGAGGCCAATCTGGAGCTATTAAAATCATCCTTGGCTTGTCTTGTCTGACCTTTAGAAGTACCTTTGGGAGGAGAGGCAGAGGTGGAAAGGCATACACATGAAGATTTTTCCAACTGAAAGAAAGAGCATCCACTTTCCAGGCTGTGTGATGAAACCTTTCGTGCAAAACTTTGGCAGCTGGTGGTTTAGTGGAGAAGCGAACAGATCTATGTCTGGAGTTCCCCATGACACTGTCAATGTCTGAAATACATGAAGATCCAGTTTCCACTCGTGGGGATCCATGATTTGCCTGCTTAACACATCTGCTAAGGAGTTCTGTGCTCCTGGCAGAAACCTTGCTTGAAGATTCAGTTGCAAGCTTAACGCAGTCTCCCACAAAATCATTGCTTGCCTGCATAGAGGATAAGAATGTGTTCCCCTTGTTTGTTGATGTACCACATGACAGTTGTGTTGTCTGTTAGAATCAACACCTGCCCTGGAAGAAGTAAATCCTTGAAAGCCAGTAATGCAAACTGGACTGCTAACATCTCCTTCATGTTGATATGTAGATGCTGCAGTCTGGCAGGCCACTTGTCTTGTATCCACTTTCCATTCAGATGAGCTCCCCAAGCTGTGTCTGAGGCATCTGTCGTTAGAATCTGACTCGCCTCTGGCTGGGTCACAGAGAGTCCCTTGTTTAGGTGACATTCCTGAGCCCACCACAAAAATTCCTTCTGAATGCAAGGAATTACTTGAATGGCAGTGTCCAAATCCTGGCAGTGCTGTGTCCATACATTTTTGAGATACCATTGCAGCTTCCTCATATGCAGTTTGGCATTGGGAAGCACCAGAATACAAGATGCCATGAACCCTAAGGCTTGAAGGACTGTCCTTGCAGTCAGCCCGGACTGATGAGAAAGTTGATGGAAGTAAAGAGAAAGATTCTTTTGTTTGTCCGGGGTTAAAAAGGCCATCTGGGTTGCTGTATTCAGTCTCACATCCAGAAAGCACATGTCTTGAGAGGGTACTAGACTGGACTTTATTTCGTTCACAGAATACCCTAGGCATCTTAGCACTGCTATCACATATTCCAAATGCTGAAGAAGAACGTCCCTTCCTTGAGCCAGAATCAGGCAATCGTCCAAATAAGGATAGATTTGTATTCCTTTTAGCCTGAAGAAAGCTATCACTGGAGCCAGAACCTTTGTGAATACTCTGGGCGCAGTAGATAAGCCAAAGGGCAATGCAGAGAACTGATAATGAGAATTCCCAGCTCGAAAACGCAGATATTTTCTGCAAATTATTCTGACAGGAACATGAAGGTAAGCTTCCTTGAGATCCAAAGTTACCATCCAGTGATCTTTGCCCAGCAGAGGTAAAAGCTGTTGTAACGTCAACATTTTGAACTTGGGAATGTCCAGATAAGTGTTGAGGATAGATAGATCCAAAATTGGTCTCCACGTGTTCCCCTTTTTTGGTACTAGGAACAGGTGAGAATAAAATCCTAGGCCTCTTTCTGGCACAGGAACCGGCTGAATGGCCCCTATTTGGAGTAACAGAGAAATTTGCTTGTGAGCCTCTTTCCTTTGTTGAGGAGGAATGTCTGGCATGCCTTTGAAAGGAGGCAAGGTATGGAAATAAAACCTGTAACCGTGGTGAATGATATCCAATACCCATCTGTCTTGGGTAATTAAACTCCAGTTTTCTTTGAAAAGTGCCAACCTTCCTCCCAAAGGTGCTGCCAGACGAGAAGATTCTGGCAGCTGAAAAGGCAGGTCTCATTGGGTCTGTTTACGAAAGGACTGACCCCTGCCCTCACCAGAAGACTGAGCAGGTGAACTCCCTGTTCTAGGCCTAAAAGAACCTTGAGCTCTGCCCCTCCCACGTCTAGACCTACCCCTAGACTGGGAATCATAAGCAGGATATGACCACCCCTTGGTAGGCCAATTTCTACTAAACTTCGGAGGCTGAACCTGCAAAAAATCTTTAACAGTCTGCATAGACTTAGCCTTGTCTTCCATTTTCTTTAGAACTGCTTCCACAGGCGAACCAAACAACACATCAGATTGTAAAGGAGCATCTAAAATCCTTGTCTTCACATGCTCAGCTAAATTCTGATCCCTCAGCCAGGCGTGCCTGCGAAGAACCGAACCAGTGGCAGCCACCCTCGAAGAGGCCTGCACAGCATCAAAACCACATTGCAAAGAATGCTTACCCACCTGTTCAGAAACATGAACTAAATCCTGCAACTCCTTACACTCAATACCTTCCGCCAAAGCATCTACCTTAGACTTTAATTGTGAAAGGAGATAATTTTGGTATTTCAACATATGAAACTGGCAATTCAAAGCTCTCATGGCCAAAGTGGAAGAAGTATACACTTTCTTTCCCCATCTATCCAAAGCCCTTGCCTCTTTATCTGGAGGAACAGGATTTTTAACAACAGAAGCCTTAACACCTTTAGGCCCCTGTGAAACAGTTTCTGGGTCTGCCCTAGGACTCTAAAAAGATACTTATGAGCTTCAGGCACCCTATAATATCTATCCGGTTTTACTGGAGCAGGAGGCAAAGAATCAGGGTTCAGAGAAGCCTCTGCAAAACATCCTCCACCACATCCAGAACAGGAGGTATAGCTAAAGGCCTATGCTGGGGTAGAAACAAAATTCCCTAAGCCTTTTCCTGGAATCAGAGAAATCCTGACCTTCCCATTTAAAATGCTCCCTCATGGAATGAAGAGTCTCTGAAAATGAAAAATCCTCAGGGGGAGAAGCAGAAGGAGTAGAATCATCTACATCAGAATCAGAGTAAGGGGAATACTCCTGCAAGTCTTCAGCCGAAGACTCCGAAGCATCCGAACACTGCTCAAAACTCCCAAGCTCAGGTTCCACCCTAGGCCTCTTATCAGGAGGGGGCATAGAACCTCTAATCATTGTAATCAAATCTTCTGCCATCTTAAGCATATGCTTCTTAGGTACAGACCCTGAAGAACTAGGGGTAACACCTGAAACAAAACCTGGCCTTCCCCTGGGAGAAGCCTTGGAAACAGCAGGGGAGGGCCTAACCACATTAGGAAGGGAGGGAAGAACAGCTACCTGAGAAGCCCCTTCCGCCTGGCCTACCTCCTGAGAGGTCACATCTTGCAGTACTAAAGTCTCTCCCTGGGATTCCAAAGAAATAACTGGCTGAACCTCTGGCTCCACCGAGCCCTCTAAAGAACCGACGTCCGGTACGGACGGTTCTTCCAGCCTAGGCTTTGCTGTTTTGTCCTTGCGCTTTTTTGATGAAGCGGGCGTCGGAGCATCCGACGGCATTTTATAATTACACTGCTTCCCAAAAACTAACCTGGCACAATCTAATCTTCTCTTTATAGTGCGTTTGTTAAATCTAGCACAAGAGCGACAGCCAACCACGTCGTGCTCAGGCCCTAAGCAAGGTATACACAAGGTATGGTAATCCCTATGAGGTATCGGTTTCCCACAAGAAATACAGTTATTCACTTTTTCTGACATCCGGTAAAATACTGAGGCAAGAAAAAACCAAAATATTCCCCAACGGGGTACTTAGCCAACTTGGATTCGGTCTGAAACTCCGACTTCGGAAAATCTCAGAACGCCAACCTGCACTTGCAAAACTGCTTCTGCATCGGACCATGCGGCAAAAAAGACTGGGGAAATGACGTCGGTCATGCGCATTTGTACCCTGACGTCCTGACGTCAGACTAATGCGCCTTGACCGACGTCAGCCTTATACTTTGGTATTCGGGCCGACTGGGACAGCGGACTACCCAAGTGTCAGGACTGCAGCAATGTGAGATGAAGAACATCTGCTCTAGTTTAACACTTGGGAGAGAGAAGGATAAAGTAGGGTGATGACAGGTACAGGAGGGAGAGTTTGTAAGGAAGATATGAAGTTCTCTTTTGAAATGAATAGAAGACTTGATATAATGTATACTGCTAGGGAGCTTGTTCCAAGTTTGAGATACAGAGCACTTACAAAGGAATCTGCCTATTGTTTTATTAGGCCAGTAAATGTCAAGTAGCTGTTAGTGCTGCGAAGAGATCGTGAAGGCTTGTATGGGGATACGAGGGCAGACAGAGAGGGAAAGTCCGCATGTTTGTAGAGTAGAGAATGTGTGATCTGCAGCTGGGAAAGTTGGAGTAGTTTAGGGAATTCAAGCCATGGTAGTTGCTTAAGGGGGCAAGGCAGTGATGGGATTTGTAATGGTAGTTACAGGCAAATCTGGCTATCTGGTTATAAGTTCATTCAAGTCTGGTTAAAAGATTTTTTGGAGGTTGATGAGTATAGAGGAAGCATAAAGTAGGCAGGGGAGGAGATAAGCTTGAGCTAGTGAAGTCCTTGAGGTAATGGATAACAATTGTTTGCTTCTATACAAAAGATGGAGTTTTTGATAGACTGTTGAATATTAATGTCAAATTTCAGTTGATCAATTTAACTCCTACAAGTTTGGTATTGGAGTCAGCATGAATGATGGCACTGTCTACTGAAGAGAGACTGAAGGAAGTTTTTAGGTTAGACAGATTTTGGAAAGAAAATTTGTTGTTTAGCTTTCTTTGCGTTAAGGATGAATTGGTCATTTGTTAAACAGTGTTCAGTGGTGTTGAAAGCAGTCTGTGTGAGAGAGAGAAGGTTGGCATCACCTGAAAAAGTTAAGCACCATTTTCAAAATGCACTTACCTCATTACACACACTTCTGCAAGTAGCAAACACTGATTAAAGAAAGTACAGTTTTGTACCTACCATAAATGTAGATGTTCGAGCGTAGGCACTGCTGCAGTCATTACACTTGGGGTTATCCTGCCGTCAGGCGGTTCCCCAGCCGGCCTGAGTTCCAAAGTCTTGGTCCGGCTTCGGTTGCTGACGCCTCCTCCCTGACGTCAGTGCGACAGGGGTATATAAGATGCAGCCGACGCCATTTTCTTCAGTTTTTCTTGCCCCATATGTCAGGTGCCCCTAAATAGGTAGGCAATTCAAATTGCTAATAAAACATACATAAGAAAAGCAAACATACTTTCAGCTACCAGCAAATATGCCCCATAGGTAGTAAAAGGTAGAGGAACTAGGTACGTACTAGCCAGTAAGAGGGGAAGGAGGGAGGGTAACCTGGACTACAGCAGTGTCTACACTTGAACATCTACATTTATGGTAGGTACAAAACTGTACAATGTTCGTGTGACACTGCTGCAGTCATTACACTTGGGTAGAATCCCAAAGCTGAGGTAGGGTGGTTGGCTCTATAAGGCATTAGGGGTGGCTATAAGGCCCTGCAGCACTGCAAAGGCGAAGCCAGCTCTGGATTTAGAGTATAGAGGCAGATGGTAATGCTTGGTGAAGGTATGCACAGAACTCCATGTTGCTGCTTCCAAAATATCCTTGGTAGGTACTCCTCTGAGGTAGGCAGTTGAAGTGGCTGTTGCCCTGGTGAAGAGAGATCTAATGCTGTTAGGTGCAGGTTTTCCATGGTGCATATAGCAGAAACGTATGCAATGTCCTATCCATTTGGAAATAGTCTGTTTTGAAATGGCTTTTGCCTGTGCCGCTGCAGCATATGCTACCAATAATTGCTCAGATTTTCTGAAAGCTTTGGTTTTATCCAAGTAGAAGCATAACTGCCTGTGAATGTCCAATGGATGCTGTAGTCTTTCCCCTTTATTCTGTGGTTTTGGATAAAAAGAAGGCAAGTGAATGGTTTGGTTTAGAGACACACTTGAAACCACCTTAGGCATAAACGTAGGGTTGGTTCCTAAGGACACCCTGTCCTGGTGGAAAATGAGGAAAGGTTCCACTGCCATTAGTGCCTGTAATGCTGAAACTCTTCTTGCAGAAGTTATTGCCAGGAGCAGAGCAGTTTTCCAAGAAATGTATTTTAATTCTGCTGTGCTAGCTGGTTCAAAAGGAGGTAAAGTCAATTTTTCCAAAACAAAGTCGGGGTCCCAACTAGGAGTAGGTGCTCTACGGGGCGGTCTTATGTTTTTAGCCGCTCTGAGGTACTGTTTTAACAAAGGATTAGAGAAAATTGGTTGGATCCATATTGTAATGTGCAGAGATGGCAGAGGCGTGGATCTTGATGGATGAGAAGGAGAGGCCTTTGTCCAGCATCTCAGTCAAATATTGTAGTATCTGAGGAATGTTTGGCACAAGAGGATCAAGGCTGTGAGACTAGTTCCAGGCACAGAATCTCTTCCATTTGTCAGAGTAGACTTTCCTGGTACTAGGCCGTCTGGCCTCCAGAATGACATCCATAACTGCTTTGGAGAGAGGCATTGCTTGCATGGCTAGGGAATCTTCCATGCAGCTAGGTTTAGTGTCTTTAGCTGGCTGTGGAGTAACTGATTGTTGTGCTGAGACATCAGATGTGGTATTTGAGGCAAAATCCAGGGTGGTCCTTGTGCTAAGTTTTTTAAGATTGGGTAGCAGTGCTGGCGTGGCCAGTCTGGTGCAATCAGGATCATTTTTGGCTCTTCTTGCCTGGCCTTTATGAGTAACTTTGGGAGAAGAGACAGTGGTGGAAAAGCATATACTTGTAGATTTGTCCAGCTGAATGAGAGGGCATCCACTTTCCATGCTTGCGGATGGTAACTCCTTGTGCAGAATTTATTTAGCTGGCAATTCATTGGGGAGGCAAACAGATCTATGTCCGGGCTCCACCATTTCTTTGTTATCATTCTGAATATTTGAGGATTCAATTCCCATTCATGGGGATCCATGACATTTCTGCTTAAGTCGTCTGCCAGTGTGTTTTTCTCTCCTGGCAGGAATTGTGCTTGTAGATGAACTTGATAGTTTATAGCTGTGTTCCACAAGGTCATGGCTTGTCTGCAGAGGAGGTAGGAGTGAGTGCCCCCTTGCTTGTTTACGTACCATATAACTGTGGTGTTGTCTGAAAGCTATAAGGGCATTTTGTACAGCTAGCATCTCTTTTTGATTGATGTGCAGATGCCTTTGTCCTGCGTTCCACTTGCCCTGAATATATTTTCCTGCCATGTGTGCTCCCCAGGCGTAATCCGATGCATCTGTTGTCAGTATTTGCCTGGCTGTGGGTTGAGTGAAAGGCTGTCCCTTGTTGAGGTGACAAGCTTGAGCCCACCATCGAAACTCCTGTTGAAGGCAAGGTATTAGTGGTATAACTGTTTCCAAACTTTGACAGTGTTGAGACCATACATTTTTTAGGTACCATTGTAGTTTCCTCATATGAAGTCTGGCATATGGAATTAGTAGTATGCAAGATGCCATGAAGCCCAAGGCCTGCAGAATTTTTCTTGCAGGGAGTTGGGTCTTTGTTGCCATTAATTGAAAGTATTGTGTCAGTTGTCCTTGCTTGTCTGGCGTGAGAAAAGCCATCTGGGCCGTTGTGTTCAAGCTGGCACCCAGGAATAGTATCTCTTGTGAGGGCACTAGTCTTGATTTATTTTCATTTACTGTGTACCCCAGGCAACTTAACTTTTTTACGAACGCCAGATGCTGTAGAAGACTGTCCCTGCTCTCTGTTTGAATCAGATAGTCGTCCAAGTATGGGTAAATTTGAATTCCTTTCTGTCTGCAAAATGCAATTACTGGTGCCAGGCACTTTGTGAAGACCCTGGGCGCAGTAGATAATCCAAAGGGCAGTGCAGAGAATTGATAGTGCATTGGACCAGCTAAGAACCTGAGGTATCTTCTGCAGTTTTGTCTGATAGGGACATGCAGGTATGCCTCCTTGAGGTCCAAAGTCACGAGCCAAGCTTGCTTGCCCAGCATGGGAAGAAGCTGCTGTAATGTCAACATTTTGAATTTTGGAACATCCGGGTATGTGTTTAGTGTAGAAAGATCCAGAATGGGCCTCCAGGCTTTGTCTTTTCTGGGAACAAGACAGACTCTTGAGTAAAATCCTTGCCCTTGTTCCTGTGGTGGTACCTTTTGGATAGCTCCCATGTTCATGAGTGCCATAATTTGTGTTTGGACCTCTGCCCATTGATTTAGTGGCAGATTTGGCATTCCTTTTAATCTTGGCAGAGTGTGAAAGTAGAACCTGTAACCTTTTGAAATGATATTGAGAACCCATTTGACTTGGGTGATCATATGCCAATTGTGATAAAAGTGCCAGTTTTCCTCCCAAAGGGGCTGCCAAGAGTGAGTTGTTTGGCAGCTGGAGTGGGAAGTCATTGGGGCTGTTTTTTTTATATGCTTAGTGCCTGTCTTCCCCTTCTTTCTGGCCTGATGCACCCCACTGTCGAGGCCTGTAAGGACCTTGTGGTTGACCTCTACCTCTTGGCCATCTGTATCTGCCCCTTTGAGGTCTGTCATTAACTGGAAATGACCAATTCTTTGTTGGCCAGTTTCTACTAAATCAAGGAGGCTGAACCTGTAAGAAATCCTTCACTGTTTGCATAGATTTTGCCTTATCCCCCATTTTCTTTAATACCTCTTCTGCCTTAACTCCAAATAAAACATCCTGCTATAAAGGTGCATCCAGTAATTTAGCTTTAACATGATCTGGTAACGTATGTTCTTTTAACCATGCATGTCTTCTAATGACAGAGCCTGTAACTGCAGCTCTGCATGAGGCCTCTAAAGAATCAAAACCAAATTGTAAAGTATGCCTTCCCACTTGTTCAGCGGCATGCAATAAATCCTGCATTTCTTTAAAATTAGGAGGATCTGTATCTGGAAGCAATTTTTGTTTTAACTGAGACATCAACAATTGCTGACATTTTAGCATGTGAAACTGGCAATTTAAGGCTCTCATTGCTAAGGTTGCAGACGTATATTCTTTCTTTCCCTATCTGTCTAGTGCTCTGGAATCTGTCAGAGGGAACTGGGTTCTTTGCTGATGAGGCCTTAACCCGTTTGGGTCCCTGGGAAACGAGTTTCAGGATCAGCAACAGGGCTTTTATACAGAAATTTGTGAGAGTCAGGCACTCTGTAATATCTGTCCAGTTTAAGTGGAGCTGGAGGTAAGGAATCAGGATTTAAGCTGGATTCAGTGTACACATCATCCACAATATCTAACACTGGCGGAATAGCCAGGGGTCTGTGTTGAGGTAATAATAGGAAGCCTCTGAGCCTTTTCTTGGATTCTGAATAATCCTGGCCTTCCCAATGGAAATGCTCCCTCATGGTATGTAAGGTTTCCCCAAAGGAGTAGTCCTCAGGTGGAGAGGCTGATGGAATAGATTCCTCAGCATCAGAATCTTCATAAGGGGGTAAAGGATATCCCAGGTCTGAGGATGAATCTGAGGAAATGGACCCCTGGTTGGATGAATCATAATCTGCATCCTGTCTAGGCCTTTTATCAGGAAGGGGATGGGAACCCCTGATTAGAGTGATTAGGTCTTCAGCCATTTTGAGCATTTGTTTCTTAGGCATGGAGGCCTGTCCTGGAGAATGCTGTACTTGTTTATTTTAAAAGGAGGCTTTGACTTAGAAGAGGGTTTAATGCTTAGCTGAGTAGGTCTGAAGACACCCTCTGAGGCTGCGGTAGCTCAGGTACTCCTGATCCCTCTGCAAGATCGGTTTCGGTCTGCTGAAAAACTAGTGCGTCCGAAGGCCCAGCCATCTCCACGTGGGGGTCGGGGGCGGCCTGTGGTTCTGCAGAAACGGTCGTCAGGGGCTGCGAAGGCGCCTCACTGAAAACCGGAGAACCAGTGACTGGCCTAGAAGAGGCTTCATCGTCAGTTTTGGGCCTCGGATGCCTGTCCTTGTCTTTGCGCTTTTTATGAATACCGGTAGTCGGAAGTTCCGACGGCATGGTATAATTAAATTTTCTGACAAAGTAATGTCGGGCAAAATTAAACCGACATTTAATAGTGCGCTTATTAAACCTAGCACAAAACAGACAAGTAACGTTGTGGTCTGGGCCTAGGCATGGGATACAATAAGAATGGAAATCCTTATGAGGTATTTGCTTCCCACAAGAAATACAGTTATTAACTTTTACTGACATCGGTCTGAGGCAAGAAAAAGTTTCCCCAACGGGGCACTTAGCTTTGTAGAAGACTTCGGTTCTGGATTCGGAATGAAAATCTCAGGAGTAAGCCGACCGGCACTTGCGAACTACTTTTGCTTCGGGCACCACGCGGCAAGAAAGACTGGAGAAAATGGCGTCGGCTGCATCTTATATACCCCTGTCGCACTGACGTCAGGGAGGAAGCGACAGCAACCGACGCCGGACCAAGACTTTGGAACTCAGGCCGGCTGGGGAACCGCCTGACGGCAGGATAACCCCAAGTGTAATGACTGGAGCAGTCTCACACGATGAACATCTGTGTCAGTATAATTCAGATTGTAATGATAAAGCTGTCTCCAAGCTTCTTCCCTCCTTCCCAAGTCACTAAAACAACTGTGCTATCAAAAGAGGGGTTCATTTCCAAGTCTGCACTGGCAACTTTACAGCACTAAACCCCCTCCAACTACAGCCTATGTGCCCAGAGCTTGAATTTTGGCTTTGGCACTTGAGAGTGAAAAGAGGGAGGAGTTGGATTGCTGCAGAAATCTGTAAAGGCTCTTGAAATCACACCAGATGGGTAGATATCTGCTTTCATATATTTCACATAGAAAATGAATAGCATTACAGTGATTATCCATATAAAAGAAACCTTAGACATGTTTTGCATGACCTCCCAAGCTTACAGTACATACCTGCCTTGGGTTCTGTGCTACAAAAACATTCACATTTTCTTTAGGAATGATTAATAGCACAAATTAGCACAAAAACTAAAAGAGCAACGTGGCAGTTTCCAGCTTCTGCCATGCTCCCAATACTTGAAAGACAGAATCATATCTGCTTTCTTACAGTTCTTACTCTCAAATTACTTAAGTTATTGATACAAACAGTATTCTCTAGCATGACTCCAGCAATACTTTGTGCATCATTAGTTTTTTCCCAATATTTTTAAGACCATACATTAGAGATTACTTCTACTCTTTCTCCTATTCCATCGATAAACTGTTTTAATGCCTTTAAATCCAAATCCTGACTAAAAATTTGCCAATTTAACTTCTCTTCCTCTTCTAGAGAGCATCAAAACATTTTTTAATCAAAAGTTGACTGACTCTTTTCCATTGTGTTATGTACTTTGTGACTTGTTTTCAAACTACTTCACTACATTTCACATCTGATATTCTCTTTTAAACAAATATCTTGATCTGGTCTCCTATCTGGACAGCTCATAAATCTTCAGATCTTTATGCTTTTCTCACTCTTCATAAATCTGTCTTCACTGTTAAATCAAGAAGATACAAAAGTAGAGCTGTGTAAGTAAATTTACCATAACACTAGCTGTTCAAATAACTGAATGATCAATACTGCAGTAGCCTAAGCTATGTGGGGTTATATCCCAAAAGGACTCAACAGCCAGCTAGCTTCCAAAGCTTCACAGCACCTTCAATGCGAACAAACCATTAGTCATCTCAAGATAAGGTGACTAAAAAAAACAAGTTTGAGCACCAAGCTCTTCAAAGCTTTCATGCCAACAGAGAGATGGAGGCTGAGCTCGGAAAGGAGAATGCTAGGAACAAAAAATAAAAATCCACACACTGTCAAAACATCACACCAAGAAACAACAGGGATGGAGGGGCTACTGTAGCAGTGAAGATTTACTGTTCTGTTAAGTTTACTTAGACGATAGTACTACGCTCATCATACTGAATATTGCTGCAGTAGCCTAAGCTACATAGATAGATTACCATAACCTACAAATTTTGGGAGGAGGAAGAAAGTACAGTTGTGTACACTTACCATAAATGTAGATGTTCGAGTGTATTCACTGTTGCAGTCATTACATTTGGGTAATCTGCTGGCAGGTTGCCCTCAGTCGGCCTGAATTCCAAAGTCTTGGGTCCTGCATCGGTCGCTGTCTTCTCTTCCATGACGTCAGGGGTATAAAACATGCAGCCAACGCCATTATCTTTAGTTTTTTATGCCCCCTGATGTTGTCAGGTGCCCCCAAAAAGGTAGCAATATTATATTTATATACATACACATATATATATATATATATATATATATATATATATATATATATACACACATACACACATGCATCAATATGAACTTTACCTTCATCTACAGGCAAATACACCACATAAGTTGTAGAAGATAGGGAAGGAAAGATAAGCTGTAGAATGACAGGGCGATGGCGGGAGGGTAACCTGGACTGCAACAGTGAATACACACTAACATCTACATTTATGGCAAGTGTACACAACTGTACTATGTTCTTCATGTTTCACTGTTGCAGTCATTACATTTGGGTAGAATCCCAAAGCTATGGTTGAGATGCTGGCGCTAAACAGCATTAGACGAGGCTATAAGGCCCTGCAGCACTGCAGTGGCAAAGCCTGCCCTAGTCTTAGAGTAGAGAGGCAAATGGTAATGCTTTGTAAAGGTGTGAACAGAACTCCAAGTAGCAGCCTCTAGAATGTCCTTGGTTAGTACTCCTCTGAGAAAGGCTGCTGTAGTAGCTGCAGCTCTGGTGGAGTGAGACCTAATGCCTTTGGGCACAGATTTGCCATAGTGTAAGTAGCAGAAATGGATGCAATGGCTTATCCACTTTGAAATTGTCTGCTTTGAAATTGCCTTTCCTTCTGATCCTGTAGCATATGACACTAGTAATTGCTCAGTTTTTCTTAGAGCTTTAGTCTTGCTTAAGTAGAATCTTGGCTATCTGTGTACATCCAAGGAATGCAGAATTCTCTCCCCTTTGCTCTGCGGATTTGGATAAAAAGTTGGCAGGTGAATTGTTTGATTAACAGCCACATTGGAAAGGACCTTAGGCATAAAAGTAGGATTTTTCCTCAGAGACACCCTGTCTGGGTAAAATATGATAAAAGGCTCTACGGCCATGAGGGCCTATAGCTCTGAAACTCTACTTGCTGAAGTAATTGCTAGTAGCAGAGCTATCTTCCATGATAAGAACTTTATATCAGCGGTAGCAGCTGGTTCAAATAGAGGCAGGGTGAGCTTTTCCAACACATAATTGAGGTACCATGCAGGTAATGGTGATCTTCTAGGAGGCCTTAAATTTTTGGCACCTCTAAGATAATGCTTTAGTAAAGGATGAGAAAAGACTGGTGGCTCTGTATTGTAATGAGCCGAAATGGCAGAGGCATGGATTTTGATTGATGAGAAAGATAGGCCTTTGTCAAGCATCTCAGTTAAGTATTGTAATAGCTGAGGGATATGTGGTTCAGCTGTATCAGTTCCTTGTGCTTGATTCCAAGCACAAAATCTCTTCCATTTGTCAGCATAAGATTTTGTAGTACTAGGCCTTCTGGCTTCCAAAATGACATCCATCACTGCTTTACTGAGAGGTGTCGCTTGTACCATCACCGGATTAGCCATGCTGTCAGGTTCAGCGTCTGTACTTGATTGTGCAAGATCTGATTTTTTTGCTGGGACAGTAGTTGTGGTTTTTGAGGCAAGGTCCAAGCTGGGTATTGAGACAAGTTCCTTAGGATTGGGTACCAGTACTGGCGGGGCCAGTCTGGAGCAATTAATATCATCTTTGGCTTCTCATGTCTGACTTTTAGGAGGACCTTCGGAAGAAGAGGCTAACCTCCTGATCCTTCAGGAAGGGGGAAAGGTGGGATGGTAAGTAAGAATGTGAGGTGAGATGGACTACATACATTGAACGTTATGGTGAGTACATAACTTCTTGATGTTATGTAGTCTAATCTCGCCTACATTCTTACCCGTGGGACAGCATCCCCAGCACCTACATCCTGGGTGGCTCAGAGGAAGATACTCCTGAGTACTGTGGAACCAAAGGAAGACCTGCCCCTAGATACCACGTCCAGCTTGTAATGAGTAACAAAGGTGTGTGGAGAAACCCAGGTAGCTACAGCACAAATATCATCCATAGATGATCTGGCCAGATAAGCTGTAGAAGTGGATACAGCCCGAGTAGAGTGAGCCTTGACTGGAAATGGCAGGTCTCTTCCCTCTGAGGAATAAGTGAGAGAGATGCAATTTGATATCCATCTGGATAGAGTAATCTTGGAGACAGGGGACCCAATTCTGTTCTCCGAAAAAGAGACAAACAGTTGATCAGATTTTCGGATATCTTTGGTTCTGTGCAGACAGAAACTTAACTGCCTGTGTGCATCCAATTGATGAAATCTAAATTCTGCCTTGTTTGAAAAACGGGGAAAAAACACTGGCAACTCAATAGATTGATTAAGATTAGATATGGATGCCACTTTAGGAAGAAAGGAAGGGTTTGGTCTAAGAGAAACCCTGTCTTTATGAAAGATCAAGTATGGAGGTTTGATAGAAAGAGCCTGAATTTCTGAAACACGTCTAGCTGATGTGATGGCTATTAAAAAGGCAGTTTTCCAGGTCAAGAATTTTAAGTCACAGGTAGCTGCAGGGTCAAATGGTGGAGAAGTAAGGGCTTGCAGAACAAAATTTAGATCCCAGGGCATGATAGGTTTGGAAACAGGACGACCGAGTAACTGGGTGCCTTTCAGGAAAGCCATACAGAGTCTGTGAGCCATTAGACTAGGCTCATTAGCAACATGAAAGTTAGAAATTGCTGCCAATTGAACTTTAATGGTAGCAGACGCTGAGCCCTGCTGGAAAAGCGTAGACAAAAACTCCAAGACAGAAGCAATTGGAGCTGTGTAAGGGTCAATTCCTTGGGTACGAGCCCAAATAGAAAACCTCTTCCATTTGCTGGAATAAATCTTCCTAGTAGAGGGCTTATGAGAGGAAGATAAAATATGAACTATCTCTGGTGAAAAATCATGAAGCCTAACTAACGAAGGAAGTGGAGTAGCCAGGCTGTCAACCGGAGGGTCTGCAGAGAGGGGTGGAACTGTGCCGACATGTGTGCCAGTAAGTCTGGTTGAGGGTCCAGAGTCCAAGGTGTGTCCACAATGTAGGGAAGGATAAAGAGGAAACAGACTTGACGAGGCCAGTGTGGAGCAATCAGAATCATTCTGCTTCCCAAAGCTATAGCTTTCTGAATCACTTTTGATAGCAAGGGAAATGGAGGGAAAGCATAAAACAGACTGGAGGGCCAATCGTGGACTAGAGCGTCCCTGGTTGACTCCCCCTGTGGGGGGATCAGCGTGAAGTAGCTGCTGCATTTGGCATTGAGGAGGCTGGCAAAAAGGTCGCAGCAAGGGAGACCCCCATCTGCTGAAGATTCGTTCTGTAACTAGACTATTCAGGGACCACTCGTAAGGAATCAGAATAGCTCTGCTTAGCCTTTCTGCTATCACGTTGGACTTCCCTGGAATGTGCGTTGCCACCAGAAACCGTTGGGAAGATACTGCCCACTGCCACACTCGCATGGCCTCTCTGCACAGGGGAAATGATCCAGTTCCTCTCTGTTTGTTCAGATACCACACCACTGACATATTGTCTGAGTGTATTGCAATAGTCCCAAGAGGCAGAAAGCTCTGAAGTGCCTGCAATGCAAGTAGAACTGCTCTCATCTCTAGGATGTTGATATGCAGATGTATCTCGTGATCTTGCCACGTGCCTTGGACTGTCTTGTCGAGATAATGCCCCCCCACCCCATCTGGGAGGCATCTGTGGTCACTGTGGCAACAGGGGGAAGTGGAACGAAGGGTTTCCCCTTGTCCAGATTGCTGGTGCAAAGCCACCAACTGAGATCCTGTTTGCATCTGTCCATCAGCAAAATAGTGTGGGAAAGTGGAAGTTTCTGGAGAGACCATTGAGCGAAGAGGAGCCATTGAAGGAGCCTCATGTGCAGTCTCACTAGAGGAACTAACATGATTGTTGCTGCCATAGTCCCCAGCAGCTGGAGAACCCATCTTGCCTTAGCTTTCCTCAGGGGTAGCAGGGCATGCACTTGTTGCTGTAAGACTCGGATTCTTTCCTGCAATAGAAAGGCTTACATTTGAACGGTGTCTAGCTCTGCACCTATGAAAATGACACGCTGTGAGGGGAACAAGGCAGATTTTTCCCAATTCAATGTTATGCCTAACTGTTGACAGAGTGTGATGGTAGCATCCCTGGTTCAGATTAGAAGATGCCTGGTGGGGGCGGTGAGGAGCCAGTCGTCCAGATACGGAAACACCGGGAATCCTTGATGTCTCAAGTAAGCTGTCACCACCGCCATACACTTGGTGAACACCCTGGGTGGGGGCTGTGGTGAGACCAAAGGGCAGGGCTCGAAACTGAAAATAACTGGCTCCCAGCCGGAAGCGTAGGTGTCTCCTGGATGCCCTGTCCATTTTGATGTAATAGTAAGCATCCTTGAGGTCTATGGGGCACATCCATACTTCCTTTCCCAACAATGGGAGAACTGACTGTAGAGTGACCATACGGAACTTGGAGTTTTGTACGTAGTTGTTTAGTTGACTGAGATCTAATATGGGTCTCAGGTCCCCTGTTCTCTTCGGCACCAAAAACAATCGTAAGTCCCTAATCAGATCTGGTCTGAGGGGACATGCTGGATGGCTCCTTTCTCTAGCAGCTTTGAAACCTCTGAAGCTGCATGATCCCTTTGACTGGATAGGGATCTGACGAAAAGGGGATGACATAACCTCCGGAAATTATTCGTAATACCCATCGGTCCTGGGTGATGCTTTGCCAGGCTTCTGGGTATAACGATATTCTGCCCACAACTGGCTCCGGAAAAGCACAGTCGGGTATCCCATCAGGAACAACGGTAGGGAGAGCCGCGAAAGGAATCGTGGTCTCCCGAATTGCGGGGGACCCCTCTGTCTCTAGGGCGGCGTCTCCCTGAATAACCTCCCCCTCCTCTACCTCTGGAGGGGGGCTCACCCTGTGCACCGGGAAAGAATCTCTGTGATTTTTTGAACCACATCTCCCCCCCCCCTGGGCCTTGGGGTAAGGCCTAGAGGGAAGGGAAAAACAGACCCCTACAGCAGACAGAGTCTTTCCCTCTTGCTCGCACCTGGTGAGGGTGTCTTTCACCTTGGTTCTGAACAAAGAAGAACCATCAAAGGGGGCGTCAGTGAAAGAAGACTTGAAGGCCTCCGCGAAATAACAAAGGTGCATCCAGGCTCGTCTCCTAAGGGCGACTCCTGAGCTTGCTGCCCTGCTCGCTCCCTCGGCTGCTTATGAAATGAGCCGCATGGAGGAGTTAACGATGGAGTTGAGGGTAGAGACCTAGGGCGTTAACCGTCTGGGCCACCGCCTCAGGAACGTTACCAGCGAGAGTATCTCCTAACTCCTTGATGAGCGCCGTAGAAAAAGTACGAAACCAAACCAAGCACAAGACAAAAAGAGGAACCTTGTTGGCAGAAATCACGCAACCCAGTCCAAGTCCTTAACGCATTTATTAGAAAAAAACCAACAGAGCGTTTTCGCCACGGAACACCGTGGCTTCTTCAGAGGTTTACAATTCCAAAAATCAAACACTCCGTTTAAAACAGTAAAACCAGGAAGTGACGTCTTCCTGTTTCCTGAAAACGGCAGCCTGTTTTTAAAAAATTAAAACATCTTAAAGTGTCATGTACAACAAGTTAAAAAGTGCATAAAAAGCACCAAGAAGACACAGAACTCAAGCACTTTACATTTTTACATAATCAATGCAAGGTCATGCAAGTATTTTATGTACATTACCATAAACCTAAAAACTAAAAAACATAGCTAGACAATACCAAGGGGCAAAGTGCAACCCCACATAAATGTACATGGATCTACCGGAATACTACGCAAAAGTCAAATATCCTAAATGATGACTAAAAAAGTATAAAGTATGTAGTTACCTATAGGGTACATATCCGTCAAGTGCAAAGCCCTACTGCTTAATGAGCGTAACTAATTGGTCCCTTGGGACCATAATACATTTAACCAGGTCGTAGGGTCTGTATTTACGTTCAATGAAAATACCAGGTGGCTAACCATAATCCTTGATGAGCGCCCTCTGGAGCAGAGTAAAATGAGACAGCTAGTTCAGCGACCATAAGTTAAAGGTTGCTGATGAGAGGGTACGCTTCCCGTACCGGTCCATGGTCCTAGACTCCTTGTTAGGAGGATGGATGGAGGAAGAAGTTTCAGCTACTTCCTTCTGAGTGGCCACCACCACCATGGCATCCACAGGGACTCCTTTAGACAAAAACTCCTTACCCGGGGGAGCAGACAGAAATTTATTGGGTCTCCTGGGTATGGGTTCCACAGAATCAGGGTTCTCCCACACCCTCAGACAAATTAAATCCAGGAGCTCGAAAAGTGGGGACACCCAGGAGGCGGAGGGCTGAGCACCAAAGGCCTTAAGGAAGACCAACTCCTCCTCGGAGGGGGCTTTGGATGGCCAGTCACCTCTGTTTCAATATCTCCAGGATGTCGGAGAAATAAACATCGTCAGAAGATGACTTGTGGGACCCCTCCGATTCCTCGAGGTCAGTATTTGAGGTGAGAGACTCATCCTGGGAGTCTATGTGCTTCCTCTTGCACGTTTTCTTTCTGGGGGGCTCCTCAGGCAGAGACTCTGAGGGCCCTCAGAAACTTGGGGACCACTCATGGGGGTATCCTTAGGCCTTGGGGCTCCGCTGTCTACTGATAGGTGGCGATCAGAGGCTCTCACCGGAGTGGGAGGGGACAGAATGACCGACCCGCATTATGTGGCTGAAGATCTGGCCAGCGCACTCCGCATGGCCTCAAAGGCTGGGCCCCCCGAATCCGAGGACTGGCCAGCCTCCGAGATCATGACAGGAGCCGGGGTTCCACGAGCCGAGGCACTGAGAGGGAGACTCGGAACCGAAAGGTGTCCCGAGGTGTCCCCCTCGGGCCCGACTGAGGAACCCAGAGTTCAGAACCCCATGGACGGAGACGACAGGGTCGGAGCTGACGGCACCGATGAGCCCGGAGGGGCCATCGGCACCGACCTAGGAACATCACACAGAGTGGAGCATTCCGGCTCCGATGACAGAGATGCGCTCGGAGGAGGAATCGAAGAAGATAACGGAACAGGCTCCGGAGCCGACTGGGACGGAGCGGAGAACAATTTAGCCAAAACTGGTGACTGCAGTAGCCTCTGCACCACCCTATCGACATCCACATCTGAAAGTGTCCTGCAGGATTTGGAGGACAGGGAGGGAGATCTGGATCTCCTCTCAGGAGACACTGGTCTAGTACCGGGCGATCGGCTCTGAAGAGGTTCCAATATAACTGGAGCCGATGCCGGTTCCATCAACACCAACACTTCCTGAGGCCCAGAGGACAGTGGAGCCGAGGAGGTCGAAGCTAGTATCATCACTTTCTCCGGTGGCTCCGAGGAGAGAGACTGAGCCGGAGATCTCTTTTTAGACTTAGTGGATTTTGACTTTGAGCTGGAAGCCGAATCCATGGCCTCTTCGAACGAGGGTTTTAGGAGTCCCTTCAGGATTAATTTATTCTTTCTTTCTTGGAGCACCCTAGGACTAAAAGCATGGCAGAAACTACAGGACTCCTGCAGGTGGATTGCTCCCAGACAATAAACACATACTGACTTGTCCATCGGTGATGGACATCTTGTAGCCACATTTAGAGCACTTTTTAAAACCCGAAGGTTTGCGTTCCTTGGAATCCTTAGACATCTTGAAATAATCACCAAGCCCAACCAATGAGAAGTCACTGCCTGACTGGAAAAGCACCACTACAGGCACACAAAAAACATCACACTAAGCGCGGGAACTTAGCTGAACAAAAATCTCCACAAACTACTGAACACACAAAGTCAAAGGGATATACACTGGGACGATTAGGACTAACAAACCTCTAACTAAAACGGTTTTGCCATTGAAGACACTAAAACCTCTAACTTAAATGGTTTTAGAAGCCAAGAACGAAAACACAGACAAGGGGACGGACTAGGTCCTCTAACTGATACGGGCCTAGCCCGTTGGAACAGCTAGCGGGATACCACAACAAGCAATCACACAACAATTAAGCCCAAAAAACACTAAGGAAATAGCTATTAAAATAGCTTTTGTTTTCAGCAAAATCTCTCAAGAATAATTAGAAAAAAAGGGTATTTAGCCACAGCCAACAGCGAAACCACATCCGAGCTAAACGAGCGGCAAACGAGATCTGGGGATATGGAGCATTGCAACATGGGATACCTTCTTAGCCCAGCCAATAGAAGACTTCGAGCTAGAAAAGTTTGGCCAAGTCGGAGCCGATATTCGGCTCCAAACCCACAGGTAAGAATGTAGGCAAGATTGGACTACATAACATCAGATGGTTTTCCTGAACCAACAGGAAATGGTCTGTTTGGAGACTGCCTTGCCCAGGGCTCTGAGCTGGAAGGAAAATTACAGTTGTGTACACTTACCATAAATGCAGATGTTCGAGTGTATTCACTGTTGCAGTCATCACATTTGGGATGTTCTTTGTGTTTAACTGTTGCAGTCATTACATTTGGGTAAACTGCTGGCAGGTTGCCCTCAGTCGGCCTGAATAACAAAGTCTTGGGTCCTGTGTCGGTCGCTGTCTCTTCTTCCATGACGTCAGGTCATCAGGGGTATAAAACATGCAGCCGACGCCATTTTAATCAGTCTTTCTTGCCGTGCAGTGCCTGTAGCAGAAGCAGTTCGCAAGTGCCAGTCGGCCGACTAGTGAAATTTTCGTCTTCAACCTAAAGCTAAGTACCCCATTGGGAAACTTTTTCTTGCTCCTTACCGATGTCAGTAAAAGTTAATAATTGTATTACTTGTGGGAAGCAAATACCTCATAAAGATTTTCATTTGTACTGTATTCCTTGTCTAGGCCCTGACCACAACGTGTCTTTCTGTCGGTTTTATGCTAAATTTAACCAACGCACTATTAAGCGTCGGTATATTTTTGCTTCAAAATATTTTGGGTCAGGATTTAACTATCCAGAAATGTCGGTTTGCAATCCGACTACCGGAATTCACAAAAAAACACACAAAAAAAAAAAAGAGACACAGACAGCCGAGGTCCAAAACCGATGACAAAGCTTCTCCTAAGCCAGTCGCCGATGCTCATTGAGGTGCTTTCGCAGCCTCTGATGCCCGCTACTTTTGATTTGCAGGCCTCCACCGAGACCCATTCGGAGTCCAGTATGCCACGAGACACCAAGTATTGAACCCGCGGATGTCTCTCCCTTAGATGGGTCCGGAGCCGCTGAGCAGGCACCGGCTTCCGAGGGTGTTTTCAGGCCTAAAGTTTTTTTATATTAAATCAACGCCATGATTAAAAACAAGGCCAAAACCAACTTCTATGTCTAAAAAACCGACGCATGGGCCATGTGCCTAAAAAACAAATGATCAAAATGGCTGAGGATTTAATTACCTTGATCAGGGGTTCCCAACCCCCTTCCTGCTGAGAGGCCTAGGCAAGGCACTGATTATGAATCTTCAGATCAGGTTTCCATTTCTTCTGATTCCTCTTCTGATCAGGAATTTTATATTCCACCTTATGGGGACTCTGATGCAGAAGAATCCATCCCTTCTGCTTCTCCTCCTGTGGAATTCTCTTTTGGAGAAACTTTGCATTCCTTAAGGGGACATTTTCATTGGGAGAGTCAGAATTTTTCAGAATCCAAAAAGTGGCTTAGGGATTTCCTTCTTCTTCCTCAGCATAGGCCTTTGGCTATACCTCCTGTTTTAGACATTGTCGATGATGCTTTCTCAGAATCCAGCATGGCTCCTGATTCCCTGCCTCTGGCACCTAGTAAGCCAGACAGATATTACAGGGTTCCTTACTCCCACACGTTTCTTTTTAAAAACCCTACTGCTGACCCTGAAACAATTTCTCAGGGTCCCAAGGGTGTTAAGGCGTCAAGTCTTCTACTGCTAAAAATCCTACCCCTTCTGACAGAGACTCCAGGGCGCTGGATAGATGGGGTAAGAAGGTTTACACATCTGCAACCCTGGCGATCAGGGCTTTAAACTGTCAATTTCATATGCTTAAATATCAACAGCATGTCATGGGCTTACTGAAACAGAAAATGATGTTGATTTCTGACTGTGTGGAAAATAAAGAGTTACAGGATTTATTGCATTCAGCTGAACAAGTTGGAAAGCATACTTAGCAATGTGGTTTTGATTCCTTGGAGGCCTCTTGCAGGGCCGCCGTAACTGGATCTGGAGCAAAATCTGCCTGATCATGTTAAAGCAAAATTGTTCGATGCTCCTTTACAACAGGACAGTCTATTTGGTAATAAGACAGAAGTTTTGAAAAAGATGGAAGACAAAGCTAAATCTATGCAAACTGTAAAAGATTTCCTACAAGTGCAGCCACACAGGTTCAGTAGGCACTGACCTACTAAGAAATGGTTCTTTCCAGTACCCAACAGAGCAGCTCAGGTTAAACCCAGACACTCCAAAAGCTCCAGGTTTCAGTCAAAAGGAACTTACAGAACAAAACAATGGGGTGCCTCCATCTCCAAATCTGGAAGTAGCAAGCACCCCCCCTCCCCACGGTAAACAGTCTCAATGACTTTCCTCTGCCATTTCCAAGCACTTATCTTTTGGCAGCCCCTTTGGGGGGAAAACTAGCACTTCATGCACAAAACTGGCATCTAATTACCCAGGACAAGTGGGTTTTAAATATAGTATCCCAGAGATACAGATTTCATTTCCACACGCTGCCAATTCCAAACGGATGGCCAGATCTGCCTCCAAATCAGTGGGCAGAGGACCAGAAACAAGTTATGTCCCTCATGGATATGGGGGCTATTCAACCAGTACCAGAAAAGGAAAAAGGACAAGTTTTTTATTCAAGACTTTTCCTGGTACCCAGAAAAGACAAATCATGGCGTCCAATTCAGGACGTATCCATTCTAAATACTTTCCTGGACATTCCAAAATTCAAGATGTTGACTCTACAATAGTTACTGCCTATGCCGGGCAAGGATGCCTAGTTGGTAACTCTAGATTTAAAAGAGGTTTACCTGCATATCCCAATCAGGGAATCTTGCAGACGATACCTCCACTTCAAAGCAGGCTATTTGCATTACCAGTTCTCTGCACTGCCCTTTGTCTCATCTACTGCGCCCAGGAGAAGGACAGGGCATCTACTTTCCAAGCTTGTTTGTGGGGAGTCCTTGTGCAGAATTTGTCCAATTGGTAGTTCTGGGGGGAGGCAAACAGGTCTATCTCTGGGCTCCTCCATTTGTTTCTCAACTGATGAATATTTTTGGTTCCAGTTTCCACTCGTGTGGGTCCATGAGATTTCTGCTTAGTTCGTATGCCAGTGTATTTATCTTTCCTGGCAGGAATTGAGCCTGTTGGTGCACTTGGTAGCTTAAGGCTGTGTTCACAGAGCCGTGGCTAGTCTGCAGAGAAGTTATGAGTGGGTTCCCCCCTGCTTGTTTATGTACCACAAAACAGTGGTGTTGTCTGTCTTTACCATTAAATGTCCTGGAAGAATGTGGTCCTTGAAGGCTGTCAGAGCATTCTGTACAGCTAACATTTCTTTTTGATTGATATGCAGGTGCATTTGACTTGGGTTCCATTTGCTCTGAATGCACTTCCCTGCCAAGTGAGCCCCCCATGCATAGTCCGATGCATCTGTTAGGGTTTGGGCGGCTGGGGGTAGAGTGAATGGCAGTCCCTTGTTTTGGTTACAGGCCTCTGCCCACCAAAGGAACTATCTGTAGGCGAAGTATGACAGGAATCACTGCTTCTAGATCCTGAGAAGGTTGACACCATAGGCTTTTTAGATACCATTGTAGTTTCCTCATATGCAGTCTTGCATATGGAATGAGGAGAATGCAGGAGGCCATGAACCCCAAGACTTGCAGTATTTTCCTTGCAGACAGCTGAGTCTTTGTGGCCAGTAGTTTGAAATAGGCTGTCAAATGAACTTGTTTCTCTGGCATGAGGAAAGCAATCTGGGAAGTTGTGTTCAAGCTTGCTCCCAGGAATACAATCTGTTGGCAGAGTACAAGATGTGATTTCTTTTTGTTTATGGTGTACCCCAGAGAAGTTAGCAATTTTTGTACAAACGCCACATGATTCAATAGTATGCAGTGGCTTTCTGCCTGAATTAGACAATCATCCAGGTATGGGTATATTTGAATATTTCTTTGCTGCAAAATGCAATGACAGGCGCTAGGCACTTTGTGAATACCCTGGGCACAGTAGATAAGCCAAAGGGCAGTGCAGAGAACTGATGGTGAATTTAAGCCTGCTTTGAAGCATAGGTATCTTTTGCAAGATTCCCTGATTGGGATGTGCAGGTAGGCTTCCTTTAAATCCAGTGTTGCCAACCAGGCATCCTTGCCTAGCATAGGAAGCAACTGGTGAAGAGTTAGCATCTTGAATTTTGGGATCACCAAAAATGTGTTTAGGATAGAGGTCCAGGAGAGGACGCCAGTTGTTGTCTTTTCTGGGCACCAGGAAAAGTCTTGAGTAGAAACCCTGTCCCCTTTCCTCTTCTGGGACAGTTTGAATAGCCCTGATGCTCAAGAGAGAGAACTTGCTTTTCAGCCTCTGCCTAATGATTTGGGGGTAGATCTGGCCAACCGTTTGGGGTTGGGAAGGTGTGGAAGTGGAATCTGTATCCTTGGGAAACTATATTTAAAACCCATTTGTCCTGGGTAATGAGTTTCCAATTTTATGCTGCAGGGCAATCTTTCCCCCTCAAGGAGCAGTCAGTTGTGCAGGGCTTGGAAGTTTTATTAAACCATTGAGACAGTTTACCATAGAGGGGAGTCTTACTACTCCCTGCTTTGGAAGTGGGAGCCCCCCACTGCTTAGTCCTGTGAGTACATTGGGACTGAAGCCTGGGTGTTCTGCTGGTTTTGGGTTTGGACTGAGAAGGCCTGGAAGAGGCAGGAAAGGATCAATTCTTAGAGGGCCAATGTCTACTAAATCTGGGAGGCTGTACCTGCAGGAAAATCTTTTAACAATTTGCATAGATTTAGCTTTTTCCTCCATCTAAGTACTTCTGCTTTGTTGCCAAACAGGCAGTCCTGGTTTAAAGGAGCATCCAGCAATTTAGCTTTAACATGATCTGGCAAAGATTGCTCCTTAAGCCAAACATGTCTTCTAAGTACAGTCCCAGTGACAGCAGCCCTGCAAGATGCCTCTAGTGAATCAAAACCACATTGCAAAGTATGTTTTCCAACTTGTTCAGCAGAATGCATTAAATCCTGTAAATCTTTATTCTCAGCACAGTCCGGAATCAACATAATTTTCTGTTTAAGCAGTCCAATAACATGTTGCTGATACTTGAACATATGAAACTGGCAGTTTAAGGCCCTGATGGCCAAGGTTTCAGAAGTGTATACCTTCTTACCCCATCTATCCAGCGCCTTGGAATCTCTATCAGAGGGTGTAGGATTTTTGGCAGTAATAGCCTTAATGCCCTTGGGTCCCTGTGAAATGGTCTCAGGATCCACAGTAGGATTTTTAAAGAGGAACTTGTGAGAGTCAGGAACCCTGTAATATCCATCTGGTTTTCTGGGAGCAGGAGGTAAAGCGTCAGGGGCCAAGCTAGATTCCGAAAAGGCATCATCAACAATGTCCAGTACAAGGGGGATAGCTAAAGGCCTGTGTTGGGGCAGGAGTAAGAAATCCCTAAGCCTCTTTTTAGAGTCAAAGTAATCCTGGCTTTCCCAGCGAAAATGCTCCCTAAGAGTATGCAAGGTTTCACCAAAAGAGAAATCCTCTGGAGGGGAAGCAGAGGGAATAGAGTCCTCTGCATCAGAATCCTCAAAGGTAGATAAGGGTAAATCCTGGTCATCAGAAGAAACAGAAATTTCAGAATCCTGATCAGAAGAATCATAAGCAAATTCAGACCTAGGTCTCTTAGAGGGGGAAGGTTGGCTTCCCCTGATTAAAGTAATAAGGTCTTCAGCCATTCTTATCATTTGTTTTTTAGACAGAGGCCTGACCTGTCTGGGCATCGGTTTTCTAGGCATGGATCGAATTTTAGGCCTTGAAGAAGAAGATGGCGTCAGTTTAATATGCAAGTCAGTAGGCCTGAATACACCCACAGAAGCCAGTGCCTGTACAGCAGCTCTGGACCCATGCAAGGTAGAGACATCCACAGGCTCCACAGTTGAAGCATCTCACGGCATACCGGACTCCGAATGGGTCTCAGTAGAGGCCTGCGAATCTGAAGTAGCGGGTATCAGGGGCTGCAAAAGCACCTCACTGAGTAACAGCGAAATGGCGACTAGCTTAGGAGAAACGTCGTTGGCAGCTTTGGACCAATGTGGTCTGTCTCTGTTTTTATCTTTGCGTTTTTTCGGAATGTCGGTAGTCGGGTGGCTTACTGAAGCCATATCTGTGTAATTGAACCAAGTACCAAAATATTTAGAAGCGTAAATATACAGACGATAAATAGTTTGTTGTTTAAATAGGGCACAAAATCGACAGTGAGGTACATCGTGGTCAGGGCCTAGGCAAGGAATACAGTACGAATGAAAATCTTTGAGGTATTTTCTTTCCACAAGAAATACAATTACTGACTTTTACTGACCTCGGTTTAGAGCAAGAAAAAGTTTCCCCAATGGAGTACTTAGCTTAGTTGAAGACTTCGGTTCTGAAACTCGAAAACGAAAATTTCAGGAGTCGGCCGACCAGCAAATGCGAACTGCTTCTGCTTCGGGCACCGCACAACAAGAAAGACTAATGTAATGGCGTCGGCTGCATGCTTTATACCCCTGACAACCTAATGTCATGGAAGATGAGACCGCAACCGACTCAGGACCCAAGACTTTGATAATCAAACCGACTGAGGGCTACTGCAAGCAGATAACCCAAATGTGATGACTGCAACAGTGAAACACAAAGAACATCAAAGTTGATTAGATTTTCTGACTGACTTGGTTTTGTCCAAATAAAATATTAATTCCCTGTGAACATCCAGGGAGTGTAGTATTCTCTCACTGTTATTCTGGGAAGAGGAGAAAAAGGTTGGTAAGTGAATGGACTGATTTAGCAATAGCTTGTTGACCACTCTGGGCATGAAGGCTGGATAACTGCGCAGGGTCACCCTGTCTTTATGGAAATTAGTGTAAGGAGGGCATGTCATGGGTGTCTAACTCAATACCCTTCTTGCTGAGGTGAGGGTTACCAGCAAAACTGTTTTCCATGTACACATCTGTAGGGATGCAGAAGTGGCTGGTTCAAAGGAGTCAGCGCAAGTTTCTCCAGCACATAATTTAGGTGTCAAGGTGGAGGGGTAGGCTTTCTGGGTGGTCTTATGTGCAAGACTCCTTTTAAAAACAATTTAACATCCAACCTAGAGAGTAAGGGAGGTTCCAGTGATAGGCAAGAAGAGAGCACTGCCACTTAAGAGTGACAGATTTGCTTCAATCAGCTCATGCACAAGCTAAGACTAAAGGTACAACTGCTAGAAAAGGGTCCTTATGTCTTTGGAGACACCAT
Organism: Protopterus annectens; assembly: GCF_019279795.1. NCBI lineage: Eukaryota > Metazoa > Chordata > Ceratodontiformes > Protopteridae > Protopterus > Protopterus annectens. The sequence continues at coordinate 1,003,442,681 of NC_056743.1, read as the reverse complement.
TTGGAAAATCTGCCCATTTAGAAATGTAGGATCTCCTTGTGTTAGGTTTCCTGGCCTCCTGCAGGTTAGAAAGCATGTCCTCTGTGTAGAGGTGTCTCAAGAGTACTAGATGTTTATCACCCAGAGAGTTAGGCTCAGCATCTCTAGGCAGGGATGGATGAGAGTTCTCTTCTGTTGTGTTAGTAGGTCCACCTTTTGAGATAACTTGTGGTGATTTCCCTTGGCAAGGGTTGTAGAAGGGGGATAAAATGCTGCCTTGGCCAGTAGGGAGTCACCAGCAAGATATTTGGTAAGTCTCTCCTGATCTTCAGGAGGACTTTCTGAATGAGAGGGAAGGGTGGAAAGGCATACAGAAAATGTCCCCCTCCATGAGATAGTGAAGGTGTCCACTCTCCAAGCTAGGAGAGAGTGGTGTTTGGTACAGAATTCTGTCAGTTGTCCGTTCTGGTAAGAGGCAAACAGATCTATATGTGGTGTACCCCACCGGTGGACAATGTCTTGGAAAACGTCGGTGTGCAACATCCACTCGTGATGTAGAGAGAATCATCTGTTTAGAGCATCTGCCTGAAGGTTGTCCCGGGAAGGGACGTAGGTTGCCTGTATGGATAAGTCGTTCTATGAGACTAATTCCCAAATTTGCATTGCCAGCCCACACAGGAGGAAAGATCTGCCCCCTTCCATTTACTGATGAACCACATGACAGTGCCGTTGTCTGTGAAGATTAGCAGAGAGCCTGGGTGAAGGATAGGGAGAAAGGCCTTCAGGGCTAAATGAACCACTGTCATTTCCCTTTCATTGATATGCTTTTTCAACAGGGATGCCTGCCAGGGTGCTTGTACCTCGAGTCCCTTCATGGTAGCCCCCCAGTCCAGATCCGATGCATCTGTGTGCATATGGTGAGCTGGTGTAGGGTTACAGGAGGGGTAGTCCTGGATTCCTTTGAACCTATTGTATCCACCCCCTTAGTTCTGCTTGTAGACAAAGTAGGAAGGGTATTTGGAAGTCTAAAGGATGGCTGTGCTGGACCATACGTTCTTTAAATAACACTGTAGCTTCAAGTGCATGCTGGCTAGGGGAAACATAGGGATGGTGGCTGCCACAAGACCCAGGAGATGCATAAACTGTCTTGCTGATAGCTGGTCTACCTGGAGGATGTCTTGGAAATGGTTTGTCATGGAGATTACTTTGTCTTGGGATAAAAATGCCCTCATTAGGTCTGTCTGAATCCTGCACCCCAGAAAGACCTTGTCTTGTTCTGGGATAGAGATGACTTGGGGAGGTTCAGTGTGAAGCCTAGTGTCTGAAGGAGGGACATAGAGAACTGGATATGACTTCTGAGGGTCTTTTTCTGCAAGAATCAAAACATTGTCTAGGCAGGGATAAATCTGTATGCCCTTGGTCTCGCGGAAGGCTATGGCGGGAGCTTGGCATTTGGTGAAAACCCTTGATGCAATGGACAAACCAAAGGGCAAGGTAGCAAAATGAAAAAGAGAAGAAGGCCCAGCAAAGTGCAAGTATTTCTTGTGCTTTGGGTGTATGGAGATGTGGAGGTAGGCCTCTTTCAGGTCCAAAGTGGCCATGAATGCTTGTGGTGGCAATAGTGGAAGCAGAGTCTGTAAGGACAGCATTCTGAAAGAGGTACCTTTAGAAAAAGATTTAGAATGGATAAGCCCTTGGTCCATCCTTTTTTGGCACTAGGAAAAGTCTGGAGTAAAAATCTTTTTTTTTCTTGTCCTAAAGAGATGGGTTCTATGGTGCCTTGAGCCCGAAGATCCTGGATAATGTGGGGAATTAGGTGAAGCTGATTTTTGGGTGGGAAAGGAATGCCCTGTGGGGTGGATCCTGCCAGGATAGGAAGTATCCTTTTTCCACTACTGCCAATACCCAGCAGTCTGTGGTGATTTCTTTCTAGATGGGCAGACAGTGAGAGAGACGATAAAACAGGGGGAGGTGAGCAAGGCAGTCATGCATTGTTGCTATTACTTCTGTCCTGAAAGGACTGCCTTTGGGCTGGCTGAGAGGAGGTAGTCCTTGAAGAAGTTTGCCTTCTAGTCCCTTTCCTATGACTATTACAGAAAGGTGTGGTCACAGAAGGGGCCCTTCTGACATAGGATGTCTTAGCAGGATAATTTCTATAATACTTGGGTATGGGAGAGACCAGCATGTGTTTAATATCCTGCAGCTATTTGTTCTTCTCCTGCAGATGTTTAAACAGCTCTGCAGAATGCTTACCAAACAGAAGGTTATTATCAAGAGGAGCATCTAGGATTTTGGATTTAAAATTCTTCTGGCAGTGGTTGGAGCCTAAGCCAGGCGTATCTACGCAGAACTGATGCAGTTGCAGCTGATCTAGCAGAGGCCTCTGCTGTGTCATAACTGCATCTGATGGAGTGCCTGGCCATCTGGGATGCCAGGGATACCATAGATGCTATTTCAGTTTTGTTAGGGGAGTCAGGCAGGGAGCTCAGAAGTGTAGAGGCTTGGGATACCAAGTCCAAGGCATATTTTACCATATGTGTTTGGTAGTTACTTGCTCCGAAAGCCAGGGTGGAGGAGGTACAAGTCTTCTTGCCCAGCCTATCCATAATTTTACTGTCTTTATCTAAAGGTAAAAGAGACGAAGAAGGTAGCAAACTAGATTGTCTATCTGGGGCCACAGCTACAACAGCAGGGTCTGCCAATGGAGGTTTTACTAGGAATTTGTGGTTCATAGGCAAGTACTAGGCTATCTGCCCAAGGGCATTTATAAGCCTAGCCAGAGTGTGTTGGCTTTTGCCATCCCCTTAGATTAGTTCCCTGTGCCTCTGACCAGCAGAGTCATTAGTTCCCTGAGCCTCTGTCCGGCAGAGCCACTGCAGTGATCCCCAGGGAAAATGTTCCGTTTCCCATCCACCCGTCAAGGTTTCTCTTGAAGAGTGCTAGTGAGGGGCTCTGCCTGATGTATACTGGAATCTGGTTCCAAAGCATGGGGGGTCTCTGGGTCAGGAATCTATCCCTCCAGCACGTACTATTTATCATTGCAGTAAGGTTATATCCCTACAGCATGTGGCTCTGAGAGATCTGTTTTTTTTTAGGTGGAGCACATCCATCAATTCTAGGTTGGACATGGCCTTGTATGTCAAGCAGAGATCACCTCTGAGTAAGCGGTATGCAACCGAGTACAGCTGGAGTTTCTTTAGTCAGGCTGCATAGGTCATCTGTTTGAGGCCAGTAATCCTCTTGGTGAGGTACTTTTTTGGTCTTTCCAGCTGTTGCAGGTGTCTTGTAAGGTACATCACAAATGGGGTGTTGTATTCTATAATGGGGCTATTAAGTGAGGAGTACAGAGTCACGATAAAGTACAGTTGTGTACACTTACCATAAATGTAGATGTTTGAGTGTATTCACTGTTGCAGTCATTACATTTGGGTAATCTGCTGGCAGGTTGCCCTCAGTCGGCCTGAATTCCAAAGTCTTGGGTCATGCGTCAGTTGCTATCTCCTCTTCCATGACGTCAGGTCGTCAGGGGTATAAAACATGCAGCCGACGCCATATATAGTTTTTCTTGCCCCAGATGTCAGGTGCCCCCACAAGGGTAGCAAAAAAAAAATAAAAATTATATTATATACATATATATACATATATATATATATATATATATATATATATATACACACACACACAGACATACACACACACATATATATATATATATATATATATATACACATACACACACACATATATATATATATATATATATATACATACACACACACACATGCATCAATATAAACTTTACCTTCATCTACAAGCAAATACAACCCATAGGTTAGAAGATAAGAGGAGGAAAGATAAACTCCAGAAATGAAAGGGGGATAGCGGGAGGGTTACCTGGACTGCAACAGTGAATACACTCGAACATTTACATTTACGATAAGTGTACACAACTGTACTATGTTCTTCGTGTTTCACTGTTGCAGCCATTACATTTGGGTAGAATCCCAAAGCTATGGTTGGGAGGCTGCAGCTAAACAGCATTAGGTGCGGCTATAAGACCCTGCAGAACTGCAGTGGCAAAGCCTGCCCTGGACTTAGAGTAGAGGCAAATGATAATGCTTTGTAAAGGTGTGAACAGAACTCCACGTAGCAGCCTCTAGAATGTCTTTGGTTGGCACTCCTCTGAGAAAGGCTGCTGAAGTAGCTGCAGCTCTGGTGGAATGAGACCTAATGCCCCTGGGCACAGGTTTACTATGGTGTAAGTAGCAGAAACGGATACAGTAGCTTATCCACTTTGAAATTGTCTGCTTTGAAATAGCCTTGCCTTCTGATCCTGCAGCATATGTTACTAGTAATTGCTCAGTTTTTCTTAGAGCTTTAGTCCTGCTCAAGTAGTAGTCCAAAGAATGCAGAATTCTCTCCCCCTTGTTTTGCGGATTTGGATAAAAGGTTGGCAGACGAATTGTTTGGTTAAGAGCCACACTGGAAAGCACCTTAGGCATAAATGCAGAATTTGTCCTCAGAGACACCCTGTCCGAGTAAAATATGATAAAAGGCTCTACAGCCATGAGGGCCTGTAGCCCTGAAACTCTTCTTGCTGAAATAATTGCTAGTAGCAGAGCTGTTTTCCATGATAAGAATTTTATATCAGCGGTAGCAGCTGGTTCAAATGGAGGCAGGGTGAGCTTTTCCAATACATAATTGAGGTCCCTTGCAGGTAATGGTGATCTTCTAGGAGGCCTTAAATTTTTGGCTCCTCTAAGATACCGCTTTAGTAAAGGATGACAAAAGGTTGGTGTCTCTGTATTGTTATGAGCCAAAATGGCAGAGGCATGGATTTTAATTGATGAGAAAGATAGGTCTTTGTCAAGCATCTCGGTTAAGTATTGTAATATCTGAGGAATATTTGGTTCTGCTGTATCAGTTCCTTGTGCTCGATTCCAAGCACAGACTCTCTTCCATTTATCAGCATAAGATTTTCTAGTACTAGGCCTTCTGGCTTCCAAAATGAAATCCATCACAGCTTTACTGAGAGGAGTTGTTTGTATAACTACATGATCAGCCATGCCGCCAGGTTCAGTGTCTGGAGTTGACTGTGCAGGATCTGATTGTTTTGCTGGGACAGTAGTTGAAGTCTTTGAGGTAGGGTCCAAGCTGGGTATTGAGACAAGTTCCTTAGGACTGGGTACCAGTATTGACGGGGCCAGTCCGGGGCAATTAGTATCATCTTTGGTTTCTCTTGTCTGACTTTTAGGAGGACCTTGGGAAGAAGAGGCAGAGGAGGAAAGGCGTAAACTGATAGGTTTTTCCAACTGAAGGATAAAGCGTCCACTTTCCATGCTTGTCTGTGATAAGTCCTTGTGCAGAATCTTTTCAATTGATAATTTTGCGGAGATGCAAATAGATCTATGTCTGGGCTCCCCCATTTCTCTGTTATGCTGAAGACTTGTGGATTTAGTTTCCACTAGTGAGGGCCCATAAGGTTTCTGCTTAAATCGTCTGCCAGAGTAAATTGCTTTCCTGGCAGGAATTGAGCTTGAAGATGTATTTGGTAGGTCAAAGTTGTCTCTCACAGTACCATGGCTAATCTGCTTGTTTATATACCACATGAATATGGTGTTGTCCGTCTTTATCAGTAGTTGCCCTGGATGAAGCAAGTCCTTGAAGGCTGTTAGGGCATTTTGAACAGCTAGCATCTCTTTCTGGTTGATATGTAAATGCATTTGTTTTGGGGTGCATATGCCCTGAATGCCTCTTCCTGCCATGTGGGCCCCACAGGTATAATCTGATGTGTCTGTTAAGGTTTGGCTGGCAGGGGGTAGAGTGAAGGCCCGTCCCATGTTTTTGGTGACATGCCTTTGCCCACCATAGAAATTCTTGTTGTAGGCAGGGAATGAGAGGAATCATCGTTTCCAGACTGTGAGAATGTTGACTCCATAAACTTTTTAGGTACCACTGAAGTTTCCTCATATGCAGTCTTGCATATGGAATCAGTAGGATGCAGGATGCCATGAAGCCCAAAGCCTGCAGAATTTGTCTTGCAGATAACTGGGTTTTTGTGGCCATCTGTTTGAAGTAAGTAGTCAGTTGCCTTTTCTTGTCTGGTGTGAGGTAAGTCATCTGGGCAGTTGTATTCAAGCTTGCACCCAGGAATGTTATATTTTGAGAGGGTACCAGCTGTGATTTATTTTTGTTTATTGTGTACCGTAGGCATGTTAGAAGCCTTTTCACAAATGCCAGGTGTTGAAGAAGAATGTCCCTGCTCTCTGCTTGAATGAGAAAGTCATCCAAGTAAGGGTATATTTGTATACTTTTTTGTCCGCAAAATGCAATCACTGGTGTCAGGCACTTTGTGAAGACCCTGGGTGCAGTAGATAAGCCAAAGGGCAGTGCAGAGAATTGGCAATGCATTAAGCCAGCCTTGAATCTGAAGTATCTTCTGCACGACTGTCTTATTGGGAAATGCAGGTATGCCTCTTTTAGATCTAATGTCACCAGCCAAGCATTCTTGTCCAGCATGGGCAGAAACTGCTGCAAAGTCAGCATTTTGAATTTTGGAATGCCAGGTATGTGTTCAAAATTGATAAATACAGTATTGGCTTGCCAGGCCTTGTCCTTTCTGGGTACCAAGAACAGTCTTGAGTAAAAACCTTGTCCTTTTTCCTGTTCTGGTACTGGTTGAATGGCCCCCATATCCATGAGGGACATAACCTGTTTCTGTGCCTCTGCCCATTGATTTTTGGGCAGATCTGGCCAACCGTTTGCCATTGGCAGATGTGGAAATGGAATCTGTATCCCTGTGATACTATGTTTAGTACCCACTTGTCCTAGGTTAACTGCCAATTTTGAGTAAAAAGTGCTAATATTCCACCTAAGGGTGCTGCCAAAAGATAAGTGCTTGGTGTAGGCAGAGGAAAGTCATTGGGACTGTTTTCTGTAGGTTTGCGCTTCATCTCCACTTGATTTGGAGGTATATGCGCCCCATTGATTTGACCTGTATGAATCTTGCGCCTGGTATCTGGAACCCTGTGGGCGTCTGGATTTGCCCCTTTGAGCTCTGTCTGACACAGGAAAGGACCAATTTTTTGTAGGTCAGTGTCTACTGAACCTTGGTGGCTGCACTTGTAAGAAGTCTTTAACAGTTTGCATAAACTTAGTTTTGTCTTCCATTTTCATTAAAACCTCTTCTGCCTCAATACCAAACAGGGTATCATGCTGTAAAGGTGCATCTAGCAATTTAGCTTTAACATGATCAGGCAAATTTTGTTCCTTTAGCCACGCATGCCTCCTAATCACAGATCCAGTAACTGCAGCCCTGCAGGAGGCCTCTAAGGAGTCAAAAAGTACAGTTTTGTACCTACCATAAATGTAGATGTTTGAGTGCTAATACAGCTGCAGTCATAACAGATGGGGTTCTCCTGTCGTCAGGCGGGTCCTCGGTCGGCCGAATTCCAAAGTCTAGGTCCGGCGTCGGTTGTCGTCGCTTCTTCCCTGACGTCAGTGCGACAGGGGTATAAAAGAACCAGCTGACGCCATTTTCTTCAGTTTTTCTTGCCCCAGATGTCGGGTGCTCCCAGAAGGAAGGCAATACATAAATTTATGTAATAATGCAATGCAATATAATCAAAATACAGTAGTTGCAAGCAAATATACCATAAAAGAATACCTCAATCAGGTTGTATGAGGAGGTGTTAGCCAATAGGCCTGTCCCAAGAGGGGAAGGAGGGAGGGAAACCTGGACTGCAGCTGTATTAGCACTCGAACATCTACATTTATGGTAGGTACAAAACTGTACTATGTTCATTGTGCATACAGCTGCAGTCATAACAGATGGGTAGAATCCCAAAGTTAAAAAAGGGGTGGTAGGCACTAGGAGGAGCCAGGATGCCCTGCAAGACTGCAGTGGCAAAGCCTGCTCTAGTTTTGGAGTATAATGGTAGGTGGTAGTGCTTGGAGAAGGTATGCACAGAACTCCAAGTGGCTGCTTCCAAAATATCTTTGGTAGGAACTCCTCTGAGGAAAGCTGCAGAGGTAGCTGTGGCCCTTGTGGAGTGAGATCTGATGCCTGCGGGTACAGTTTTACCATGAAAAGAGTAACAAAAGCGTATGCAGTGGGCTATCCATTTTGAGATTGTCTGTTGGGAAATTGGCTTCCCTTGGGCTCCTATAGCATACGACACAAAGAGTTGATCTGATTTTCTGAAAGGCTTTGTTCTGTCCAAATAATAGCGCAGCTGTCTGTGGATGTCCAAGGAATGTAGTAGTCTCTCCCCTTTGTTTTGAGGATCAGGGTAAAAGGTAGGTAAGTGGATAGCCTGATTCAAAGCTACTCTGGATACCACCTTTGGCATAAAGGACGGGTTGGTTCATAAGGAAACTCTGTCCTGATGGAAAATGATGAAAGGCTGCACAGCCATGAGGGCTTGTAGTTCCGATACCCTGTGAGCTGAGGTGATAGCCAGAAGGAAGGCTGTTTTCCAGGACAAATATTGCAAATCTGTTGACGCAGCTGGCTCAAAAGGAGGCAAGGTCAGGTTTTCTAGAATGAAATTGAGGTCCCACGCAGGTATTGGTTGTTTCCTTGGGGGTTTTATATTCTTAGCCCCTCTGAGGAACTGTCTTAAGAGGGGGTGAGAGAATAAAGGTGGATTAGTGTTGTATTCTGCAGAAATGGCTGAAGCATGGATTTTGATGGAGGAGAATGAAAGTCCACTGCTTAGCAGCTCAGCTAGATACTGTAATATTTGAGGTAAATTCAGTTTTCCAGGATTCTGGCCCTTTTTCTCATTCCAGGCACAGAACTGTTTCCATTTTGCGGAGTAAGCTTTTCTAGTAGACGGCCTTCTGGCCTCCAAAATGACATCCTGCACCTCCTTAGAGAGTAGGGTCTATTGTGAAGTTAAGGAATCTTCCATGCGGCCAGATTGAGTGTTTTCAGCTGACTGTGAAGAGTTTTGAAGCTGTGCTGAGTCAGAAGAAGAGGCATTAGAGGTAGGGTACATGGTGGGGAATGCATCAGGCTCCTCAGGAGAGGGTACCAGTGCTGTCTTGGCCAGTCTGGAGCAATGAGAATCATCTTTGGTCTGTCTGCTCTGGTTTTTAATAGAACTTTGGGCAGCAGTGGAAGAGGTGGAAAGGCATAAACTGTCATTGTTGTCCAACTGAAAGAGAGAGCATCCACTCTCCAGGCCTGTGGATGAAAAGTCCTTGAGCAGAATTTTGTCAATTGGTGATTTTTGTGGGAGGCAAAGAGATCTATGTCTGGCCTTCTCCATGCTTGAATTATCTCTGTAAAAACTTGAGGATGCAACTTCCATTCATGTGGATCTGTCATATTTCTGCTTAGGTTGTCTGCCAGCGAGTTTTCCTTGCCTGGCAAGTACTGCGCTTGAAGTTCGATTTGTAATTTCAGAGCCATGTTCCAAAGTGACAAAGTGACATGGCCAGCCTGCATAGGGGGTATGAATGGGTTCCTCCCTGTTTGTTTATGTACCACATTACTGTGGTGTTGTCTGTCCTTATCAATAGTTGACCTGGATGCAGAAGGTCTTTGAAAGCTATAATAGCATTTATTACTGCTAGCATTTCCTTTTGATTGATGTGAAGGTGCTTTTCCTTTTAGGACCATTTGCCCTGAATGCACCGATCTGTCATGTGCGCCCCCAGGCGTAGTCAGAGGCGTCTGTTGTGATGACTTGATTTGCTTGAGGCTTGCAGAATGGGAGACCTGTGTTTTGTTTGGCATGCTTGAGCCCACCACAGAAATTCCTTTTGAAGACATGGAATTAGTGGTATTATTGTTTCCAAACTGTGGCTGTGTTGAGATCATAGGTTTTTCAGGTACCATTGAAGTTTCCTCATATGCAGCTTTGCACATGGGATTAGTATGATGCAAGATGCCATGAATCCCAGAGCCTGCAGGATTTTCCTTGCAGTCAGCCTGGTGAAATTTGCTAGTTTTCTGAAGTACTGAGTTAGTTGCCCCCGTTTCTCTGGCGTGAGGTAGGCCATCTGGGTGTTTGTGTCCAAGTTGGCACCCAGGAAAATTATTTTCTGAGAGGGTATTAGCCTTGATTTCTTTTTGTTGACTGTGTATCCCAGAGAATTCAACAACATTATTACAAAAGCCAGATGTTTCAGAAGTATGTGCTTGCTGTCTGCTTGGATCAGGCAGTCGTCCAAATATGGGTATATTTGTATCCCTTGAAGTCTGCAGTAGGCAATTACTGATCCCAGGCATTTCGTGAATACTCTGGGCGCAGTAGATAAGCCAAAGGGCAATGCAGAGAATTGATAATGGGTTGAACCTGCAAGAAATCTGAGGTATCTTCTGCAATTTTGTCTGACTGGGACATGCAGGTATGCCTCCTTGAGGTCCAATGTTACCAGCCAAGACTCCTTGCCCAGCATGGGAAGAAGCTGCTGTAATGTGAGCATCTTGAATTTTGGCAGGAGTAAAAATGTGTTTAGGATGGATAGGTCCAAAATAGGTCTCCAATCTTTTCCCTTCCTTGGTACCAGGAAATGTCTGGAATAAAAACCTTGACCTTGTTCTTGAGTAGGTACCTCTTGAATAGCTTTCATGTCCATGAGATCTGAAATTTGTCTTTGTGCCTCTGCCCTTTGATTGTGTGGCAGGTTTGGCATGCCTCTCATTTTTGGAAGGGTATGAAAATGGAATCTGTAGCCTCTGTTTATAATGTCCAGGATCCATTTGTCTTTTGTGACAATATGCCAATTTTTCGAAAATATTGCCAGTTTTCCGCCTAAGGGTGCTGCCATTTGAGCCTTGCTTGGCATGCAAAGGGGAAAGTCATTGGGTTTGCTTTCTGAATGGCTGCGAACTATCCTCACCACCTCTTTCTGTAGGAGCTTGCCATTGTCTGCCTCTAAACGATCCTTGAGATTGCCCTCTGTCCCTCGGGCGTCTGTATCTACCTCTTTGGGGTCTGTCTGTGGCTTCAAAGGACCAATTTTTGGAAGGCCAATTTCTACTGAAACGTGGAGGTTGTACCTGTAGAAAATATTTCACTGTTTGCATCGATTTAGCCTTTTCCTCCATTTTCTTTAATACCTCCTCAGCTTTAACACCAAATAATACATCCTTTTGTAGAGGGGCATCTAGTAATTTAGCTTTGACATGATCTGGTAAGGTTTGCTCCTTGAGCCAGGCATGTCTACGTATGACTGATCCTGTAACAGCAGCTCTACATGAGGCCTCTAGAGCATCAAAACCACATTGCAAGGTATGTTTACCCACTTGTTCTGCACTATGTATCAAATCCTGCAACTCCTTCAAGTCTGGTTGTTCAGGTTGTGACATTTTGCTTTTCAACTGTGATAACAGAAACTGTTGGTACTTTAACATATGGAACTAGCAGTTTAATGCCCTCATTGTTAAGATGGCCGAGGTGTATACCTTTTTTCCCCACCTTTCTAAAGATCTGGAATCTCTCTCGGAAGGTAATGGATTTTTAGCAGTAGAGGCCTTAATTCCCTTGGGGCCCTGTGAGAGAGTTTCTGGGTCAGCCGCATGGCTTTTGTATAAAAATTGGTGTGAGTCAGGAACCCGGTAGTACCTGTCAGGCTTGACTGGGGCTGGAGGTAGAGAGTCTGGGTTAAGGCAGGCCTCCGAATACACATCATCTAGTATGTCTAAGACAGGAGGTATAGCCAGAGGCCTGTGCTGAGGTAGCAAGAGAAAATCCCTAAGCCTTTTCTTGGAGTCTGAGTACTCTTGGCCTTCCCAGTGGAAGTGTTCCCTCAAGGTATGCAAGGTTTCCCCAAATGAGTAATCCTCTGGGGGGGGGGGGGGGAGACATAGGGAATGGACTCCTCTGCATCAGAATCTTCAAAAGGGGAGTAAGAATGTTTCTGTTCATCAGTGTGCTCTGAAATAATGGAGGCCTGGTCAGAGGAGGGGGATTCTTCCTCCACTCTGGGCATTTTGTCCTGGGGGGGGGGGGGGTTTGAGAACCCCTGATAAGAGTAATTAAATCCTCAGCCATTTTATGAATCTGTTTTTTAGGCATGGGGCCTGGAGAAGGGCCCTGTGTAGCTTGTCTCTTAGAATGCATGGCTGCTTTAGACTTAGTGAAAGCCTTGATGGAAAAAGAAGAGGAAGGTCTGAAGACCCCTTGAGAGGAGGCAGACCTGTCTACATTTTGAGTTTCACCACCGAGAGTGGCTTCGGTATCTGTAGTCGAGGTGTGGGCCGAGGAGCCTGCGACCTCGGGCACAGTAGACACCGCCAATTAAGTGTCCTCGATAGGCAGGGGCTGCGTAGGTGCCTCGCTGAGAACCGGACCACCTGTAGTCGGCTTTGGCGTGGTGTCTGTAGAGGCCGCGGATCTCGTGTGTCGGTCCTTATCTTTGCGTTTTTTAGACAAAACTGGAGTCGGAGTATCCAACGACATAATGTAGTTAAATTTTTTGCCAAAATAGTGCTGGGCGAACTCCGCCCGACGCTTAATGGTGCGTTTGTTGAATGTAGCACAAAAACGACAAACCGAGACGTCGTGGTCTGGGCCTAAGCAAGGAATGCAAAGGGAATGAAAATCCTTATGCGGTATTTGCTTCCCACATGAAATACAATTATTAACTTTGTCTGACATCGGTCTGAGGCAAGAAACGTTTCCCCAACGGGGTACTTAGCTTTCAAGAAGACTTCGGTTACAAAATGTTCATAATTTCAGGAGCTGGCCAACCGGCACTTGCGAACTGCTTCTGCTTCGGGCACCACGCGGCAAGAAAGACTGCAGAAAATGGTGTCGGCTGGTTCTTTTATATCCCTGTCGCACTGACGTCAGGGAAGAAGCGACGACAACCGACGCCGGACCTAGACTTTGGAATTCAGCCGACCGAGGACCCGCCTGATGGCAGGAGAACCCATCTGTTATGACTGCAGCTGTATGCACGATGAACATCCACATTGCAAAGGATGCCTTCCAATCTGTTCAGCTGCATGCAATAATTCCTGCAATTCATTATTTTCTGCACATACAGAAATCAACATCATTTTCTGTTTCAGCAATCCCATAACATGTTGTTGATACTTAAGCATATGAAATTGACAGTTTAATGCCCTGATTGCCAAGGTTGCAGATGTATAAACCTTTTTTCCCCATCTGTCCAGTGCCCTTGAATCTCTGTCAGAGGGGGTAGGATTTTTTGCTGATGAGGCCTTAACACCCTTTGGACTCAATGAAATAATTTCAGGATCAGCAGCAGGGTTTCTAAATAAAAATTTATGTGAGTCAGGGACCCTGTAATATCCGTCAGGCTTACTGGGAGCTGGAGGTAAGGAGTCAGGGGTCGAGCTGGACTCTGAAAACACATCATCCACAATGTCTAAAACAGGGGGAATGGCCAAAGGCTTGTGCCGAGGGTAGAAGGAGGAAATCCCTGAGCCACTTTTTTGATTCTGAGAAGTCTTGACTCTCCCAGTGAAAATGCTCCCTCAAAGTATGCAAGGTTTCCCCAAACAAATAAGCCTTAGGAGGAGAAGCAGATGGCATAGACTCCTCTGTATCAGAATCCTCATAGGGAGGTATAGATAATTCCTGATCAGAGGAGGAAATCAGAAGAAATAGAAACATGATCTGAAGATTCATAATCAGTGTCTTGCCTAGGCCTCTTATCTGGAGGGGGATGGGTACCCCTGATCAAGGTAATAAGGTCTTCAGCCATTTTGATCATCTGTTTTTTAGGCATAGAGGCCTGTGCACGTGGCTCATGCATCGGTTATTTAATTTTAGAAGTTGCTTTCGTCTTTGGTTTTGTAGCTGTCATCGGTTTGATATACAAATGTTGAGGTCTGAATACACCCTCAGAAGCCAGTGCCTGCTCAGCGGCTCCAGACCCATCCGAGGGAGATACATCCGTCGGTCCAATACCTTGAGTATCTTGCGGCATGCTGGACTCCACATGGGTGTCGGTAGAGTCCTGCGACTCAAAGGTAGCGGGTATCAGGGGCTGCGAAAGCGCCTCACTGAGTACCGGCGACTGGCTTAGGAGAAGCTTCGTCATCAGTTTTGGATCTCGACGGTCTTTCTCTGTCCTTTTTTTTTCATTTTTTATGTACTCCGGTAGTCGGATTGCTATCAGACGACATTTCTGGGTAGTTAAATCTGTTTCCAAAATACTTTGAGGGAAAAATATAACGACGCTTAATAGTGCGCTGGTTAAATCTAGCAGAAAACCGACAGCCAGGCACATTGTGATCAGGGCTTAGGCAAAGAATACAGTATAAATGGAAATCCTTATGAGGTATTTGCTTCACACAAGTAATACAATTATTAACTTTTTCTGACATCTGTACGGAGCAAGAAAAAAGTTTCCCCAACGGGGTACTTAGCTTTAGTGAAGACTTCAGTTCTGAAACTCAAACACGAATATTTCAGTAGTCCGCTGACTGGCACTTGTGAAATGCTTCTGCTTCGGGCACTGCGCGGCAAGAAAGACTAAAGAAAATGGTGTCAGCTGCATGTTTTATACCCCTGACAACCTGATGTCATGGAAGAGGAGACAGCAACCGATGCAGGACACAAGACTTTGGAATTCAGGCCGACTGAGGGCAACCTGCCAGCAGATTACCCAAATGTAATGACTGCAACAGTGAAACACGAAGAACATCCTCCTTTGTTCTGGATGAGAACCCTTTTGAGATTAGGTGGGGCACATAGAATGGTCATCAGGCACTTTATAGAAATGATCTGGTCTCTTTGGGGCTGGTGGCTGAGAGTCAGGGTTCTTAGAGAAGGAAGCAAAAGCGTCCAGGTATGGAGGGATTACAGGAGGAATGACTGATGGGGAGGGTGATTCAACCTGCAACAACTCAGGGTACTTTTTTTGAGTTTCTGTCATTTGGGAAGTATCCCATTTGAAGTATTCTTTCATCTTAGTGATGGCTTCACCAAATGTTACGTCCTCTGGAGGGAAATCTCCTTCAACAGAATCCTCATCCGGAGAATAATATTCCAGGGGGAGACTATTTGTGATGAGCAGGTGATAAGACTCCTCTGAGCTCGAGGAGAGGGCCTCCTCTTCTTCTTCTTCCTGGGGAATAGAGGGAAGGAGTGAGGCAGCAGAAGTAGGCCTTGGGCTGAGCAGTGGAATAGAGGGGGCTGAGGAGGGTGTAGGCCTAAGAGTCATAAAGGGCTGCATTAGGGGACCGAGTAAAGGACTGCCAATCCGATTGTCCTTCAGGAGGAGTAGACAAATGTTTAGTTTGTCTTCTTTTAAAGGGAGTAGTTTTGGGAGGCACTGTAGACCTTGATTCTGGGTCCTTAGCAAAGGAAGGAGACTCTGATTCCTGAGATACAGAAGGGTGTCCGGTAGAACCTGGTTCCCCCTCAACATCGGAAATAACTGGCGTCAGATATGTCTGCAGATGTGGCTGGTCGGCGCTTCAGATACGGGTACCACGAGGGGGGCCATAGAAGCAGACTGACTCTACAGGATGTCCCTCAACCCCGATATCGACAGTTGGCGGGACATCTAACAGAGTGGCAGTGGTGGTAGGCTGCGAAAAGTACAGTTGTATACCTACCATAAATGTAGATGTTCGAGTGTATTCACTGTTGCAGTCATTACAATTGGGTTATCCTGCTGGCAGGCTACCAGCAGTCGGCCGAAGTTCCAAAGTCTAGGTCTGGCGTCGGTTGCTGTCGCCCACGCACCAACACCAACCAGGCTGAAAGGTTTTGTATAGGAGCCGAAGTTTGGGTTGCCTGAGGTGGAGGATCCCACAGTAAGAATACTGCAACATGAGAACAGGAGGACATTTCTCCATACCTAGCGCTAACGGTTTAAGACGTTGGTTCTCTAAATATAAGTTGAGCACATGGAGTCAGCTATGTAGGGTTTTGGGAATAAAAGCCTGGCAGGTAAGGCAGACCTTGTAGTCATGCAATTTACCTAAACAAAACAAGCAAAGATCGTGGGGATCTGTGTGGTATTTCACGGCCACACTAACACTTGCTCGTTCTGGATGACTTGAATAAGCATTAGAAAACAATGCCTGAAAACAAGGTTCCCCAGTGGGGTACTTATCGGAGTTCTTGAGAATCTAATGGCTGGGAAGGCAGGAACACCTGATGCTCAACTGGCGGCTAAGAAGTTCTGAGATCTGGTGCACGCAGACGTCACTTTTTTGGTCCATGCTCTGCTTGCCCATGTCAGACGTCCCACACACCATACAGTGACTGAAATCTTTTGTATACTAGCTGGACGTTCGCGTAGCAAGAGGAGAAAACCCATATGTATATAACACTGCAACATGTGAATATAAGGACATCCACATTGCTGCTTCTAGAATATTTATGGAATCCAACCCTTTCCAAAAAGTCACAGATGAAGCCAAGCCGCTGGGACTTCACCCTACCCATAATAGTTTTGCTTTAGTGAGTATAACGAAATATCAGCCTTAGACAACTACTTGGAAATGGTTTGTTTTGTCACTGCACCTTCTTAGCTTCACAATAAATGAATTACTGATCTGAAGATCTGAAAAGATTTAACTCTGTCAAGATAGTACCAGAGTTGTCTGTGGACATCCAAGATATGCAGTATCCTTTCTTCCTTATATTTAGGGTCAGAAAAGAAAAAGTACAGTTGTGCACACTTATCACTATAAATGTAGATGTTCCGAGTGTATTCACTGCTGCAGTCATCATATTTGGGTTATCCTGCCAGGGGTAGCCCTCAGTCGGCCCGAATACCAGAGGCTTAGTATTTCTGCATCAGTTGCTGTCGCTCCAGGACTAACGGCAGGTCGTCAGCGGTATAAAATCAGGCTGCTGACGCCATTACATCAGTTTTTCTTGCCCTAAGTGTCTGGAGCCCCCAATAGGGAGCTAAGTTATGGTGGAAGAACATCACCAGTAGAAAGTAAACACCAAAATTTCCTTGTGAGGAGAAAGAGAGACAAGGGGGGTGGAGGGAGGGTAACCATGACTGCAACAGTGAATACGCTCTAACATCTACATTTATGGCAAGTGTACACAACTGTACTATGTTCTACATGTTTTACTGTTGCAGTCATCACATTTGGGTTGATTCCCAAAGCTGAAGAAAAGGGTGGAGGCAGTCAAGAAGACTGGGGGCTGGCTAGTATGCCCTGCAAGACTGCGGTGGCAAAGCCTGCCCTGGATTTGGAGAAGCTAGGCAGGTGGTAATGCTTGGTGATGGTATGAACAGATGTCCATGTCTACAGACACCACTGCCAGGTATTGAATCCAGAACCTTCTGAACTACAGTCAGAGAAATGCACCACTACAGCTCTTAAAATAAAGGCCCAATGACATATAGTTCTGGCGTTGAACAAAGCACAAAAGCGACAGTGGGGAACGTCGTGGTCTGGGCCTAAACAGGTGACGCAGTAAGAATGGAAGTCTTGGTGTGGTATTTGTTTTCCACAGGCGAGACAACTGTTAACTTTTTCTGGCATCGGCTAGAGCAAGAAAAAAGGATCCCCAATGGGGTACTTAGCTTTATAAGACTTCAACTTCAATTCAGAAATGAAAACTCAGGTAGCAGCCAACTGGCACTCATGCAAACTGCTTCTGCTAGGGCCTCCTCGGCAAGAAAGACTGATGTAATGGCATCGGCTGCCTGATTTTATACCACTGACGACCTGACGTCAGTCCTGGAGAGATCGCAACAGACGCAGAAATACTAAGCCTCTGGTATTCGGGCTGAATGAGGGCTACCCCTGGCAAGATAACCCAAATGTGATGACTGCAACAGTGAAACACGAAGAACATCTGGGTGACTGGTTTAAAGTAAACTTGGATACCACTTTAGGAAGAAAAGAATGAGTTCTGAAAGAAATCGTGTGTGTGGAAAATGTGGTATGACTGACTCGTCATTAACACTTGCAAGTCAAGATACTCTTCTTGTAGAAGTCAATGCAATCAGTAAAACTGCTTTCTATGTTAAAAAACCTCCAGTCAGCCAGGTTAGCAAGTTCAAATTTGGCAACTGTTAACTTCTTTAACGCATACATAAGATCCCACAGAGAGGTCACCAGTTTTCTTGGGTGGTCTCTTATGCTAGATCACTTTCAAAGAGAATTCATTTAAAGAGGAGGATTCATAGGCAGACATGCTGATATGGCCAATAAATGAACCTTAATGAAGGAGTAAGAAAGGCTACAGGTTAAGTAACTCACACAAATATTGTAAAAACAGATAACTAGTCCTGAATGGGTGCTGGTTATGATCCTGACACCAACTTTAATTTTTTTCCCTGTTTACTAACATATGATTTTCTAGTATTCTTGCCTCCATTACTACATGCTTCACATTCTCAGCAAACAGGTGCCTAGACGGAATTCAGACCCTATCATCCATGCAGTAAATTGAAGTTGACTAAGAAAGGGTGCATCAAACACCCCTGACATAGTGTAGGAAGCTTGGGGTAACTGCCCCTGGCATTTCCAAAATAAAGGATAAACACTGTTGTCTGGGCCAGAAAGTAATCACCATGCTGACCTTGGGGGATTCACTCTGAATCTTCAGTAGCACCCCGGATATCAGTAGAAAGGGTAGAAAAGCATACAGAAGCATTCCTATTCAAGGAGGACTCTTGCCAGCGGACTATTGAGAGGAAGCAAAAAGGTCTACTTGAACTTCCCACACATGGACCAAATCTTGGAAGACCCAATGATCTAGTTTTCATTTGTAAGGGTTTTCTGTTGTCCTGCTCAACTTGTCTGCCACACAATTTTGCTCTAACAGAATGTAGGATGCCTGTAAAATGAGATTGCTCTATAAAGCTATATCCCAAACTAAGATGACTAGTCTGCAAAGGGGATATGACCTTTTGATCCCTTGCTTGCTTGACATACCATGACTGTGGTCTTGTTTGTAACAACGTGAAGTTCTGGAGACCAAAGATGATTCTAAGAGTTGAGTGTTTTGATCAGGGCAAGCATCTCTTTTATATTTGTGTGTTTGTGCCTGTCCTGTTTGTCCCACATACCCTGCACTTATAACCCTCATGAAACTGTTTCCCAACCAAAATCTGAGGTGTGTGCAGTGACTGACTGCTTTGGAACAAGCAGACCTGGATTTGAGGATATTTTGCTCTCCGCAACTAATTTCTCTTCAGACAAATCCCACCACTTGTACTTCAGAATACAAAGTATGCTGATGCTGGGACCTGAGACTTCAGATACCACTATATCCTTCACATGTGGAGTCTTTCCAAAGGTATAAGACTCAGATGCTATAAGAACCAAAATCCTGAGCTATTCCCTTGCAGTGACATAAATCTGAGTGGAAAAGCTTAGAAACTAACCTAGACAGAGATCTCTCTCTCTCTGTGGAAGAAATGTTATTTGAACTGAGATGTCTAAGCTGGCACCCTAGGAACACAATCCTGTGTGAAGAAGTCAAAAAGAAGACTTTTGAATGTTCCCTTGGAATCCAAGCTTATGTAAAAGATCTGTCACTCAAGTGAGAGATTTCGGACACTTGGAGGGGAAAAAATTTGCAATAATAAGCAAGTCATCCAAATATGGAAAAATGTGGATATACTGTAGCCTGCAATATGTTCTAACTGGAGATAAACACTTTGTGAACACTCTTGGTACAGTCGATAGTCCAAAGGGTAAGGCACAGAACTGATAATGTGAGCCACACGTACAGAACCTTAAATGCCTGAATCTGGATGTGATAAGCATCTTTTAAAGTTAGAGATACCAGGAAATCTGAATGAGGAAGAGGAGATACCAGGTTGTGACGCAAAAGCACATTGAACTTGGGCACTATCACAAACAGGTTTAGGAAAGAAAGCTTCAAAACGGTCGCCAATCACTTCTTCCCCTTTGGCACTAAAAACATCCTTAAATAAAATCCTTTTCCCACCTGGAAGGAGGAACTGGTTCTATCACTCCCTGGGACAACATGTGAGAAGAACAGGTGGAAATAAATAGTGTAGTCCAGTGGATGAGAGATTACTCCCTAGAAAGTAGGAAATTCCTCCCACTAACACCTGTAACCTTGATGAATGATCTTCAGAACCCAGATGTAAGAAACTATCTGTTGGCAAACAGAAAACTGGAAAGTCACACTTTGTGGAAAGGAAACGGTACTGCCAAGGTGGACGTAGGGACAAGATCCCTTAAAATAGCCATTCTGACTTGCTGGACTGTATGTTTATTTTGGGGAGGGGTCCTGAATTCTTTTTGCACCACCTTACCAGTTCTTCTTAAATGACAGTTTGCTTGCATTTTATTGAGACTGTTTATTTTGTTGTTTTTGCCAAAACTGGATGAGGGGCTAAAGAATTCCTAAGAAAATCTGAAAAAGGAGGGCTGAAAAATCTTAGAAATTTCCTATATCAACTTGTCAGTTATTACACACCTTCGGATCACCTCTGCAACAGAGGGGATAAAAAAACAAACTCTATCCAAAGGAGAATTTAAAAACTCATTTTCATCATCTGGGAGGTACTGAGACCACAGCCAGAAAAATCTAGTCACAGTAACAGAGGCCAAAGCCCCTGAAGTAGCAACAGAGTCATACACACATTGTAAACAATGAGTAGTTACTTGTACAATAGAAACACCTAAATTATTTAAAGCAGATTTTCCTCACAAGAAGAAACTGCAGAAAAAACACTTTTCAATCTTTCATAATTATTCAGAAAGAATAGTTGTGCAAAATCTTACCATAACCACAGATGTCATTCTCTTCCATGTTGCAGTATTCATAGTGTGGGATTTCCCGCCTCAGGCGACCAGAAGCTGGCTCCTATACAAAAGCTTAAAACTGGCTGCTGTAGGTGTGTAGGACATCACACGCAGGGCCATAAACCAGGGACCATAAAAGTGACATCAGCATGCTCAGACTTCAGAACTTGAAGCCCAGGATAAGGTATATACAAGAACAAGTTGAGGCTAAGGAGCAAATGTCCTTGAAGGGCTGTACAGATGGCTGTAGAGAGTGGATACAGAGGTCAAAGACCAACCACCCGGTAGAGAGAGTAAAAAAGGGGTCTAGAGGGTGGGAAGGAATACTGCAACATGGAAGAGAAGGACATCTATGGTTGTGGTAAGATTTTACACAACTATTCTATGTCCTTCTATTTCTATGTTGCAGTATTCATACTGTGGGAGAGTACCACAGCTAGGAAGAGTGAAGGGAGGGGGCAGAGGTAGAGGATCCCAAGAATCCCTGCAGGATTGCACCTGGCAAATCCTGCTCTGGCAACCTGGTCTGGCTTATTGTGTTTTGTGAATGTGTGAACTATAGACCAGGTAGCTGCTTCCATTATGGAGGCTGTGTCCATCCCTCTAAGAAAGGTCATGGAGGTAGCCATGCCTCTAGTGGAATGAGGCCTAACTCCCTGAGGCAATTGTTTGCCATGACGTGAGTAGCAGAAGAGAATGGATTTCCTGATCCAAGAGGAAATAGTCTGTTTGGAGACTTGCCTTACCTAGAGCCATGGGGTGGACGGAGATGAAGAGTTGGTCAGATTTTCTGAAGGACTTAATACTGTCTAAGTAGAATTTCAGTTGACTGCATACATCTAGGGAATGAAGGATCCTCTCTGCAGAACTGGTTGGAGAGGGAAAGAAGGTAAGTGAATGGACTGGTTTAAGGATAGTTTGTTCACCACTTTGGGCATGAAGGAAGGGTTTGTGTGCAAGGTCACCCTGTCATTGTGGAAGGTGGTGTAGGGAGGACAGGCCATGAGGGCCTGTAGTTCAGACACTCTTCTAGCGGAGGCAATGGCCACTAAAATAATGGTTTTCCATGAGCACATCTGCAGAGAAGCAAGGAGGTAAGGTGTTTTTCCAGCAGGAAACTGAGGTCCCAGGGAGGAGAGATGGGTTTTCGTGGTGGTCTGATATGCAAGACCCCTCTCAGGAAACGTTTAATGTCCAGTCTGGAAAGCAAAGGTGGCTATAAAGGCAAGCAGGCTGAAATGGCAGAAAGGTGGACTTTCACTGAAGAATATGCTAGTCTTTCCTTAATGAACTCATATATATTAGCCAAGGACAAGCGAGTGATCCACCTGAAAAGGATCCCAGTCCTTACGGGAACACCATGTTGAAAATCTCTGCCATTTAGACAAATAGTTCTTCCTAGTACTTGGTTTCCTGGTCTCCCTTATGACTGAGAGCATGTCCTCAGAGTAGTGCTGCCTGAAAGGGATCAGAAGTTGATCACCCATAGAGTTAGGTGCAGCAGAGACAGCTGAGGTTGTGAGTGAGTTCCCTTTTGTTGCGTTAGTAGGTCCATCTTGTGGGGTACAACTTGTGGTGATTGCTCTTGTCTAGGGAGTGAATAAGGGAACCAGTGTTGCCCTGGCCAATAGCGGGTCACCAACAAGATTTTTGGTGGTTCCTTCTTGATTTTCAGAAGGACCTTTTTGTATAAGAGGGAAGGGAGGGAAAGTGTACAGGAACATTCCCTTCCATGGAAAGTTGAAGGCATTCACTCTCCAAGCTAGAGGGTGTAATCCCTGGTGCAGAAAGTTTGTAGTTGTCTGTTCTGGGGGGAGGCAAGCAGATCCACCTGAGGTGTGCCCCACTGGTGGACGATGTCTAGCAAGGTATCCCTGTGCAACATCCATTTGTGTTGCAGAGAGGATGTTCTGCTGAGCAAGTCTGCTTGTTTGTTTTCTTGAGACAGGATGCAAGAGGCCTGTATGAAAAGGTTGTGGCTGGCTGCCAGATCCCAGATTTGTAGGGTTATCTGGCATAACTGGTAAGCCTTTGTTCCTCCTTGTTTGTTTAGGTACCACACAGCAGTTGTGTTGTCTGTTACAATGTGGAGTAGAAAAACAGCCAATAAACAGTGCTGTATGACAACAAAGTTACCGATACAAATACTATGCCAAAAAATAAAAAAATTAATAATGCAAAGCTTTTGGGCTAACCCATCCTTCATCAGTACATAAAATAAATACATTTTCACCTCCAATTTTAAATAGGGATTAGTTAAAAACACACGATACAGCCAGCCTATCATCATGAAGTAATTATTACATTTAAAACAATAGTACCTAAATTTATGATATTTAAAAACATTTATATACTAAAAATAAATTAACTTCAACACTAAAAAAGAGATGTACTTGCTATACATTTTCTCTGTCTTTTTACCAATATAGGTTTCAGGCTGACAGCATTATTTAAACTTGATTCAGTGCCAGCCTGAAGCCTGATAATCCATTCATATTCTTTTAATTCTAATATATTATTCATATCACCTCCCCTGCTTCAAATAACAACTGTATCTATTCCTCTAAATTTAAACATATGTCTAGAGTCATTCTCAGAAATATGCTTACTTAGAGCGTTAGTGGCCACATTTCTTCTAATCTCTGATTTATGCTCCACTATCCGTTCTCTTAATTTCCTAGTGGTCTTACCTACATAAAATGATGTACATGCTACACACATAGCTAGGTATACCACTTGAACTGTATTACAGGTTGCAGAGGTTGTGAAAGTATACATTTTACCAGTTATAGGGTGCTTGAATGCATCTGTTTCATCATAAATATTACAGCAACTACAATTATAACATTTTCTTGTCCTTGTCTTTTTTAAGAGCTCTTTCTTAACTTCCCTAAATTCCTTATAGCATAGTTTTCTTTTTAATGTTTCAGAATTTCTACAGGAGAAGGACGGTCTTTCTCCTACTATTTTTAATCTCAGACATGGCCATTAATATTTTCCAATTCTTTTCTATTATATATTGTACATCCTTAGTGTTAATATTAAATGTAGTAACGTATCTAACTACATTTTCTTTTCTTCCTATTAATTGTGTTGCTTGTACCATATTTACACTAAAAACTGGTTTGTACCCATCCTGCCTTCCTTTAACAATATCTTCATATATTTCATTTACTGTCTCAGTGGGATATCCATTATCTTTAAATTCCTGTACTATCTCTAGCCTGAATGACAAAATTATTTTCCTCAGTATTAAGCTTACTCGCTCTTATCAATTGTGCCCTCAAGGTACCTTTAAAAGTATGCAGTGCATGCATACTATTTTTATTAATATATCTACAAACATTAACATTTTTTTATGTATGGTACACTATCTTGCCTTTTTTCTTATAAAGTTGGACATCTAGAAATACTATACTTTCATCTGATACTGACATTTTAAAATTTAAGAAGTTTGTGGACATATTCAGATATATAACATAACTTTCCAATTCTTACTTGTTACCTCCCCAAATTACAAAACAGTCATCCACAAATCTTCTATAAAACTTGACTTTACTATTCAGTGCATTCTCTTTACTATAAATATAGTGCTTCTCCCACTCATATAGTACCAGATTAGCATACATATTTGCTACTGGGATTCCCATGGCTACCCCAGTCAGCTGCAGATAAGGTATATTATCAAAAATGAAAAAAATTTTTGTTAATACTACTTCTAGCAGTGTACATATATTCTCTATTTCCCTAGCCTGTAGACTAATTTCAGTATTTAAGAAATTGCGTATACCCTCCACTCCATAATCGTTTGGAATCACCGTAAAGAGGGACATAATGTCTGTTGTTACAAACATAAACCCTCCACCAACATATTTTTCAAACCATTCATGTAAATCAAGCAAAAAAAATGTTGGTATTCTTCAATATACTTGGACATTTACACAAATGCTTCCCTAGTATCATTTGTACATATTTTGAAATTGGTTCAGTCAACCATCCACCCCAAGAAAATAGGTCTCAGGGGTGGATTGTTTAAGCATTTGTGTATCTTCGGAATCCCATATATTTGCGGGATTATCCTAGGGCATGGAAAAGAGAAATAATTAAATAAATCAATTATGTCGTTAGAAAGTTGCATGTCATATATCACCATATTTATATCTGAAATACATCTCCTAACTTCAGCACAGGTTATTTCTTTAAAGGTCAATGTGGAGT
Source organism: Protopterus annectens (assembly GCF_019279795.1). Lineage (NCBI taxonomy): Eukaryota > Metazoa > Chordata > Ceratodontiformes > Protopteridae > Protopterus > Protopterus annectens. The sequence goes on along the minus strand of NC_056743.1, from coordinate 1,003,417,786 downwards.
AGCCTTGGTTGCAAAATGGGAAAGAAAGCTTTGAAAGACAGCAGTAATTTCTCTGACACTGATGTGTTCCTTTTGCTGGGCAGGGGTCCAACACTGTTGTACCCTGAATGCCTGTAACGTTGCCCCCCACCATAGGTCTGATGCATCAATGTGCATATATTGGGTGGGGGGGAGATGTAGAGGAATGCTCTGTTTCTGTAAAATTTGCTGAATCTACCATTGTAGTTCTGTTTTCAGGCAGGGCAGAAGGGGGATAATGTTGGCTCTGAGACCACACATTCTTAAGGTACCACTGGAATTTTGTTGTGTGCATCCTTGCTAATGGGAGCATGGGAATAGTGGCTGCCATGAGACCCAGAACTTGCAGAAATGGTCTTACAGAAAGGCGAGATACTAAAAGTAGGTTCTGAAAATGGGAGGAGAGAGACTAATTTGTCTGGCGGGAGGAAGGATCTCATGTCTGTCCTGATCCTGCAGCCTAGGAACACTGTCCTGCTGAGGCAGAAGAGAGGATTTCTGAAGGTTTAGGGAGAGACACGGTGAACTTGAGGTAGGTTTGTAAGGTGGACTTCGATTCTGCCAGAATGAGAACATCATCCAGGTAAGGGTAGATTTGGACTCCCTTGGTTCTGCAATACGCTATGGCTGGGGCCAAGCACTTTGCAAAAACTCTGGGAGCCGTAGGCAAGCCAAAGGGAAAGGCTGTAAACAAAGTGTGAAGAGTCTCCAGTAAAGCACAGAAACTTCCTGTGGGATGACCTGATAGGGATGTGCAGATAAGCATTCTTTAGGGCCAGAGTGACCATGAAGGCTTGGGCGGGTATGAGAAGAAGGGTTTCAAGGGAGAGCATCCTGAAGGAGGGAACCTTCAGGAACAGGTTGAGAAATAAGTCTAGGATTGGTCTCCAAGGGACATCCTTTTTTGGAACTAAGAACAGACTGGAATAAAAGTCTTTTTCTTCCTGTCCTGAGGGCACTGGTTCTATAGTTCGAGTCAGGATTTCGTTCAGAATGAGAGGGAAAAGATTAAGCTGATTTTTGGAGGGAAAAGAATTCTTCTTGGTTTGGGTCTCTCCTTCCAGGATAGGAAATATCCTTTTTGGATGATGGAAAGAACTCAAAGATCTGCTGTGATGGACTTAAAGAAGAGAATGCAGTAGGTAAGGTGGGCAGACAAAAGCAGTAGACCAAGACAGTCATATTGAAGAGGGAAACCCTCTGTCTGAAAAGGGCTGTTTGGCTGGGGGCTGAGAGTTGGGGGGTCCTGAGTAAGGCTGTCTTCCTGGATGCCCTGTGGGGCCTAGAGGATGAAGGGTGTGATGCTGAAGGGGTCCTTCTGACAAAGGATGTTTTTGCTGTGTAGATCCAATAATATCTAGTGAAGGGGAACACCAGTAGATGCTTTATGTCCTGCAGTTATTTGCATTTCTCTTGTAAGCTTTTGAAAAGTTCTGCTGAGTTTTTCCCAAATAAAAGGTTGTGGTCTGGAGGAGCATCCATAACTTTGGATTTAAAATCCTCTGGTAGAGCTCTAGGTGAAGCTAGAAATATCAGCATAAGGTAGAGGCAGTAGACCTGGCTGAAGCCTTTGCTGTATCATAACTGCACCTGATAGAGTGCCTAACTACTTGTGTAGCTAGAGACAGTTTTGATGCAATGTCAGCTTTAGTTGGACAGTTAGGGAGAAGGCAAAAAGGTGGAAGCCTGGGAGACAAGGTCCAGGGCGTATTTAACCATGTGTGTTTGGTAATTGACGGCCCTGAATGCCACGGTAGAAGAGGTGTATACCTTCTTACCCATTCTGTCCATGGTTTTGCTGTCTTTATCTGCTGGCAAAATTGAAGCAGAGGGTAATTGCCTAGACTGTCTGCCTGGAGACACAGCAATAACTGCTGGTACAGCCAGGGGAGGTTTCACCAGAAAGTTTTGGTCATCAGGCAGTTTGTAAAATCTGTCCAGCCTTTTAGGGGCAGGAGGTTGTGAATCTAGGTTCTTGGAGACAGAGTTAAAGGCATCCAGAAAATCTGGTAGCACAGGAGGAATGGCTTAAGGGGATGGTGACTCAAGTTGTAGGAGTTCGAAATATCTTTTCTGGGTTATATGACATTAAGGCAGTATCCCATTTGAAGTGCTCTTTCATTTTTGTAATAGTTTCCCCAAAGATAATATCCTCCTTCAATACAGTCTTCATCTGGAGAGCAACAGTTCACAGGAGAAGCAAGTTGGGAAACGCAGGAAATAGATTCCTCAGAAGAGGAGTAGGATTGCTCTGGTTCTTCATCTTCTCCGTGATAAGTGATTAGAGGTAGCGAGGAAGCATAGGCTGGCCTGGGGCTCAGCACAGGAATGATGGTAGGATCAGGGCCCAAGGGCCATAAAGGCCTGCACTAGTGAGTTGGTAAATGACTGCCAATCTGGAGTTCTTTGAGGCGCAGGGCTCAAGTGTTTCGTCTTTTGTTTTTTTTAATTGTTAGCATGGGGTTAGGGGTAGATTTAGAAGCAGAAGTCTCGGTCAGCCGACCAAGTGTTGGCTCCCCCTAGACGTTGGTTAAGGCCAGCGTCTGGATAAACTTTACGGACATGCTTTTCATGACTGCAGAAATGTCCTCTTCCAGAGGAACTGTCAAAGATGACTGAGTAATCGGGTGTCCTTCGGTCCCTAAACCAGTAGTCGGCAGGACATCCAATGGCAGAGCGACATCGGGACACGGCCTGGAAACCTTGGCCTTCTTCCTCGGTTGTTCGGCTTGGGCGGCCAACTCAGGATCCATCCTAAAAGTGAGGCGTTTTGCTACCTGATTTTTCCAAATACAAGTTAAGTGTAGCCAGTTGGCTGCACAGGGTCTTTGGCACGAAGGACTGACAAATGGGGCAGGCCTTACGGTCGTGCTCCTTTCCTAAGCAAAACACACACCAGTTGTGAGAGTCTTTGTGTGGTATCTGATGTCAGCAGTTAACATTTGCTCTTTTTCTCAGACATCAGCTAAAGAGGAAACTGAAGACCACAGACGAAGAATCCACTTAAAACACCAGTTTATTGTACCTCTCAGATTCTAACCCACTACCATCACCTTCTTTATACTGGTTATTGGCAAAAATATATATTAACTGTATCTTCCTGCGCAGTCTAAAAATATCACACTTTAATTCATGTAACTGAGGCAGCACTGTGGGTATATATTTAAGACCATAATTCAAAACATTCATCTGATCTACAGATAAAGACACACCAGAAATGTTATGAACAATAGAAATTTTTTTTACACTCGGATGCAGTAGTTGCATGGATTGTTTCACCCACATCTTTGTAAACAAGAGACAAAGAACTGTTAAGAAAATCTTGCACAACATTATTTACAGTCACACTAATACCATTTGCTTCTCTTGTTATCATTGAAACTGTGTCCTTCTCGATTGTTAAAGATCCCAGACTGAAATCTTTCTCTCTTCCGCTCACTCTGCTCTCTCTGCTCTTCCTGAAACTGCTGGCTCCCTCTCCGAAAATCTGAGGTTAATCTAAATGGATTTTGAGCTGCTGGTAATGCTGGAAAATGCTCTCCTTCACCTCCACCATTACAGGAAACACCCGAAACATGTGAAGCAAAAGACACACTCCTAGAAGGAGCTGGTGACTTCTTAAAGGGACCAGAGCCTTTATTACGATGAAAATGTGTTGTCTTTTGCCATAAAAAAGCACGCTTACTTCGATAGTCTTTTAGATCTCTTTTCAGTTTTGTGCATTTCCGATCAATGAGTTCTTTTTCATATTTATCTAAACCAATATTTACATCTGCTAAAAACTTGTCAAACTGCATAGATGCAAGTCTTTTAGATAAGTCATTATAGGCAGCTCTAATGTCTTCCTTAAGCTTGTTTTGTTTCACACGATCTCTTTCTAATAGAATGGAAATCCATTCTAAAGTACAATGATGAGCTGCCAATAACCATTTCTTAGAAAATCCCACATCCCTTTCATCAAACATATCAAAAGGAGTAGAGGGACTTTTAAAGGCTCTTAGTCCCCTAGGTGTAATGTCTAAGTCAAGTCTAAAGAAAGAAGGAGGAAGAAAGGTAACAAAAAGAAAAAAAAAGGGGGTAGGAGGGAGGGAAACCAGGACTGCAACAGTGAAGACACTTGAACATCTACATTTATGGTAAGTGTACACAACTGTACTATGTTCTTCATGTTTCAGACTGTTGCAGTCATTACATTTGGGTAGAATCCAAAGCTATGGATCGGAGGATGGAACTAAACAGCATTAGGAGTGGCTATAAGGCCCTGCAGAACTGCAGTAGCAAAGCCTGCCCTGGATTTAGAGAAGAGTGTCAAATGATGATGCTTTGTGAAGGTATGAACAGAGCTCCAAGTAGCAGCTTCTAGAACGTCTTTGTTTGGAACTCCTCTGAGAAAGGCTGCTGAGGTAGAGGCAGCCCTGGTGGAATGCGACCTGATTCCCTTGGGCAAAGGTTTACCATGATGCAAGTAGCAGAAACAAATGCAGTGGCTTATCCACTTAGAATAGTCTGCTTTGATATAAGCCCTCCCCTCTGATCCTGAAGCAAATGCCACCAGTAGTTGCTCAGATTTTCTTAGAGATTTGGTCCCGTTTAAGTAGAATCTTAGTTGTCTGTGTACATCCAATGAATGAAGAATCCACTCCCCCTTGTTCTGTTGATTTAATTAAAATGTTGGCAGGTGAATAGTTTGGTTAAGAGCCACACTGGATACTACCTTAGGCCTAAATGAAGGATTGGTCCTGAGAGACACCCCATCCAGGTAAAATGTAATAAAAGGCTCCACAGCCATGAGAGCCTGTAGTTTTGAAACCCTTCTCGCTGAAGTGATTGCCAAAAGAAAAACTGTTTTCCAAGATAAAAACTTTATATCCGCAGTAGCTGCTGGTTCAAAAGGAGGCAGGGTGAGTTTTTACAGCACAAAATAGAGGTCCCATGCAGGAGTTGGTGATGATCTGGGAGGTCTTAAATTTTTGGCCCCTCTAAGATGCTGTTTTAGCAGAGGATGAGAAAAGATGGGAGGCTCCGTGTTGTAATGAGCCGAGATGGCAGAGGCATGGATTTATATTGAAGAAAAAGATAGGCCCTTGTCAAGCATCTCAGTCAAGTATTGTAAAATCTGAGGAATATTTGGTTTTGCTGTGTCAGTTCCTTGTGCTTGGTTCCAAGCACAGAATCTCTTCCATTTATCAGCATAGGATTTTCTAGTACTAGGCCTTCCGCCTTCCAAAATTACATCCATCACAGATTTACTGAGAGGTGTTGTTTGAATAATTACATCATCAGCCATGCTGCAAGGTTCAGAGTTTGGAGCTGAGTGTGCAGAATTTGATTGTTCTGCTGAGACAGTAGATGAGGTATTTGAGGCAAGTACCAAGGAGAGAGTTGGGACATATTCCTTAGAATTGGGTACCAGTGCTGGTGAGGCCAGTCTGGAGCAATTAGGATCATTTTGGTTTTTCCTGTCTGACCTTTAGTAAGACCTTGGAGAGAAGAGGCAGAGGGGGAAAGGCATAGACTGATAGGTTTTTCCAACTGAAGGATAGGGCATCCACTTTCCATACTTGTCTGTGATAAGTCCTTGTGCAGAATTTGTCCAGTTGATAGTTTTGGGGAGAGGCAAATACATGTCTGGGCTCCTCCATTTCTGTGTTACCATGCTAAAGACTTGTGGATCCAGTTTCCACTCTTGCAGGTCCATAAGATTTCTGCTTAGGTCGTCTGCCAGAGTATTTTGTTTTCCTGGCAGGAATTGAGCTTGAAGATGTACTTGGTAAGTCAAGGCTGTGTTCCACAATGCCACGGCTAGTCTGCAAAGGGGGAAGGAATGTGTAACCTCCTGCTTGTTTATGTACCACATAACCGTGGTGTTGTCTGTCTTTATCAGTAGTTGTCCTGGATGAAGTAAGTCCTTGAAGGCTGTCAGGGCATTCTGAACAGCTAGCATCTCTTTCTGGTTGATATGCAGATGCATTTGCTTTTGGCTCCATAGGCCCTGAATGCATCTCCCTGCCAGGTGGGCCCCCCAAGCATAGTCTGATGATGCATCTGTAGTTAAGAGTTTGGGTGGCAGGGGGTAGAGTGAATGACAGTCCCTTGTTTTGGTGACATGTCTCTGCCCACCAAAGAAACTCCTGTTGTAGACAGGGAATGAGAAGAATCATTGTTTCCAGACTGTGACAATGATGACTCCATAAACTTTTTGGGTACCACTGAAGTTTCCACATATGCAGTCTTGCATATGGAATTAGTAGAATGCAGGATGCCATGAACCCCAAAGCCTGAAGAATTTGTCTTGCAGATAACTTGGTTTTTGTTGCCATCGGTTTGAAATGTACAGTCAGTTGCCTTTGTTTGTCTGGCGTAAGGTAAGCCATCTGGGCAGTTGTATTCAAGCTTGCACCCAGGAATGTAATTTTTTGACAGGGCACCAGTTGTGATTTCTTTTTGTTTATTGTGTACCCTAGGCATGTTAGAAGCCTTTTTATAAATGCCAGATGTTGAAGAATGTCCTTGTTCTCTGCTTGAATGAGACAATCGTCCAGGTAAGGATAAATTTGTATGCTTTGTCTGCAAAATACAATTAGTGGTGCCAAGCACTTTGTAAAGACCCTGGCACAGTAGATAAGCCAAAGGGCAGTGCAGAGAATGGGTAATGCATAAAACCTGCCATGAAGCGGAGGTATCTTCTGCACGATTCCCTTATTGGGATATGCAGGTATGCCTCTCTTAAGTCTAGAGTCACTAACCAAGCGTTCCTGCCCAGCATAGGCAGTAGCTGTTGTAAAGTCAGCATTTTGAATACTGGAATGTCCAGGAATGTGTTAGATGCCAGGCATTGTCTTTTCTGGGTACCAGGAACAGTCTTAATAAAAACCTTGTCCTTTTTCCTGTTCTGGTACTGGTTGAATAGCCTCCATATCCATGAGGGACGTAACTTGTTTCTGAGCCTCTGCCCATTGATTTTGTGGCCGATCTGGCCAACCGTTTGGAATTGGCAAAGTATGGAAATGAAATCTGTACCCCTGGGATACTATGTTTAATACCCATTTGTCCTGGGTAATTAACTGTCAATTTTGAGCATGAAGTGCTAATTTCCCCCAAAGGGGGCTGCCAAAAGATAAGTGCTTGGTGATGGAAGAGGGAAGTCATTGAGACTGCTTACTGTAGGGTTGTGCTTTGTTTCCTCCAGATTTGGAGGTGGAGGCACCCAATTGCTTTGACCTGTAAGAACCCTGTGATTGGTATCTAGAGCCTTTTGAGCGCCTGGATTTGCCTTGAGAGGCACTGTTGGACACAGGAAAGGACCAATTTTTAGTAGGTCAGTGCCTACTGAATCTGGGTGGCTGCACTTGTAAGAACTCTTTTACAGTTTGCATAGATTTAGCTTCCATTTTCTTTAAAACCTCTTCTGCCTTATTAGCAAACAGAGTATCATGCTGTAAAGGGGCATCCAACAATTTAGCTTTAACATGATCAGGCAGAGTTTGCTCCTTGAGCCAGGCATGCCTTCTAATCACATATCCATTAACTGTGGCCCTGCAAGAGGCCTCCAAGGAATCAAAACCACATTGCAAAGTATGCTTTCCAACCTGTTCTGCTGCATGCAATAATTCCTGTAATTCTTTATTTTCCACACAATCAGATATCAACATAATTTTCTGTTTCAATAAGCCCATAACATGCTGTTGATATTTAAGCATATGAAACTGGCAGTTTAAGACCCTAATTGCCAAAGTTGCAGACGTATAAACGTTCTTTCCCCATCTATCCAGCGCCCTGGAATCTCTATCAGAGGGGGTAGGATTTTTGGCTGTAAAGGCCTTTACACCTTTGGGACCCTGTGAGATAGTTTCAGGATCAGCAGCAGGATTTTTGGATACAAATCTGTGGGAGTCAGGAACCCTGTAATATCTGTCTGGCTTACTAGGAGCCAGAGGTAGGGAATCAGGAGCCATGCTCGATTCCGAAAACACATCAACAATGTCCAATACAGGAGGTATAGCCAAAGGCCTATGCTGAACAAGGAGGAGGAAATCCCTAAGCCTCTTTTTTGATTCAGAGAAATCCTGACTCTTCCAATGAAAATGTTCCCTTAAAGTATGCAAGGTTTCTCCAAAAGAATAATCCTCAGGAGGAGATGCAGATGGGATGGATTCTTCTTCATCTGAATCCTCATAGGGTGGTACAGAAAATTCCTGATCAGAAGAGGAATCAGAAGAAATGGAAACCTGATCTGAAGATTCATAATCAGTGTCTTGCCTAGGCCTCTTAGCAGGGGGGGGGGGGGGTATGGGAACCCCTGATCAAAGTAATTAAGTCCTCAGCCACAAGGTAATTAAGTCCTCAGCCATTTTAATCATCTGTTTTTTTAGGCATAGGGGCCTGAGTACATGGCTCATGCGTCACTTTTTTAGACTTAGATGTTTTTGATCTTGTTTTTGAAGCTGGCGTCGGTTTTAGATAAAAATGTTGAGGCCTAAAAACACCCTCAGAAGCCAGTGCCTGCTCAGCGGCTCCGGACCCATCCAAAGGAGAGACATCCGCGGGTTCAATACTCTTGAGAATCTCGTGGCATACCGGACTCCGCATGGGTCTTGGTAGAGGCCTGTGACTCAAAGGTAGCGGGTATCAGGGGCTTCGAAAGCATCTCACTGAGTACCGGCGATTGGCTTAGGAGTAGCTTCATCGTCGGTTTTGGACCTCGACGGTCTGTCTCTGCCTTTTTCTTTGCGTTTTTTGTCAACTCCGGTAGTCTGATTGCTAACAGACGACATTTCAGGGTAATTAAATCTGGATCCAAAATATTTTGTCGCAAAAATATACCAACGCTTAATGGTTAAATCTAGCACAAAACCGACAGCAAGGCACGTTATGATCTGGGCCTAGACAAGGAATACAGTACAAATGAAAATCCTTATGAGGTACTTGCTTCCCATAAGTAATGCAATTATTAACTTTTACTGACATCGGTAAGGAGCAAGAAAAAGTTTCCCCAATGGGGTACTTAGCTTTAGTTGAAGACTTTGGTTCTGAAACACGAATGCAAAAATTTCAGGAGTCAACCAACTGGCACTTGCAAACTGCTTCTGCTTCGAGCACCACGCAGCAAGAAAGACTGAATAAAATGGCGTCGGATGCTTTCTCTCTTAAGCGTGCGGGCTATTCAATTGGTATCAGAAAATTCTCAAGTAGAAACCTTGTCCCTTTTCCTCTTCTGATACCAACTGAATAGCCCGCATGCTTAAGAGAGAAAGCATTTTCTTTTGGGCCTCCGCCCACTGATTTTGGGGTAGATCTGGCCACCCGCTTGGAGTTGGTAACGTGTGGAAGTGAAATCTGTATCCCTGGGACACTATGTTTAAAACCCATTTGTCCTGGGTAATGAGTTCCCAGTTCTTCGCATGAAGAGCAACCTTTCCCCCAAAAGGGGCAGTCAGTTGAGAAGTGCTTGGAAGTTTTAAAAAGAAGTCAGTGAGACAGTTTGCCATAGGGGGGAGTTTTATTACTCCCAGATTTGGAAGTGGAGGCCCCCGACTGCTTAGTCCTGTGCGTACCCTGGGACTGACGCCTGGGAGCTCTGCTGGGCCTGAGTTTGGACTGAGAAGATCTGGAAGAGGCAAGAAAGGACCAGTTCTTGGAAGGCCAATGCCCACTAAACCTTGGAGGTTGTACTTGTAAAAAATCTTTAACAGTTTGCATAGACTTAGCTTCTTCCTCCATCTTTTTAAGAACTTCTTCTGCCTTATTGCCAAACAGGCGGTCCTGGTTTAAGGGAGCATCCAGTTATTTTGCTTTTACATGATCTGGTAAAGATTGCTCCTTAAGCCAAACATGCCTTCTAAGTACAGACTCAGTTACAGCAGCCCTGCAAGATGCCTCTAGTGAATCAAAACAACACTGGAAAGTATGTTTTCCAACTTGTTCAGCTGAATGCAGTAAATCCTGTAAATCCTTATTTTCAGCACAATCAAGAATCAACATAATTTTCTGTTTAAGCATTCCAATAATATGCTGCTGATACTTTAATATATGAAACTGGCAGTTTAAGGCCCTAATGGCTAAAGTTGCGGAAGTGTATACCTTCTTACCCCATCTATCTAGTGCCCTGGAGTCTCTATCAGAGGAGCTAGGATTTTTTGCAGTAGTAGCTTTAATGCCCTTGGGTCCCTGTGAAATGGTCTCAGGATCTACAGTAGGATTTTTAAAAAGGAACTTGAGAGTCAGGGACCCTGTAATATCTATCAGGTTTTCCAGGAGGAGGAGGTAAAGAATCAGGGGCCAAGCTAGATTCTGAAAAGGCATCATCAACAATGTCCAGTACAGGGGGGATAGCTAAAGGCCTGTGTTGGGGCAGGAGTAAGAAATCCCTAAGCCTCTTTTTAGAATCAGAGAAATCCTGACTTTCCCAACAAAATGCTCCTGGAGAGTATGCAAGGTTTCACCAAAAGAGAAATTCTCTGCGGGGGAGGCAGAGGGAATAGTCTCCTCAGGATCAGAATCCTCATAGGTAGATAAGGGTTAATCCTGGTCATCAGAGGAGAGAGAAAATTCAGAATCCTTGTCAGAAGAATCATGAGCAAACTCAGTCCTAGGACTCTTAGGGGAGGAAGGCTGGCTTCCCCTGATTAAAGTAATAAGGTCTTCAGCCATTCTTATTTGATTTTTAGGCATAGAGGCCTGACCATGCAGTCTGGGAGTCAATGTTCTAGGCATGGTTAGAGTTTTCGGCCTTGAAGAAGATGGCGTTGGTTTAATACGGAAGTCAGTAGGCCTGAATACACCCTCAGAAGCCGGTGCCTACACAGCGGCTCCAGACCCATACAAGGTAGAAACATCCACAGGTTCCACAGTTGAAGCATATCGCGGCATACCGGACTCCGAATGGGTCTCAGTAGAGGCATGTGAATCTGAAGTAGCGGGTATCAGGGGCAGCGAAAGCACCTCACTGAGTACCGGAGAACTGGCGACTGGCTTAAGAGAAGCGCCGTCAGCAGCTTTGGACCTAGGTGGCCTGTCTCTGTCTTTATCTTTGTGTTTTTTTGGAATGTCAGTAGTTGGAAGGCTTACCGAAGACATATCAGGATAACTGAACCGAGCACCAAAATATTTAGAAGTGAAGATATACAGACGACAGATAGTTTGTGGTTTAAATAAGGCACAAAACCGACAGCGGGGTACGCCATGGTCAGGGCCTAGGCAAGGAATACAGTACGAATGAAAATCTTTATGCGGTATTTGCTTTCCACAAGTAATGCAATTATTTACTTTTACTGACATCGGTTTAGAGCAAGAAAAAGTTTCCCCAATGGGGTACTTAGCTTTTAGTTGAAGACTTCGGTTCTGAAACTCAAAAAAGAAAATTTCAGGTGTCGGACGACTGGCACTTGCGAACTGCTTCTGCTTCAGGCACCGCACGGCAAGAAAGACTGAGATAATGACGTCGGCTGCATGTTTTATACCCCTGACAACCTGACGTCATGGAAGGGCAGCCGATGCAGAACCCAACACTTTGTTAATCAGGCCGACTGAGGGCTACTGCAAGCAGATAACCCAAATGTGATGACTGTAACAGTAAAACACGAAAAACATTTGTACTATGTTCTTCGTGTTTCACTGTTACAGTCATCACACAGGTTGATTAACAAAGCTGAAGAATGGGTGGAGGCAGTCAAGAAGAGATGGGGCTGGCTAGTATGCCCTGCAGGACTGCTGTAGCAAAACCTGCCCTGGATTTGGAAAAGATAGACAGGTGGTAATGCTTGGTAAAAGTATGAACAGAACTCCAGGTAGCAGCTTCCAGAATGTCCATGGTAGGGACTCCACTGAGGAATGCTGTAGAGGTGGAGGTTGCCCTGGTGGAATGTGTTCTGACCCCGAAGCATTGGTTTCTCATGGTGTTTGCAACAGAAATGTATACAGTGGGCTATCCATTTGGAAATAGTTTGTTTAGATATGGCCTTGCCCACTGCCCGAGGTGCAAAGCTGAGTAGTAGCTGGTCAGATTTTCTGAAGGGTTTAGTCCTGCCAAAGTAGAATCTGAGCTGTCTGTGCAAATCTAAAGAGTGCAGGATCCTTTCTCCCTTATTTTGAGGACTGGGAAAAAGGGTTGGCAAATGGATAGATTGGTTGAGAGCTACACTGGACACCACTTTATGCATAAAAGTAGGGTTAGTTCTGAGAGAGACCCTGTCAGCATGAAAAATAATGAAGGGTAACACAGCCATAAGTGCTTGTAGCTCAGACACTCGTCTAGCTGAAGTGATGGCCAGCAGCAAGGCTGTTTTCCAAGAGAGGAATTTTAACTCTACTGATGCTGCAGGTTCAAAGGGGGGGGGGTGAGGTTTCCATTACAAAGTTAAGGTCCCAAGCCAGAGTGGGTGCTCTCCTTGGTGGCCTTAAATTGTTGGCCCCTTTCAGGATCTGTTTGATAAGAGGGTGAGAGAAGAGAGGTGGCTCAGTGGCATGGATCTTAATGGAAGAGAAGGAAAGGCCTCTGTGGAGTAGATATGCTAGGTAATCCAAGATTATAGATAAGGAGGGCAGAGCAATGTCTGCTCCTTTAGACTGCATCCAGGAACAATACCTTTTCTACTTAGCATAGGATTTCCTTGTACTGGGTCTTCTGGCTTCCAGAATGACGTCCAGTACCTGTTTGCTTAGGCTGGTCACTGGGGGAGAATTCAAGGAATAAGCCAGGCTGCAAGGTTCAGGGTTTGCTGTTGTGGATGCAGGATATGTCCCTCCTGCTGAGTGAGGAGGGCTGGGATACGAGGTAGATGCCATGGTGGCACCGGTGACAGGCTGCGCAGTAGTGGGTACCAGTATTGGCGTGGCCAGTCTGGAGCAATCAGGATTACCCTTGGTCTGTCCGGTCTTACCTTGAGTAGTATTTTTGAAAGAAGAGGCAGAGGGGGAAAGGCATAAAATGAGAGGTTTACCCACTGGAAGGATAGGGCATCCACTTTCCATACTCTGCTCTGTGGTGTCCTGGTGCAAAATTTGCTGATCTGGTGACTGTAGGGGAGGCAAAAAGGTCTACCTCTGGTATCCCCCATTTCTGGGTTAACAGGCTGAAAGTGCTGGGATTTAATTGCCACTTGTGTGGATCTAGGAGATTTCTGCTTAAGTCGTCTGCCAGAGAATTTTGTTTGCCGAGCAAGAACTGAGCTTGCAGATGGATCTGCATGTCCAGTGCCGTGTTCCACAGTGTCATGGCTAGCCTGTAGAGTGGGTAAGAGTGGGTTCCCCCCGCTTGTTGATGTACCACATAACTGTGGTGTTTTCTGCTTTATTAGCAGGGGTCCAGGTGAGAGAAGGGATCTGAAAGCTGTCAGAATGTGTTTCACAGCTAGCATCTCTTTTTGGTTGATGTGCAGATGAATTTGACTTGGGCGCCAGTGGCCCGGAATGCACTTGTCTCCCAGATGTGCCCCCCAGGCATAGTCTGATGTGTCTCTAGTTAGGGTCTGGGCAGTGTGGGGTTGTGTAAAGGGAAGCCCCTTGTTGTGGTTGCATGCTGCTGCCCACCAAAGAAACTCTGTCTTTAGACAAGGTACGATAGGTATGGTGGTTTCCAAGTCCTGAGAATGCTGGCACCAAAGACTTTTTTTAAATACCACTGAAGTTTCCTCACATGCAGTCTGGCATATGGAATTAGTAGAATGCAAAAGGCCATGAACCCTAGAGCCTGCAGGATTTTCCTTGCAGACAGCGGGGTTCTGGTGGCCATTTGAGTGAAGTAGCCTTGTTAGGCTTGTTTTTCTGGAGTAAGAAATGCCATCTGGGAGGCTGTGACCAAGCTTGCTCCCAGGAATACATTCTTTTGACTGGGCACTAGTTTTGATTTCTTTGAGTTGATAGTGTACCCCAGGGAGGTTAGAAGGTTCTTTACAAATGTCAGGTGCTGCATCAACTTTTCCTGACTGTCTGCCTGAATCAGGCAGTCGTCCAAGTAAGGGTATATTTGAATGTTTCTCTGTTTGCAATAGGCAATGGCTGGAGCCAGACATTTTGTGAAGACTCTGGGAGCAGTGGATAAGCCAAAGGGAAGTGCAGAGAACTGATAATGCATAGATCCTGCCCTGAAACATAGATATTTCCTGCAGGATTCCCTGATAGGGATGTGCAGATATGCTTCTTTTAAGTCTAGGGTGATTAGCCAGGCCTCTTTGGATAGTATAGGAAGAAGCTGCTAAAGGTTAAGCATTTTTAATTTTGGTACTACAGGAAGGTGTTTAGAATGGAAAGATTTAGGATTGGGCGCCAAGTGTCCTCTTTTCTGGGTATAAGGAAAAGTCTGGAATAAAACTCTTGACCTATCTGTTCTGCACGAAAAGGGTTGAACTGCCCTTACGGAGAGAGCAGGGATTGAACTTGGTTTTGTGCCCACTGGTCTGGAGGAAGGTCTGGGACCCCTTTCAGGATTGGAAGTGTATGGAAGTTAAATTTGTACCCCTGGGATACAATGTTGAGGACCCATCGGTCTTTAATGATGGAAGTCCAGTTTTTTGCATGGTGGGCAAGTTTTCCTCCTAGGGGGCACAAGCAATTGGGCAGAGGTGAGGAGTGGGGGTGACAAGTCATTGTGAATTCTTTCCATAAGGGGGTGGCTTAGCACTCCCTGTTTTACAAGTGGAGGTACTCTTTTGCTTAGATCTCTGCATACCCAGAGACTGTAATCTGGGGGGGGGGTCTGTTTCCACTGGATCTAGTTTGAGATGGCCTTCAGGGGGCTGGAAAGGACCAATGTTTCGAGGGGCAATGCCCACTGAATCTTGGAGGCTGCACCTGCTAAAAAATCTTTGACTGTCTGCACAGACTTAGCTTTTTCCTCCATCTTTTTTTAGAACCTCTTCTGCTTTGGTGCCAAGCAAAATCTCTTTATTAAAAGGGGCATCTAGTAATTTTGATTGGACTTAGTCTGGTAAGGTCTGTTCCTTAAGTCAAGCATGCCTTCACAGTACAGAACCAGTGACTGCTGCCCTGCAAGATGCTTCTAGGGTGTCAAACGCACATTGCAAGGTATGCTTGCTGACTTGGCTTGCAGAATGCATAAGCTCCTGTAATTGTTTATTTTCTGCACAGTCTGTAAAGGTAGATAATTTTTACTTAATAAGTTCCAAAATATGTTGCTGGTATTTCAGCATGTGAAATTGGCAATTCAATGCCCTAATGGCTAGAGTTGCAGAGGTGTATACTTCTTTACCCCATCTGTCTAAAGCTCGGGAATCCCTGTCAGAAAAGGTGAGATTCTTAGCTGTAGTTGCCTTTATACCTTTAGGCTCTTGGGAATGACCTCTGGGTCAGCAGTAGGATTTTTGAAAATAAATGTGAGTGTGTCAGGAACTCTGCAGTACCTGTTTGATTTCCTTGTAGCAGGGGGTAAAGCATCAGGAGTCAGACTGGATTCCATAAAGACATCATCCACAACATCCAGAACAAGAGGGCTAGCTAAAATCTAAAACTTCTTGGAGTCTCTTTTTGGACTGAGGATAATCCTGGTATTCCCAGTGGAAATGCTCTCAAAGTGTTTCACCAAAAGAAAAATCCTCTGGAGGGGAAGCAGAGGGAATGGATTCCTCTGCATCTGAATCCTCATAAGCAGATAAAGGCATGTCTTCATATTCAGAAACGTCAGTCGTCGTCGGACTCTTGGTTAATTAATGCTGCTGGGGACAAGTCTCTTTTTCTCTTAGCAAAGGAAGGCTAGCTTCCCCTAATCAGCATGATCAGGCCTTCTGCCATTTTAAGCATTTCAGATTGTGGCACGGAAGCAGGTGCATGAGATTGGGTTGTCGGGTTTTTAGGCACAGCTTGTACTCTTGGCCTTAGAAATTCGGCAGTTTTAGACAAAACTGAAGATGCGAAAGACCTAGTTTGTGTCGAATATCGGTAATGTGAAGAACTTACTCAGAAGCCGGTGCCTGCTCAGCGGCACTGAACCCATCCAAGGTAGAGACATCCGTAGGTTCCATAGTCAGTCTTGCGGCATGCTGCAATCCAAATGGGTCTCGGTAGCAGCCTGCGAATCCATCGAAGCGGGCATCAGGGGCTGCAAAAGTGCCTCACTGAGTACCAATGAACTGGCGACTAGCTTAACGGCAGCATTGTCGGCAGTTTTGGACCCGTGTGGTCAGTCTCTGCCTTTATCCTTACTTTTTTTGGAAGATCGTTAGTCTGATGGCTTACAGAAGCCATTTCAGAATACGGCGATCGAGAAAAAGTATTTAACGACAATAAGGGCCCAACGACGAATAGTTCAGGCTTTGAACAAAGCACAAAACCGAGAGCAAGGAAAGTCGTGGGCTGGGCCTAAACAGGTGACGCAGTAAGAATGGAAATCTCGGTGTGGTATTTGCTTTCCACAAGTGAGACAACTGTTAACTTTTTTTGACCGGTTAGAGCAAGAAAAAAGGATCCCCAACGGGGTACTTAGCTTTAGAAGACTTCAGGATGATTCAATTCGGAAACAAAAACTCAGGTAGCGGCCAACCGGCACTCGTGCAAACTGCTTCTGCTTCGGGGTCCTTGGCAAGAAAGACTGGGGTAATGGCGTCTGTTGCCTGTTTTTATACCCTGACGACCTGACGTCAGTCCTGGAGCGGCAGCAACCGACGCAGAAATACTAAGTCTCTGGTATTTGGGCCAACTGAGGGCTACCTGCAGGAAGGTAACCCAAGTGTGATGACTGCAACATTGAAACACAAAGAACATCTCAAAGTGCATAGATCCTGCCCTGAAACTAAGATATTTCCTGCAAGATTCCCTGATTGGGATGCGTCGGTAGGCCTCTTAAGTCTAGGGTGGCTAACCAAGCGCATCCTTGGAAAGCATAGGAAGAAGCTGCTGGAGGGTGAGCATTTTGAAGTTTGGTATCACCAGAAAGTTGTTTAGAATGGATAGATGAAGACTCTCGCAGCACACTAGACTCCGAATGGGTCTCAGTAGAGGCCTAGGAATCAGAAGTAGTGGGTATCAGGGGCTGCGAAAGCGCTTCAATGACTACTGGCAAACTGGCGACTGGCTTAGAAGAAACGTTGTTGGCAGTTTTGGACCTCGATGGCCTGTCTCTGTCTTTCTCTCTGCATTTTTTCGGAATTCCGGTAGTCAGTTGCCTAATCGATATTTCTGGATAATTAAACAGAGAACCGAAACATTTAGAGGCAAAAATGTACCGACAGATAGTGTGCTGATTAAATAAAGCACAAAACTGACAACAAGGTACGTCATGGTCAGGGCCTAGGCAAGGAATATAGTACAAATGAAAATCTTTGTGAGATATTTGCTTTCCACAAGTAATGCAATTATTAACTTTACTGACATCGGTAAGGAGCACAAAAAAGTTTCCCCAACGGGGTACTTAGCTTTAAGTTGAAGACTTTGGTTTTGAAACTCAAAAACGAAAATTTCAGGAGTCGGCCGACCGGCACTTGCAAACTGCTTCGGGCACCACATGGCAAGAAAGACCGATGCAATGGCATCGGATGCATGTTTTATACCCCTGACGACCTAATGTCATGGAAGAAGGGACAGCAACCAACGCAGGACCCAAGACTTTGTTAATCAGGCCGACTGAGGGCAACCTGCCAGCAGATTACCCAAATGTAATGACTGCAACAGTGAAACACAAAGAACATCCTCTTTTCTGGGTACAAGGAAGAGTCTGGAATAGAAACCTTGGCCTATCTGGTCTGCAGGAACATGCTGTATTGCCCTCATGGACAGCGGGGAATAGACTTGCTTTTTGGCCTCTGCCCACTGGTTTGAAGGAAGATCTGGGAACCCTTTTGGGATGGCAGTGTGTGGAAATAAAATTTGTATCCCTGGGACACTATGTTGAGGACCCATCAGTCATTGGTAATAGAGGCCCAGTTGTTTGCATGGAAGGAGAGTTTTCCCCTTAGGGCACAAGCAGGTGGGCAGAAGTGAGGGATGGAGGTGTAACGTCATTGTGAGTTCTTACCATAAGGGGGTGGCTTAGCACTCCCTGTTTTAGAAGAGGAAGAACTCCACTACTGGGACTGCTGTCGGGGGGGGGGGTCTGCTTCCCCTGGGTCTTAGCTGAGCTGGCCTGGAGGGGGCCGGAAAGGACCAGTGCTTGGAGGGGCAATGCCTACTGAACCTTGGTGGCTGGACCTGTAAAAAGTCTTTCTGTATAGATTTAGCTTTTTCTTCCATCTTTTTTAAGACCACTTCTGTCTTGGTGCCAAATTGTTTTTATTCAGTGGTGCATCCAATAAATTTGATTTGACATGGTCTGGCAAGGTCTGTTCCTAAAGCCAAGCATGCCCTCTAAGGACAGAACCAGTGACTGCTGCCCTGCAAGATGCTCCTAGGGCGTCAAAGCCACATTGCAAGGTGTGCTTAGTAACTTGGCTTGCTGAATGCATATGCTCTTGTAATTCTTTATTTTATGCACAAGCAGGAAAGGAGGATATTTTTGTTTGAGGAGTTCCATGGTATGCTGTGGCTATTTCAGCATGTGGAACTGACAATTTAGTGCTCTAATAGCAAGAGTTGCAGAAGTGTATATTTTTTTTACCCCATCTGTCTAAATCTCAGGAATCTCTGTCTGAGGGGGTGGGATTCTTAGCTGAGGTTGCTTTAAATTCCTTTAGGTCCTTGGGAGATGACCTCTGGGTCAACAGCAGGATTTTTGAAAAGGAAATTGTGAGTCAGGGACTCTGTAGTACCTGTCAGGTTTCCTGGGAGCAGGAGGAAGGGTGTCAGGATTCAAAATGGATTCCATAAAAACATCATCCACAACATCCAGGTCTGTATAAAGGTCTGTACTGTGGTAAATCTAAGAATTCCCTGAGTCACTTTTTTGACTCAGGATAGTCCTGACATTCCCAGTGGAAATGCTCCCTTAAAGGATGTAGAGTTTCACCAAATGAAAAATCCTCGTGAGAAGAGGCAGAAGGAATTGATTCCTCTGCATCAGAATCATCATAAGCAGAGAGGGGTTTCATGTCTTCATATTCAGAAACCACAGAGTCATTGGACTCCTGTTCAGATAAATCTACTGGGGACAAGACTTTTTCTTTTGGAAGGGGTAGCCTGGCTTCCCCTAATAAGCATAAGCATAATAAGGTCTTCCGCCATTTTAAGCATTTGAGATTGAGGTATGGAAGCAGGTGCCTGAGCTTGGGTTATCTTTTTTTAGGAGTAGTTCGTACCCTGGGCCTTAAAAAACTCGGTAGTTTTAGAAAGGACCAAAGACGTGAAAGTAGTCATTGGTTTGTGTCGAGTAGCGGTAGTGCGAAGAACTTCCCCGGAAGCTGGTGACTGCTCAGCGGCTCTGGACCCATCCAAGATAGAGACATCTACAGGATTCTTAGTCGAAGAATCTCCCAGCATACCGGACTCCGAACGGGTCTCGGTAGTGGCCTGCGAATCCACAGAAGCAGGCATCAGGGGCTGCGAAAGCACCTCACCGAGGACCACAGAACTGACTACTAGTTTATCGGAAGCGTTGTCGGCAGCTTTGGACCTGTGCGGTCTCTGTCTTTATCCTTAAGTTTTTTTGGAAAATCGATAGTCGGATGGCTTACCGAAGCCATATCGGAATAAGAGGACTAAGAGCGAAAATATTTAGCTACAATAAGACCAGACAACGTATAGTTCTGGTGTTGAACAAAGCACAAAAGCGACAGCGAGGGACGGAGTGGTCTGGGACTAAACAGGTGACATACTAAGAATGTACTCTAGTTGTGGTATTTGCTTTCCACAGGCGAGACAATTGTTAACTTTTTCTGACATCAGTTAGAGCAAGAAGAAAGGATCCCCAATGGGGTTACTTAGCTTTAGAAGACTTCAACATCAGTTCGGAAATGAAAGCTCAGGTAGCGGCCGACCGTCACTCGTGCGAACTGCTTCTGCTTCGGACTCCTCGGCAAGAAAGACTGATGTAATGGTGTCAGCTGCCTGATTTTATACCACTGACAACCTGACGTCAGCCCTGGAGTGACAGTAACTGACACAGAAATACTAAGCCTCTGGTATTCGGTCCGACTGAGGGCTACCCCTGGCAGGATAACCCAAGTGTGATGACTGCAACAGTGAAACACAAAGAACATCTGCAGGCTTTCTCCAAAGCTAAAAGAACTGGAAGAGTAAGTAAAATCTTCTGGAAATCCCTTCTGTAACAGCTCATAGTAAGTTCTGAGGGACAGAAAGCTCAGTGTTCTCCCAGTGAAAACAGGCCATTCTGGAAATAACCCCCCACAAGAATCAGAAACCAACCGCTCTTCCAAGTATGAATCGGAAATCTGGGAAACCCCTGTAAAAGTCTCCATCTCCCTGACCAGACTCAGAATCTTTAAACTCTTCAGGAAAGAGGTACCCCCTTTTTTCAGAAACTATTTTATGAGTAGAATCAATAACCTGAATTAAACCCTGAGCCAGACTCCAGTAAAGTACTCCTGTCCAAGTAAATCTGAGGAGCAGATACATGTTTAGCTTTCAGTTTCTTTTTGACAAGAAAATAGGGCCAACAGTGTTAATGGCAGCAGCTTCCCTGGGGATGCAAACATGACAACACAACAGGGAAGCCCTCCCAGTTCCCCCTCCCAGGACCATCAAGAGGGGTTTTAACTTGCCCACTGAGGGGACCCAAACAGCAGCAAAGGATGTAGCTAACACCTGTAGGTGTGACACCAGAGGAATCCAGGGTAAAGATGAGTGGTCTAAGGTACAATGGATGGCCACAGCAGAGTCACCCACCTGCAGCTGGGGAAAACTGCTAGCCTGCTGTGGTGGTAAAAGCTGTTTGCTTGTTTCTTTTTGTGGCTGTGACGAGGACAGACTGTGGGACTGAGTGTTCTGTGATCAAGCTGAAAATGGTACCTCTTTCTCAGGAAAGCAAGCAGAAAAAGCTGGTAAAAATTTAGTTTAGGTCACTTTTTTTAACAGAAAAATGCAGTTAAAAAAGCACTTCAAAACACATTGTTTGCCCCAAAAATTAAAACACAATTTCTCCACAGAAAAAAAAAATCTTTAAATACTTTAAACAACTTTTAAACTGACAAGAAGAAGCAGTGCTCCAATTTTAAAAGTGAAATACAATCTACTCCTAAGCAAGTTTACCAAACAATTTTTTTAAACAGAACAGTCCCCCCCCCCCCCCCAAAGGGAACTTATCTGCCCAGCAAAGGAACAGGACAAGTTGACAGTAGATCCTCGAAAGCCTTAGAAGAGCATACTCTTCAGCAGCAAGAAAGCTCTGAAGGGCTTGGCACTTTTTTGTCAGCTCGGCTCAAGGTGATCAATGGCTTAGACACGTAAAAGGTGATCTGAGGCTTCAGATGCTGGCCAAATAGGATGCAACCTCATGTAATTGAAACTGTGATCAATACGAAGAGCATTAATCATTTAAATCCTGGGGCCCAAACTTTGAACTCAGTTAAAAGTACAGTTTTGTACCTACCATAAATGTAGATGTCCGAACAGGATAGCATCTGCAGTCCTAACAAATGGGTTGTCCTGTCGTCAGGCAGCCCTTCGGTCGGCCGGATTCCAAAGTCTGGGTCTGGCCTCGGCTGGTGTCGCACTTCACCCGACGTCATCTCTGCTGGTCTTCGGGTATAAAGGCATCAGCCGACGCCATTTTCCTCAGTGTTTCTTGCCCCAGATGCCAGTAGCCCTCTTGGATAGCTAAATTTTTGGGTAAATGCCAATGTTTCCAAAAAGTAGAAGGCAAACACAAAAAATATACATGTATGTACATATATACAAACAAATACACCATAAGAGATCCCCCCCCAGCTAGCTATTAGGTGGGCAATACCCTAGGAGTACCACAGAGGGGAAGGAGGGTGGGTAATCCTGACTGCAGATGCTATCCTGTTCGGACATCTACATTTATGGTAGGTACAAAACTGTACTATGTCCTTCAAGGATGCATCTGCAGTCCTAACAAATGGGTAGAATACCATAGCCAAACTAGGGGAGGAGGAATAAGAATTATGGTGTAGTTAGGATCCCTTGCAACACAGCAGTGGCAAACCCTGCTCGGGATCTAGAGTATAGAGGTAAGTTACAATGCTTGGCAAATGTATGCACGGAGGTCCAAGTAGCTGCCTCAATAATGTCCTTGGTAGCCACTCCTCGTAAGAAGGCTGTGGTAGTGGCTGTAGCCCTTGTAGAATGAGGCCTTATGTTCTGTGGAATTTGCTTTCCATGATAGGAGTAACAGAATCTTATGCAATTTCCTATCCACTTGGAGATTGTCTGTTTGGAAATTGCTTTTCCTTCCCTTCCTGTTGCATAGGCTACTAGGAGCTGGTCAGTTTTTCTATTGCCCTTGGTTCTGTCCAGGTAGTAGCGCAACTGTCTATGTACATCCAAGGTATGCAGCAGTCTTTCCCCTTTGTTCTGTGGATTGGGAAAGAAGGTAGGTAGGTGGATTGCCTGGTTTAGGGACACTCTGGATACCACCTTAGGCATAAATGTAGGATTAGTTCTCATGGACACTCTATCTTGATGGAAGATTAGGAAGGGTTGCACTGCCATTAAAGCCTGTAGTTCCGAAACCCTTCTTGCTGAAGTAATTGCCAGTAGGAAAGCAGTTTTCCAGGATAGGTGTTGAAGATCTGCTGCTGCTTCTGGTTTGAATGGAGGGAGTGTCAATTTTTCTAGCACAAAATTCAAGTCCCATGCTGGTAATGGTGGTTTCCTAGGAGGTTTTACATTCTTAATTCCTCTGAGGAACTGCCTGAGTAGAGGATGCGAGAAGACAGGGGGATCGAGGCTGTATTCTGCAGAAATAGCTGATGCATGTATCTTGATGGAGGAATAGGACAGGCCAGTATGTAGGAGCTCTGCCAAATACTCCAGGATGTTGGCAATATCTACCTTTGACACATCTTTCCCTCTTTCCGTACTCCAAATGACAAATGTTTTCCATTTTCCTGCATAGTTCCTTCTAGTAGAAGGTCTGCGGCCTCAAGGATAATGTCTTTAACCCTTTGGGATAAATCTGGGTTGGATGCTCTTATGTAATGTTCCAGGCAGTGAGTTGCAGAGTTTTCAGGTTTGGATGCAAGATGTTGTAGTTGCTCTGAGTCAACATCAAAGGAAACAGGGTAGAGTCCACGTTCCCCGGGACATGCTCCTCAGTAATGGATACCAATGTTGTCTTGGCCAATTTGGAGCTATCAGAATTATCCTTGACGTTCCTCTTTGATTTTCAGTAGTACCTTGTGCATCAAAGGAAGGGTGGAAATGCATATGCTGTCAGGCCTTTCCAATTGAAGGATAGAGAGTCCACCTTCCAAGCAAGAGGGTGGTATGTCCTTGTGCAGAATTTGTTAAGCTGGTGATTGAGTGGGGATGCAAATAGGTCTATTTGTGGCATTCCCCATTTCTTTGTGATGGCTTTGAAGATGTCCGGGTGTAGCATCCATTCGTGAGCATCCGAGGTAGTTCTGTTTAACATGTCTGCTAGGATGTTTTCTTTTCCCGGTACAAATATTGCCTGTAATTGAATGTTGTAACTCAGAGCCATATTCCACAGGTCCAGAGTCATTCGGCATAGGGGGTATGAATGCGTGCCTCCCTGTTTGTTGATGCACCACATGACTGTGGTGTTGTCTGTCCTTATCATCAATTGGCCCTCTGAGGAATGGTCTGAAATTCTGGATTGCTAGTTTTACTGCCAGCATTTCTTTTTGCTTTATGTGCAGGTGTAGTTGTTCTGGAGTCCATAAGCCTTGAATGCACTTGTCCAGCATGTGTGCCCCCCAACCGAGGTCTGAGGCGTCCGTTGTGATGGTTTGGCTTGCTTGAATGTTGTGGAAGGACAAGCCTGGGTTTGCCTGGTATGTCTGAGCCCACCATAGGAACTCTTGTTTCAGGCATGGGATTAGTGGTATTTCGGTTTCTAGGCTGTGCTTGTGTTGAGACCATAAATTCTTTAGGTACCACTGTAGCTTTCTCATATGTAGTCTGGCATGAGGGACCAAGATTATGCAGGATGCCATGAAACCCAAGGCCTGCAGTACTTTCCTTGCTGTTAGTATGTTCTGCTTTGCTAGTGCCAAGAAGTACAGAGGAAGTTGTTCTTGTTTTTCTGCAGTTAGGAATGCCATCTGTTTTACTGTGTCCAATTCTGCTCCCAAGAATGTTATTGTCTGGGATGGTATCAGTTTTGACTTTTTTAGATTGACTGTGTATCCCAGGGCTTGTAGTAAGTAAATGACTCTTTGTAAGTCTTGTGTCAGCTTGCTTTTGTTGTCCGCTTGTATCAGGCAGTCGTCCAGGTATGGATAAATTTGGATTCCCTGAAGCCTGCAATGAGCGATTACTGATGCCAGGCATTTCGTGAACACTCTGGGCGCAGTAGATAAGCCAAAGGGCAATGCTGAGAATTGATAATGCTCTGATCCTGCAAGAAATCTGAGGTATCTTCTGCAAATTGGTCGTATGGGGACGTGCAGGTATGCCTCCTTGAGATCTAGAGTTACCAGCCAATACTCCTTGCCCAGCATGGGAAGAAGTTGGTGTAGGGTCAGCATTTTGAATTTTGGAACGATGATGAATGTGTTTAAAGCGGACAGGTCGAGAATAGGTCTCCAACTGTTCTCTTTTCTTGGTACTAGGAAGAGTCTGGAGTAAAATCCCTTGCCCTGTTCTGTAGGTGGTACCTTTCCACAGCTCTCATCTTTGTTAATTGAGCTATTCGCTTTAGGGCTTCTGACTTTTGATTTGGTGGCAGGTTTGGCATTCCTCTTTTGCTGGTAAGGTGTGGAAATGAAACCTGTAGCCTTGGTCTATAGTTTGCAAAATCCAGTTGTCTCTTGTGATATAGTGCCAGTTTTTTGAAAATAAGGCTAACTTTCCGCCTAAGGGTGCTACCATTTGTTCTCTGGTAGGCGGTGTTAGAGCCAAGTCACTGTGATTGTCCTGTTGCAGTGGCAGTGGTTGTATCTGTGCCTCGTTGGTTATTGCCTTGCCACTGGCGTCCCCTGTAGGCACCTCCTCTGGATTGATTTCTGCCTCTGGAACGTCTATTCCTGCCTCTCTGATATTTAGAGGAGTCTGGAAAGGACCAATTTTGGAAGGCCAGTTCCTGCTGAACCTTGGGGCTGTACCTGTAAGAAATCTTTAACTGTTTGTACAGATTTTGCCTTCTCTTCCATTTTCTTCATTACTTGTTGGGCAGGAGAACCAAATAGACTGACCTTGTCCATAGGAGCATCTAATAGCTTTGCTTTAACATGATCCGGCAGGACCTGCTCTTTCAACCATGCATGCCTTCTTATAACTGTGCCAGTCATGGCTGATCTAAATGAAGCCTCCAGTGCATCATAGCCACATTTTAAAGAATGGTTACTAACCTGCCGAATGTTATTCACCATTTCTAGAACATATTTCTTATCTAAGGAATCATCAGAGGACAGTTTCTTAGTTAACTGATCAAGCATAAACTCTTGGTATTTTATCATATGAAACTGACAGTTCAAAGCTCTAGCTGAGAGAGTGGCGAAGGTGTATACTTTTTTACCCCATCTCTCTAAGGACCTGGATTCCCTATCAGAAGGGAGAGGGTTTTTAGCTGAGGTCGAAGCTACTGCCTTAGGCCCCTGGGAGATGGTCTCTGGATCTGCAAAAGGAGCCTTGTATAAGTGGTGATGAGTGTCCGGTACCCTGTAGAACCTGTCGGGCTTAGCAGGGGCTGGAGGTAAGGTATCAGGAGCAGTGCAAACATCATTAAATGCATCATCCACAACAGGAAGAACTGGAGGTATTGCTAAGGGCCTATGTTGTGGTAAGTGTAAAAAGGTCCTAAGCCTTTTTCTTGAATCTGAGAAATCTTGTCCCTGCCATTGGAATTGCTCTCGCATGGCATGTAAGGTTTCCCCAAAGTAAAATTCCTCTGGTGGAGAGGCAGAAGGAATAGATTCTTCAGCATCAGAATCTTCATAAGTAGAAAGAGGAGCCTCTGGATGGTCTGTAATGTCTGAGTCATCAGAAGAGTCATCTGAGGAGCCTGGCTCAGGGGCTCTGCTCTAGGTCTCTTTTCGGTGGTTGTGAGGCCCTGTCTGGGTGAGATTGGGATCCCCTTATTAGAGAGATGAGATCCTCTGCCAGAGTAAGCATTTGTGAACTGGAGCTGGGCCTGTGAGAGGGGGACTTAACAGGCACTGATTTAGCAGTTTTGGCTGCTTTAGCCCTGGCAAAGGCCTTTATAGACATGGCTGCAGGAGGCCTAGCAGCACCACGTGCTGGGGTAGAGACATCCAAAGGGATGGTGTCCGATAACTCTAGAGAAACCACATTAGAAGGCAAAATTTCAGAGGCCGATTCAGCTAGGGTAGAAGGGGCCTCGGTAGTAGTCATGGATTCGGCTGTAGATTGAACAGTTTGCTCGGTTTCGGCCGAAACCCGAGACACTAGCGGTTTGCTTTACCGTGGTTTCGGCCGAAACCGCGGACCGCGAGTGTCGGTCCTTTTCTTTGCGTTTCTTAATTTGGGAAGTCGGAGGATCCGACGGCATAATGTACGCAAAGTCTGAGCCGAAAAACTGTTCAGCAAACTCCGACCGACGCCTAAGCGTTCGTCGGTTGAAGGAAGCACAGGCTAAACAAGCTGCTACGTCCTGGTCTGGGCCTAAACAAGGTAAGCAGTAAGAGTGGAAATCTTTATGAGGTATTTGTTTCCCACAAGTTAAACAGTTATTTACTTTTTCTGACATCGGCTGAGGCAAGAAAGAGTCCCCAACGGGTACTTAGCTTTAGAAGTCTTCGAAGTTGTATTCGGTAGTATTAATCTCTGGATCTGACCGACCGGCACTTGCGAACAGCTTCTGCTTCGGGCGCCACGCGGCAAGAAAGACCGAGGAAAATGGCGTCGGCTGATGCCTTTATACCCGAAGACCAGCAGAGATGACGTCGGGTGAAGTGCGACACCAGCCGAGGCCAGACCCAGACTTTGGAATCCGGCCGACCGAAGGGCTGCCTGATGACAGGACAACCCATTTGTTAGGACTGCAGATGCATCCTTGAAGGACATCATATATGTGCTTCCAGAAATCTAGTCAGTTTAAAATTCAAATATCCACATCTGTTAATGAATGCTTCTCCAATTTGCCTTTACTTTTCATTTCTGTCTAAAGGCAGTCAAAAGAGAGGAGTCCTAATTTTTAAAGGCAAAGTCTTCAAAGACCTTTCTGCTCACTTTTCCCTTCCACAAGAATGTACAACTCCAGGGCTTGTTTATAATAGTTGGGAGATGTAGGTGTCTATATACTATACACCATAAACACAAGGCATGTCAATGAATAGGCCTTCACTTTTAGGTCTAATTCCAGTTCCAAATAGTGTAATTTTATTTTCCGCCTCAGGCGACCCGACGTCGGCTCCTATACAAAAGTTTAAGTCTGACTGCTCTAGGTGCGTGGGATGTCACATGCAGGGCCATAAACCAGGGACTATACATGTGACATCGGCACACACAGACCTCAGAACTTGAAGCCTAGGATAAGGTGTACAAAAGGACCAGTTAAGGCTAAGGAGCAAATGTCCCTGAAGGGCTGCACACATTAGCCTGTAGGGAGTGGATACAGAGGTCAAAAGACCAACCATCCAGTAGAGATATAACAAACAGGGTGCATGGAGGGTGGGAAGGAATACTGCAACATGTAAGAGAAAGACATCATTGGTTATGGTAAGATTTTACACAACTATTCTATGTCCTTCTATTCCTATTTTGCAGTATTCATACTGTGGGAGAGTACCACAGCTTAAAAGGAGTGAAGGGAGGGGGCAGAGGTAGAGGATTCTAAGAATCCCTGCAGGATTGCCCTGGCAAATCCTGCTCTGCCCCTACAGACCTGGTATAGCTTGTAGTGTTTTGTGGAAGTGTGAATTGCAGACCAGGTAGCTGCTTCCATGATGGAGGCTGTGTCCAGCCATAGAAGAAAAGCTTTGTAGGTAGCCATACCTCTCATGGAATGAGCCAAGATTCCTTGAGGCAATTGTTTGCCATGATCGGAGTAGCAAAAAAGAGAATGGATTTCCTGATCCAACAGGAAATGGTTAGTTGGGAGACTGCCTTACCCAAAGCCCTGGGGTAGAAAGAGATGAAGAGTTGGTCAGCTTCTCTGAAGGACTTAGTTTTGTCTTAGTAGAATCTCAGTTGTTTGTGCACATTGAGGGAATGAAGGATACTCTCTGCGGTATTAGTTGGAGAGGGGAAGAAGGCGGGTAAGTGAAAGGACTGGTTTAAGGATAGTTCATTCACCACTTTGGGCATGAAGGAAGGGTTTTGTGCGGAAGGTCACCCTGTCATTGTGGAAGGTGGTGTAAGGAGGCCAGGCCATGAGGACCTGTAGTTCAGACACTCTTCTAGTGCAGGCAATGCCCACTAAAAGAATGGTTTTCCATGTGCACATTTGTAAAGAAGATGTGCTGGCTGGCTCAAAAGGAGGTAAGGTGAGTTTTTCCAGCATGGAATTGAGGTCCCAGGGAGGAGGGATGGGTTTTCTTGGTGGCCTGATATGCAAGACCCCTCTCAAGAAAGGTTTAACATCCAGTCTAGAAAGCAGAGGAGAATGTAAAGGCAAGCAGGCTGAAATGGCAGAAATGTGGACTTTCACTGAAGAATATGCTAATCTTTCCTTGAGCTCACATATACAGCAAAGGACAAGTGAGGGATCAGCCTGAAAAGGATCCCTGTCCTTAAGGGAAGACCATTTTGAGAATCTTTGCCATTTAGACAAATAGTTTTTCCTAGTAATTGGTTTCCTGACCTCCCTCAGGACTGAGAGCACGTCCTGTGAGTAATGTTGCGTGAAAGGGATCAGAAGTTGATCACCTAAAGAGTTAGATGCAGCAAAAGTAACTGGGGGTGAATGAGAGATCCTTTTTGCTGTGACAGTAGGTCCACCTTGTAGGGTAACTTGTGGTGATTGCCCTTAGCTAGGGAGAAAAGGGGGAACCAGTGTTGCCTTGGCCAATAGGGAGTCGCCAGCAAGATTTTTGGTTGGTCCTTCTTAATCTTCAGTAGGACCTTTTGTATTAGAAGGAAGGGAGGAAAGGCATAAAGGAAACATTCCATTCCATGGAAAGCTGAAGGCATTCACCCTGCAGGCTAGTGGAGTGTAATCCCTGATACAGAATTTGTTTAGTTGTCTATTCTGAGGGAGGCAAACAGATCTACTTGAGGTGTGCCCCGCTGGTGGACGATGGTCTAAGAAGGTTTCCCTGTGCAACATCCATTCATGTTGTAGACAGGATACTCTGTTGAGTAAGTCCGTTTGTTTGTTTTCCTGAGAGGGGATGTAAGAGGCCTGCAGGAAATGGTTGTAATCGGCTGCTAGATTCTCGATTTCCATGGTTATCTGATATAACTGTTATGTCTTTGTCCCTCCTTGTTTGTTGAGGTACCACATGACAGTTGTGTTTGTTGCAATGTGAAGCACCCCTGGTTGCAAGATGGGAATGAAAGTGTTCAGAATCAGCAAGACTGCAGTAATTTCTCTGACACTGTGTTGCTTTTGCTGGGCAGGGGTCCAACGCTGTTGTATCCTGAAGTCTTTAATGTTGCCCCCCATCCTAGGTCTGATGAATCTGTGTGCATGGACTGAGTGGTGGAGGGAACTGAAGAGGAATGCCCTGGTTCTGTCTAGTTTGCTGAATCCACCACTTCAGTTCTGTTTAGTTTGCTGAATCCACCACTTCAGTTCTGTTTTTAAGCAGAGCAGAAGGGAAATCAGTTTGTCTGGTGGATGTTGGCTCTGCGACCACACATTCTTTAGGTACCACTGGAATTTTCTCATGTGCATCATGGCTAATGGGAGCATGGGAATAGTAGCTGCCATGAGACCTAGAACTTGCAGAAATTGTCTTGCAGAGAGATGAGATTCTGAAAGTAGGCTTTGAAAATGGGTGGAGAAAGACTGCACTTTGTCCAGTGGGAGAAAGGATCTTCATCAGGTCTGTACTGATCCTGCAGCCTAGGAATACTTTTGTCCTGTTGAGGAAGCAGAAAAGACTTCAGAAGGTTTAAGGTGAATCCCAAGTTGTGGAGGACGGACATGGTAAACTTGAGATGGGTCTGTAGGGTGGACTCTGATTCCACCAGAAAGTACAGTTTTGTACCTACCATAAATGTAGATGTCCGAACTGGATAGCATCTGCAGTCATAACAACTGGGTTGTCCTGTCGTCAGGCAGCCCTTCAGTCGGCCGGATTCCAAAGTCCGGGTCCGGCCTCGGCTGATGTCGCACTTCACCCGACGTCATCTCTGTTGGTCTTCGGGTATAAAGGCATCAGCCGACGCCATTTTCCTCAGTGTTTCTTGCCCCAGATGCCAGTAGCCCTCTTGTAGGCTAAAAATTTTGGATAAATGCCAATGTTTCCAAAAAGATAGTGGTAAACACAAAAAATAAGCATGTATGTACATATATACAACAAATACACCATAAAAGACTCCCCCCACCAGCTAGCTATTAGGAGGGTAAACACCCTAGGAGTACCACAGAGGGAAGGAGGGAGGGTAATCCTGACTGCAGATGCTATCCAGTTCGGACATCTACATTTATGGTAGGTACAAAACTGTACTATGTCCTTCATGGATGCATCTGCAGTCATAACAACTGGGTAGAATACCATAGCCAACTAGGGAGGAGGAAGAAACTAGATTATGGTGTGTTTAGGATCCCTTGCAGTACAGCAGTGGCAAACCCTGCTCGGGATCTGGAATATAGAGGCAAATTATAATGCTTGGCAAATGTATGCACGGAGGTCCAAGTAGCCGCCTCAATAACGTCTTTGGTTGCCACTCCTCGTAAAAAGGCTGTGGTAGTGGCTGTTGCCCTTGTAGAATGAGGTCTTATGTTCTGTGGAATTGGTTTTCCATGGAAGGAGTAACAGAATCGTATGCAATTTCCTATCCATTTGGAGATTGTCTGTTCGGAAATAGCTTTTCCTTCCCTTCCTGTTGCATAGGCTACAAAAAGCTGATCAGTTTTTCTGCTACTTTTTGTTCTGTCCAGGTAGTAGCGTAGCTGTCTATGTACATCCAAGGTATGCAGTATTCTTTCCCTCTGTTTTGTGGGTTGGGAAAGAAGGTAGGTAGGTGGATTGCCTGGTTTAAAGACACTCTGGATACCACCTTAGGCATAAATGTAGGATTAGTCCTCATGGACACTCTATCTGGATGGAAGATTAGGAAGGGTTGTACTGCCATTAGGGCCTGTAGTTCAGAAACCCTCCTGGCTGAGGTTATTGGCAGTAGGAAGGCGGTTTTCCATGATAGATGCTGTAGGTCTGCTGTTGCTGCTGGCTCAAAGGGTGATAGTGTCAACTTTTCTAGCACAAAGTTCAAGTCCCAAGCTGGTAATGGTGGTTTCCTTGGAGGTTTTACATTCTTGATTCCTCTGAGGAACTGTCTGAGTAATGGGTGTGAAAAACAGGTGGATCAAAGCTGTATTCTGCTGAAATAGCTGATGCATGTATCTTGATGGAGGAGTAGGACAGGCCTGAATGTAGAAGTTCTGCCAGATACTCCAGAATGTTAGGCATATCTATGTTTGACACATCTTTTCCTCTTTCAGTACTCCAAATGACAAACCTTTTCCATTTTCCTGCATAGTTCCTTCTTGTTGAAGGTCTGCGGCTTCAAGAATAATGTCTTTAACTCTTTGGGAAAGTTCTGGATTAGCTGCTGCTATGTGATGTTCCATGCAGTCAGTTGCAGCGTTTTAGGTTTGGATGCATGATGCTGTAGTTGTTCTGAGTTAACATCAAAGGCATCAGGGTATTGGCCACATATTGTTGTGAAACATGCTCCTCAGCAGTGGGTACCAGTGTTGTCTTGGCCAGTTTGGAGCTATTAGGATTATCCTTGGACGTTCTTCCTTGATTTTTAGTAATACGTTGTGTATCAAGGAAGAGGTGGGAATGCATATGCTGTTAGGCCTTTCCAGCTGGAGGAGAGTGAATCCACTTTCCATGCTAGTGGGTGGGATGTCCTTGTGCAGAATTTTTTGAGCTGGTGATTGAGAGGTGAAGCAAATACATCTATCTGTGGCATTCCCCATTTCTTTGAGATGGTCTTGAAGATGTCCGGGTGCAGCATCCATTCGTGGGCATCCGATGTGGTTCTGCTTAATATGTCTGCTAGAGTATTTTCTTTTCCCGGTACAAATATTGCCTGTAACTGGATGTTGTAGCTGAGTGCCAGGTTCCACAGCTCCAAAGTCATTCTGCATAGGGGTATGAATGAGTGCCTCCCTGTTTGTTGATGTACCACATGACTGTGGTGTTGTCTGTCCTTATCATCAACTGGCCCTCTTTGAGAAATGGTCTGAAGTTTTGGATTGCCAGTTTTACTGCCAGCATTTCTTTTAGGTTGATGTGCAGGTGAAGTTGATCCTGTGTCCACAATCCTTGCACGCATTTGTCCAGCATGTGGGCCCCCATCCTAGGTCTGAAGCGTCTGTTGTGATGGTCTGGCTTGCTTGACATCTGCGAAAGGTAGCCCTGGGTTTGACTGGCATGCTTGAGCCCACCATAGGAACTCCTGTTTTAAGCATGGAATTAGTGGGATTTCTGTTTCTAGGCTGTGCCTGTGTTGGGACCATAAATTCTTTAGGTACCACTGTAGTTTTCTCATATGTAGTCTGGCAAGTGGAACCAAGATTATGCATGATGCCATGAAGCCCAAGGCCTGCAGTACTTTTCTTGCTGTTAACTTGTTCTGTTTTGTTAGTGCCAAGAAGTAAAGAGGAGTTCTCTTTGTTTTTCTGCAGTTAGGAAAGCCATTTGTTTTACTGTGTCCAATTCTGCCCAAGAATGTCCTTGTCTGGGATGGGATCAGCCTTGATTTTTGTAAATTGACTGTGTATCCCAGTGCTTGTAGCAAGTAAATGACCCTTTGTAAATCTGTTGTCAGCTTGCTTTTGTTGTCCCCTTGTAGCAGGCAGTCGTCCAGGTATGGGTAAATTTGAATTCCTGTAGTCTGCAGTGGGCGATTACTGATGCCAGGCATTTTGTGAATACTCTGGGCAGTAGATAAGCCAAAGGGCAATGCTGAGAATTGATAATGCTCTGATCCTGCAAGAAATCTGAGGTATCTTCTGCAGATTGGTCGAATGGGGACGTGCAGGTATGCCTCCTTGAGATCTAGAGTTACCAGCCAACACTCCTTGCCCAGCATGGGAAGAAGTTGCTGTAGGGTCAGCATTTTGAATTTTGGGACAATGATGTATGTATTTAAGGTGGACAGGTCGAGAATAGGTCTCCAACTTTTTTCCTTTCTTGGAACTAGGAATAGTCTTGAGTAGAATCCCTTTCCTTGTTCTGTTGTTGGCACTCTTTCCACAGCTCTCATGTTTGCTAACTGCATTATCTGTTGTAGAGCCTCTGTTTTTGATTTGGAGGTAGATTTGGCATTCCTCTTTGACTGGTAAAGTGTGGAAGTGGAACCGGTAACCTTGATCTATGGTTTGTAAAATCCACTTGTCTTTTGTGATATAGTGCCAGTTCTTTGAAAATAAGGTTAATTTGCCGCCTAATGGAGCTGCTATTTGTTCCCTGGTAGGCGGATTTAGAGTTAAGTCACTGTGGCTGTGTTGTTGTAGTGGCAGTGGTTGTGTCTGTGCCTCTGTTGTTACCTTGCCACTGTCGTCCTCTGTAGGCACCTCCTCTGGATTGGTTTCTGCCTCTGGAACGTCTATTCCTGCCCCTTTGGGATCTTGTGGAGTCAGGAAAGGACCAATGTTTGGCAGGCCAGTTCCTGCTAAACCTTGGGGGTTGGACCTGCAAGAAATCTTTAACCGTTTGAACAGATTTTGCCTTTTCTTCCATTTTCTTCATTACCTGCTGGGCAGGTGTACCAAACAAGCTGGTCTTATCCATAGGAGAATCTAATAACTTAGCTTTAACATGATCCGGTAAAGCTTGTTCCTTTAGCCATGCATGCCTTCTTATCACTGTGCCAGTCATGGCTGATCTAAATGAAGCCTCCAGTGCATCATAGCCACATTTTAAGGAATGGTTACTAACCTGTTGTATGTTATTTACCATTTCTAATACATATTTCTTATCAATTGATTCATCAGAGGATAGCTTTTTAGTTAACTGATCAAGCATAAACTCTTGGTATTGTATCATGTGAAACTGACAGTTTAAAGCTCTAGCTGAGAGAGTAGCTGAAGTGTAAACCTTTTACCCCATCTGTCTAAAGACCTGGCTTCCCTTTCAGAAGGAATAGGGTTTTAGCTGTGGTCGCTACTGCCTTGGGACCCTGGGATATAGTTTCGGGGTCTGCAAGTGGGGCCTTGTAAAGGTGGTGATGAGTGTCTGGTACCCTGTAAAATCTGTCTGGTTTGGCAGGGGCTGGAGGTAAAGAATCTGGTGCAGAGCAGACATCATTGAAGGCATCATCCACTACAGAGAGCACAGGAGGTATAGCTAAGGGCCTGTGTTGTGGAAGGTGCAGAAAGGTTCTAAGTCTTTTCTGGAGTCTGAGAAATCCTGCTGCTGCCATTGGAACTGCTCTCATGGCATGTAAAGTTTCCCCAAAGGAAAATTCTTCTGGTGGGAGGCAGCTGGAATGGATTCTTCAGCATCTGAGTCTTCAAAATTGGAGAAAGGAGCCTCTGGCTGGTCTGTTATGTCTGATTCATCAGCAGAATCATCAGAGGACACAGGCTCAGGGGGCTCTGCCCTAGGTCTCTTCCTGGGGCTGAGAGGCCCTGTCTGGGTGAGATTGAGATCCCCTAATTAATGAAATTAAATCTTCTGCCAGAGTAAGCATTTGTGAACTAGAAGAGGGCCGGGTTGTAGGGGGTTTAGCAGGCACTGTTCTAGTAGTTTTGGCTGCTTTGGCCCTGGCAAAGGCCTTAATGGACATGGCTGCTGGAGGCCTAGCAGCACCACGTGCTGGGGTAGACACATCCAAGGGAATGGTGTCTGATAAGTCAGTGGCAACCACCGTAGTGGATAAAATTTCTGAGGTCGATTCAAGAGAAGTAGCAGGGGCCTCAGTGGTAGTGAAAGATTCTGCTGTATTTTGATCAGTTTTCTCGGTTTCGGCCGAAACCGAGACACTCATGTTTGCTTAACCATGGTTTCGGCCGAAACCGGACCGAAAGTGTCGGTCTTTATCTTTGCGTTTTTTAGCAGTTTGGGTAGTCGGAGGATCCGACGGCATAATATACGCAAAATCAGAACCGAAAAACTGTTCAGCAAACTCCGACCGACGCCTAAGCGTTCGTCGGTTGAAAGAAGCACAGGCCGAACAGGCTGCTACGTCGTGGGCTGGGCCTAAACAAGGCAGACAGTAAGAGTGGAAATCCTTATGAGGTATTTGTTTCCCACAGGTTAAACAATTATTAACTTTTTCTGACATCGGCTGAGGCAAGAAAGAGTCCCCAACGGGGTACTTAGCTTTAGAAGTCTTCGAAGTAGTATTCGGTAGAAGTAATCTCTGGATCCGACCGACCAGCACTTGCGAACAGCTTCTGCTTCGGGCGCCACGCGGCAAGAAAGACTGAGGAAAATGGCGTCGGCTGATGCCTTTATACCCGAAGACCAACAGAGATGACGTCGGGTGAAGTGCGACATCAGCCGAGGCCGGACCCGGACTTTGGAATCCGGCCGACTGAAGGGCTGCCTGACGACAGGACAACCCAGTTGTTATGACTGCAGATGCATCCATGAAGGACATCGAGAATGTCGTCTAGGTAAGGGTGGATTTGGATTCCCTTGGTTCAGCTGTAGGCAATGGCTGGAGCCAAGCACTTTGCAAAGACTCTGGGGGCAGTAGACAAGCCAAAGGGCAATGCTGTAAACTGAAAGTGTGAAGAGTGGCCAGTAAAGCGCAGTAATTTCCTGTGGGATGGCATCCTTTAAGTCCAGAGTGACCATGAAGGCTTGGGAGGGGATGAGGGGTAGGAGGGTTTGAAGGGAAAGCATCTTGAAGGAGGGAACCTTCAGGAACAGGTTCAGATATGACAAGTCTAGGATTGGTCTCCAAGGGCCATCCTTTTTTGGAACTAGGAAAAAATGGGAATAGAAGACTTGCCCTTCCTGTCCTGAGGGAACTGGTTCTATAGTTCCTTGAGTCAGGTGTTCTTCCAGAATGACAGGGAATAGATGAAGCTGATTTCTTGGAGGGAAAGGGATTCTTTTTGGTTTTGGCCTTTCTTTCCAGGATAGGAAATATCCTATTTGGATGATGTAAAGAACACACAGATCTGCTGTGATGGATTTCCAGAAGGGAAGGCAGTGGGTACGGTAGGCGGATAGAGGCAGTTGAGCAAGGCAGTCATGCTGAAGAGGGGCCCCTATGTCTGGAAAGGCTGTTTGGCTGGTCTGAAGTAAGGTTGTCTCCTGGATGCCCTTGCAGGGCGTTGAGGAGGGAGGGCATGACGTTGGAGGAGTCATCCTAACTAAGGATGATTTTGATAGGTAGTTCCTATAATATCTAGGGAAGGGGACACCAGCAGATGCTTAATGTCTTGTAGTTCTTTGCTTTTCTCTTATAAGTTTTAAAAAAGTTCTGCTGAGTTTTTCCAAATAAAGGGTTGTGGTCCAGAGAAGCATCCATGAGTTCGGATTTGAAATCCTCTGGGAGTGGCCGTTAGTGAAGCCAGGAGTATCTGTGTAAGGCAGATGTGGAGGCAGCTACCCTGGCTGAAGCCTCTACTGCATAGTAACTGCATTTGATAGAGTGTCTGGCTACTTGTGTAGCTAGAGACAGCTTTGATGCAATGTCAGCTTTGGATGGACAGTCTGGGGTAGAGGACAGCAAGGTGGAACTTGGGATACAAGGTCCAGGGCATATTTAACCATGTGGGTTTGGTAGTTAACAGCACTGATGGCCAGGGTAGAGGAAGTGTATATCTTTCATCTCATTCTGTCCATGGTTTTGCTGTCTTTATTTGTTAGCAAAAGTGAAGCAGAGAATAAAGTACAGTTGTGTACACTTACCACAAATGTAGATGTTCGAGTGTATTCACTGTTGTAGTCTTCACATTTGGGTTATCTGCTTGCAATAGCCCTCAGTCGGCCTGATTATCAAAGTCTTGGGTCCAGCACTGGTTGCTGTCTCATCTTCCGTGACATCAGGTAGTCAAGGGTATAAAGCATGCAGCCGACACTATTACCATCAGTTTTTCTTGCCCCAGTTGTCAGGTGCCCCCCAATGAGAAGCAATTAAATACATAAATATAGAAGGTTATACCTCCAACAAAAAAGCAAATATACCAAAAAGCTTTTAAGCATAGTAAAGGAGAGTAGAGGTATAGCTAAAAGAAGTCAGGGACTGGAGGGAAGGTAACCAAGACTGCAACAGTGAATACACTCGAAAATCTACATTTATGGTAAGTGTACACAACTGCACTACAGTCTTCGTGTTTCACTGTTGCAGTCATCACAATTGGGTAGATTCCCAAAGCTAAGGATGGGAGGAGGAATTTAGATAGCATTAGGACCAACTACAAGGCCCTGCAAGACTTCAATTGCAAAGCCCGCTCTGGATTTAGAGAAAACTGTCAAATGGTAATGCTTGGTGAAAGCATGTACAGAACTCCAGGAAGCAGCTTCTAGGATGTCTCTGGTAGGGACACCTCTAAGAATGGCTGTAGAGGTAGATGTAAGCCCTGGTTTCATGGGGTCTAATCCCCTGTGAGGTAGGTTTTCCATCGTGCTTATAGCAGAAATGAATGCAATGGCCTATCCATTTAGAAATGGTTTGCTTTGAAATAGCCTTCCGCTCTGCCCCTGCAGCAAATGCCTCCAGTAGTTGTTCAGATTTCCTTTGAGGTTTAGTCCTGTCCAAGTAAAATCTAAGTTGTCTGTGCACATCTAAGGAGTGCAGTATCCGTTTCCCCTTTGTTCTGTGAATTAGAAAAGAAAATTGGCAAATGAATGGATTGATTAAGAGCCACACTGGATACCACTTTGGGCATGGAGGAGGGACTGGCCCTGAGGGACACCCTGTCCGCATGAAAGATGATGAAAGGCTCCACTGCCATAAGGGCCTGTAATTCAGGTACCCTTCTTGATGAAGTGACTGCTAAAAGGAAAGCTGTTTTCCAAGAAAGGAATTTAACTCTGCAGATAGCCTAGTACTAAACTATGAAACTATATTCTGTGCATTTTGTACCATTTTATGGGGTGGCGAAAGCCACATCACTATGGCTAGGCTTACAAATGCCCCAGGGCAGATAGCCTAGTACTAAACTATGAAACTTGCAGCTGGCTCAAAAGGAGGCAGTATGAGTTTTTCCAATACAAAGTTAAAGTCCCAGGCTGGAGTTGGGGCTCTTCTGGATGGTCTTGTGTTTTTGGGCCCTCTGAGAAACTGCTTGAGCAGTGGGTGAGAAAACAGGGGTGGGTTCTGTGTTGTAATGAGCTGAAATGGCTGAGGCGTGAATTTTGATGGAGGAAAAGGAAAGGCCCTTGTGAAGCATCTCAGTTAAGTATTGAAGAATCTGAGGTAAATTGAGCGCTGCTGTGGCTATCCCCTGAGTTTGTTTCCAGGCACAGAATCTTTTCCATTTCTCAGCATAAGATTTTCTAGTACTAGGCCTCCTTGCCTCCAAAATGACATCTCACACTTGTTTACTGAGGGATGGTAACGGCGACATTAGGTAATGAGCCAGGCTGCCAGGTTCAGGGTTTGAAGCTGGGGGTGCGGAATCTGGCTCTCCTGCTGTGACAGCAGGGTAGGGGTCTGAGGCAGGTGCCATGGGGCTAGCTGTGACACACTGTGCAAGAGGTGGTACCGGTGTTAGCGTGGCCAGTCTGGTGCAATCAGTATCATCCTTGGATTGTCCTGTTTGATCTTCAGTAGTACTTTGGAGAGGAGAGGCAGAGGAGGAAAGGCATAAACGGATAGATTTTTCAAGCTGAAGGACAGAACATCCACTTTCCAAGCTTGCTTGTGGGGTGTCCTTGTGCAGAATTTGTCCAATTGGTAGTTTTGAGGGGAGGCAAAAGGGTCTATAACTGGGTGCCCCCATTTGTTTATCAACATGTTGAAAGTCTTTGGTTCCAGTTTCCACCCATGTGGGTCCATGAGATTTCTGCTTAGTTCATCTGCCAATGTATTTAGTGTTCCTGGCAGGAATTGATCCTGTAGCTGCACTTGGTAGCTCAAGGCTGTGTTCCACAGAGCCATGGCTAGTCTGCAGAGGGGGTAGGAATGGGTAACCCCCCCCCCCCGCTTGTTTATGTACCACATAACAGTGGTGTTGTCCGTCTTTACCATTAATTGTCCTGGAAGAATGTAGTCCTTGAAGGCTGTCACAGGATTCTGTACAGCTAACATTTCATTTTGATTGATATACAGGTGCATTTGACTTGGGTTCCATTTGCCATGAATGCACTTCCCTGCCAGGTGAGCCCCCATGCATAGTCTGATGCATCTGTTGTTAGGGTTTGGGCGGAAGGGGGTAGAGTGAATGGCAGTCCCTTGTTTTGGCAGCAGGCCTCTGCCCACCACAGGAATTCTAACCGTAGGCAAGGTATGACAGAAATCATTGCTTCTAGATCCTGAGAATGCTGACACCATAGGCTTTTCAGATACCACTGTAGTTTCCTCATATGCAGTCTTGCATATGGAATTAGTAGAATGCGTGAGGCCATGAACCCCAAGGCTTGCAGTATTTGCCATGCAGATAGCAGGGTTTCTGTGGCCACTAGTTTGAAGTAAGTTGTCAAACAGGTAGTTATGTACTCACCATAACGCTCGATGTATGTGGCCATCTCGCATCACATTCTTTACTAACGGGTCTGGAGCAGAGATTCGGCTCCGACTCAGCCAACTTATTTCTCTAGCACGAAGTCTCTAATTGGCTGGGCTAACCCGGTATCCCAAGATGCACCTCGCCCTAGCCCCAGATCTAGTTTGCAGCCATTCCAGTCACACCCCATACACAACCACCACTGGAAGGAGCTCCAGCTAGAAAGGAAAGAAAAAACAACTGACATTGAAGGGTTCTCAGAGCCAATTTTCCTCCAAATCCTACAGGAAGGGGGCAGGTGGGAGGGTACGTAAGAATGTGAGGCGAGATTGACCACATACATTGAGCGTTATGGTGAGTACATAACTACCTGATGTTATGTGGTCCTATCTCGCCTACATTCTTTACTCACGGGACAGCGTCCCTAGCACCTCTATCCTGGGCGGCTCATAGGAAAATACTCCTGAGAACCGTGGAACCAAAGGAAGCCCGGCCCCTAGAAGCCACGTCCAACTTGTAATGAGTAATAAAGGTGTGAGGAGAGGGCCAGGTGGCCGCAGCACAAATATCATCCAATGAAAGCCTGGCATGGTAAGCTATGGATGTAGACACTGCCCTGGTGGAGTAAGCTTTGATGGGAAAAGGTAAATTTCTGCCTGCTGACGAACAGATAAAAAAAATACAATCTTTGATCCATTTAGAAATTGTGCTCTTGGAAACAGGACAACCTGTTCTGTTTTCTGAGAAGGACACAAACAGTTGATCAGACTTTCTAACATGCTTAGTCCTTTGTAAGTAGAATCTTAGTTGTCTGTGCACAACCAACTGGTGAAATCTAAAAACTGCTTTATTGGAAAAGTTTGGAAAGAACACCGGTAACTCAAAAGACTGATGAAGATTAACAGTGGATGACACCTTAGGAAGGAAGGACGGGTTAAGTCTCAGGGAAACTCTGTCGTTATGAAAGGTCAAATACGGAGGCTTAATGGACAAAGCTTGAATCTCTGATACTCTTCTGGCCGATGTAATGGCTATTAGGAAAGCCGTCTTCCAAGATAGAAATTTTAATTCACAGGTGGCAGCCGGTTCAAAGGACAGTGAAGTGATGGCTTGTAACACAAGGTTAAGATCACATGGCATGGCAGGTTCTGAAACAGGAGGGCAAAGTAACCAGGCACCTTTCAAGAAGGCCTTACAGAGTTTATGGCCCATAAGAGAAGCTCGTAAGATGTATGAAAATTGGAAATTGCAGCCAGCTGCACCTTAATGGTAGCAGGCACGGAGCCCTGTCGGAAAAGCATGGCTAAAAAATCTAAGACCGACAGAATTGGGGCTGTGAAAGGGTCCAAACCTTGGGCCTGAGCCCAAATGGAGAATCTCTTCCATTTGCTGGAATAAATCCTTTTGGTGGAAGACTTATGAGACGAAGACAAGATGTGTACCACCTCAGGTGAAAAAGAATGTCGTCTAACTAGTGATGGAAGTGGAGCAGCCAGGCTGTCAACCTGAGGGTTCACAGGGAGGGATGGAGCTGTCCTGACATGTGAGTCAGTAGGTCTGGCACTGGGTCCAAGGTCCGTCCACTGCGTACTGCTGAAGTAAGGGGAACCATACTTGTCGAGGCCAGTGTGGAGCAATTAAAATCATCCTGCTTCCCAAGGATATGGCTTTCTGAATCACTCTTGGTAACAGAGGAAACGGAGGGAAAGCATAGATCAGACCGGGGGGCCAATCGTGGACTAGAGCGTCCCTGGGTGACTCCCCCTGTGGGGGGATCAGTGTGAAGTACTTGCTGCATTTGGCATTGAGAGGGCTGGCGAAGAGATCGCAGCAGGGCTGACCCCACCTGTTGAAAATTTGAACTGCCACTCGGTTGTTCAGGGACCACTCGTAAGGCATCAGAATAGCTCTGCTCAGCCTGTCCGCTATCACGTTGGTCTTTCCCGGAATGTGCGTTGCCACTAAAAACCATTGGGAAGACATTGCCCAATGCCAAACTCGCATGGCCTCTCTGCAGAGGGGATAAGACTTGGTTCCCCCCTGCTTGTTCAGGTACCACACCATGGACATGTTGTCCGAGTGAATTGCAATCGTTCCCAGAGGAAGAGAGCTTTGGAGTGCCCGCAATGCTAGTAACACCTCTCTCATCTCTAGAACACTGATGTGCAGGTGTACCTCATGATCTTGCCACGTGCCTTGGACCGTCCTGCCAAGATAATGCCCCCCCCACCCCATCTGGGAGGCGTCCGTGGTCACCGTGGCCACTGGAGACACAGGAATCAAACTCCTCCCCTTGTCCAGATTGGTGGAACATAGCCACCAGCAGACGTCCTGTTTGCACCGTTCTGTGAGAAGTATCAAGGGGGAAAGAGGAGGTTTCTGAAAGGACCATTGGGCCGAAAGGAGCCACTGTAGGATCCAAATGTGTAACCTGGCTAGAGGCATCAGCATGATGGTGGCAGCTATGGATCCCAGGAGCTGGAGAATTAACCTGGCCTGAACTCTCTTGAGGGGCAACAATGCGTGAATCTGAGACTGCAGCACTCTTACCCTCTCTTGCGGCAGAAAGGACCGCATTTGAATAGAGTCTAGCTCTGCACCTATAAAAACAACACGCTGTGAGGGCAGCAAGGCAGACTTTTCCCAGTTCAAGGTAATTCCTAGTTGTTGACAAAGTGTAATGGTAGCCTCCCTGGCTTGAATGAGGAGATGCCTGGTGGAGGGCGGTGAGAAGCCAGTCGTCCAGATATGGAAACACCTGGAATCCCAGACGTCTCAGGTGAGCTGTTACCACTGCCAAACACTTGGTAAACACCCTGAGCGCTGTGGTGAGACCAAAGGGCAGGGCACGAAACTGGAAGTGACTGGCTCCCAGCCGGAAGCGTAAGTGGTAGTAGGCATCCTTGAGATCGATGGAGCACATCCATACTCCTTTTTCCAGCAAGGGAAAAATGGACTGAAGAGTGACCATTCGGAACTTGGACTTCAGAACGTAGTGATTCAATCGGCTGAGATCCAGAATGGGTCTCAGGTCCCCTGTTCTTTCCGGCACCAAAGAGAGTCTCGAGTAAGTTCCTGATCCGATATGGTCGGAGGGGACTGGTTGGATGACTCCTTTTTCTAGCAGCTCTGAAACTTCTAGTGCTGCTTGATCTCGTTGACTGGGTGGAACGTCCGGGATTCTTTTGACTGGAGGGGGTGTTGATAAAAAGGGAATAGTGTAACCTCCGGTAACTATTCGAAGTACCCAACGATGCTGGGTGATGCTTTCCTAGGCTTCCAGATGCAACGAAATTCGGCCCCCGACTGGCTCCGGAACAGCACAGTCGGGCAACACCTCAGGAATGCTGAAAGGAAGACCCGCTAAAGGAATCACGGTCTCCTGAGTTGCGAGGGCCTCCTCTGCCTCTAGGACGGCGTCTTCCAAAATAATTTCCCCCTCCTCTGCCTCTGGAGGGGGACTCACCTTGAGCGGCAGGGAAATACTTCTGTGACTTCTTGAACCACATTTTCCCTCCTCTCTGAGCCTTGGGGTAAGGCCTAGAAGGAAGAGAGAAATGGGCCCCTGCGGCAGATAGGGTCTTCCCCTCCTGTTCGCATCTGGTGAGGGTGTCTTTCACTTTGGTCCCGAAGGGTGAGGACCCATCAAAGTCAGTGAAGGAAGACTTAAAGGCTTCCGTGAAATGACACAGGCGTATCTAGGCTTGCCTTCTGAGAGCTACACCTGAGCTAGCTGCCCTACTCACCCCTTCGGCTGCATAGGATATGAGCCTCATGGACGAGTTGACAATGTAACCAAGGGTAGACAACTGGGCGTTAACGGTCTGCGCTACCGCCTCAGGCATGTTACCCATCAGATCGTCTCCTAGCTCCTTAAGGAGATCTCTCTGGAGCAGAGTAAAATGACAAAG
Source organism: Protopterus annectens (assembly GCF_019279795.1). NCBI lineage: Eukaryota > Metazoa > Chordata > Ceratodontiformes > Protopteridae > Protopterus > Protopterus annectens. Next base: position 1,003,374,157 of record NC_056743.1, on the reverse strand, counting down.
ATAATTCAGCAACACAAAGTAAAGGTTGCTGAAGACAGGGTACACTTCCCGTACCGGTCCATACTCCTGGACTCCTTGTTAGGAGGATGGACGGAAGAAGAAGCCTCTGCAACTTCCTGCTGAGTGGCTGCCGCCACCACCAAGGCATCTACGGAAACCCCTTTGGTCAGGAACTTTTTCCCCGGGGGAGCAGAAAGAAACTTATTTGGACGTCTGGGCACCGGTTCCGCAGAATCAGGGTTCTCCCACACCCTTCGACAAATCAAATCCAGGAGTTAATCGAAGGGTGGAGACACCCAGGAGGCGGAGGGCTGAGCTCCGAAGGCCTTGAGGAATACAGATTCCTCCTCAGAGGGGGTGTTAGATGGCCAGTCGCCTCTCTGCCTCAAGATCTCCAGGATGTCGGAGAAAGAGACATCGGAGGATGACTTGGGGGACCCCTCTGATTCCTTGAGGTCGGTATCGGAAGTGAGGGACTCTTCCTGGGAGTCTATGTGCTTCCTCTTACACAACTTCTTTCTAGGGGGCTCCTCAGGCACTGACACTGAGGGGCCCTCAGAAAGTTGGGGACCGCTCATGGGGGTATCCTCAGACCTTCTGGCTCTGCCATCCACTGATAGGGGGGTGTCAGAGGCTCTAGCCGGGGTGTAGGGGGAAGGAGTGACTGATCCAGGTGATGTAACTGGCGATCTGGCCAGTGCGCTCCTCATGGCCTTGAAGGCAGGCCCCCCCCCCGAATCAGAGGACCGACCAGTCTCAGAGACCACAACCTGAGTCGGGGTTCCCTGAGCCGATGCACCGAGAGGGAGGCTCGGAACAGACAAGAGTCCCGAGGTATCCCTCTCGGGTCCGACTGAGGAAACCCGAGTACCGAAACCAGAGGACGGAACCGACATGGTTGGAGCAGATGTCTGCTCCGATAAACTCACAAAAGGTATCTAAGCCGACACGAGAACATCACTCGGCGCGGAGCACTCCGGCTTCAACGACACAGGGGTGCTCGTAGGAGGAATCATTGGTACAAGAATAGGGACTGGCATCCGGAGCCGACTGGGTCGGAGCCGAGAACAATTTTGCTAACACCGGCGACTGCAGGAGCCTCTGGACCACCCTATCCACAATCAAATCAGACAGCCTAGAGGATTTAAAGGAAATAGGAGATCGGGATCTCCTACCCGAAGACTCATGCCTAATACTGGGTGACCGGTTCCGAATAGGCTCCTATAATACCGGGGCCGAGGTCGACTCCAGCACAACAGATACCTCCTGCGGCCCCGAGGACAAGGGAGCCAAGGGGGCAGTATCCACTTTCGAAACCTTCTCCGGGGGCTCCGAGGAGACAGATGGAGCCGGAGATCTTTTCTTGGCCTTGAAAGTCTTAGACTTTGTACTAGAAGAAGAGTCTAAGGACTCCTCGAAAGAAGGCCTAACCAGGCCCTTCAAAATCAGCTTATTTTTTTCTTTCCTGCAGTACCCTCGGGCTGAAGGTGTGGCAAAAACTGCAGGACTCTTGCCGGTGAATAGCACCAAGACATTAAATGCAGATAGAATGCCCATCTGTAATGGACATCTTGCAGCCACATTTTGAGCATTTTTTAAACCCAGAGGATTTATGCTCTTTCTGCTCTTTAGACATAGTAATTCACAACACCCACTCAACCGATAATGACAGACACAAGAGGAAGGCGGGAAAAACCAAACTACGAACAGCCAAGGAAACTCTAACTTAAACGTTTCTTTGGTGCAGCAAGGAAAATCTAACTACCGACCAAAAAACCAAACAAAACAAGTTTACACAAAAAAACAACACAGGAGAGGACTAGGTCCTCTAATTTAAACGGGCCTAGCCCGCCAAAACAGAGAGATACCCACAAAACACACCACTCGCTTACACAGTACACTCACAATGAAAAACTAGCTATCAAAATAGCTTTTTACAAGAGAACAGACTGCTAAAGACTTATGAAAAGTTTTGAAAAAGGGTACTTAGCCACAGCCAAGCAAGACCACGTCCTAACTCTATGAGCGGCAAACGAGATCTGGGGCTAGGGCGAGGTGCATCTTGGGATACTGGGTTAGCCCAGCCAATTAGAGACTTTGTGCTAGAGAAATAAGTTGGCCGAGTCGGAGCCGAGAATCGGCTCCGAACCCGTGACTAAAGAATGTAGGTGAGATATGACCACATAACATTGAGTGTTTCTCTGATGTGAGGAAAGCCATCTGGGAAGCTGTGTTCACACTTGCTCCCAGGAATATAATTTGTGGACAGGGTACCAGCTGTGATTTCTTTTCGTTTCTGGTATACCCCAGACAAGTTAGCAGCTTTTGTACAAATGCCAGATGATTCAAAAGTATATCTTGGCTTTCTGTCTGAATTAGACAATCGTCCAGGTATGGGCATATTTGAATATTTCTTTGCCTGCAAAATGCAATGACTGGAGCTTGGCACTTTGTAAATACCCTGGGCGTGGTAGATAAGCCAAAGGGCAGTGCAGAGAACTGATAGTGCATGCAGCCTGCTTTGAAGCGTAGGTATCTTCTGCAAGATTCCCTGATTAGGATGTGCAGGTAGGCTTCCTTTAAATCCAGTGCTGCCAACCAAGCATCTTTGCTATCATGGGAAGCAACTGATGAAGAATTAGCATCTTGAATTTTGGAATCAACAAAAAGGTGTTTAGGATAGAAAAGTCCAGGACAGGATGCCATGAGTTGTCTTTACTGGATACCAGGAAAAGTCTTGAGTAGAAACCTTGTCCCTTTTCCTCTTCTGGAGCAGTGTGGATAGCCTTTAATCTTAAGAGAGAGAGAGTACTTGCTTTTGAGCCTCTGCCCACTGATTTGGGGGTTGATCTGGCCAACCGTTTGGGGTTGGTAACGTGTGGAAGTGAAATCTCTATCATTGGGAAACTATTTAAAACCCATTTGTCCTGGGTAATGAGCTCCCAGTTTTCTGCATGCAGAGCAATCTTTTCTCCCCTAAAGGAGCAGTCAGTTGAGAAGTGCTTGGAAGTTTTAAAGTTAAGTCATTAAGACAGCTTACCATGGGGGGGGGGGGGTCATACGACTCCCTGATTTGGAAATGGGAGTCCTCTACTGCTTAGTCCTGTGTGTACCCTGGGACTGAAGCCTGGTTGTTCTGCTGGTTCAGGGTTTGAACTGAGAAGGCCTGGAAGAGGCAGGAAAGGACCATTTTTTTGTGGGCCAATGCCTACTAAATCTTGGAGGCTGCACTTGTAAGAAATCTTTAACAGTTTGCATAGATTTAGCTTTTTCCTCCATCTTTTTAAGAACTTCTGCTTTGTTGCCAAACACGTGGTCCTGATTTAAGGGAGCATCCAGCAATTTAGTTTTAACATGATCTGGCAAAGACTGTTCCTTAAGCCAAACATGCCTTCTAAGTACAGACCCGGTGAAAGCAGCCCTGCAAGATGCCTCTAGTGAATCAAAACCACATTGCAAAGTACGTTTTCCAACCTGTTTAGCAGAATGCATTAAATCCTGTAAATTCTTATTTTCAGCACAATCAGGAAGCAACATCATTTTCTGTTTAAGCAATCCAATAATATGCTGCTGATACTTTAACAGATGAAACTGGCAATTTAAGGCCCTGATGGCCAAGGTTGCAAAGGTGTATACCTTCTTACACCATCTATCCAGGGCCCTGGAATCTCTATCAGAGGGGGTAGGATTTTTGCCAGTAGTAGCCTTAATGCCTTTGGGTCCCTGTGAAATAGTTTCAGGATCCGCAGTAGGATTTTTAAAAAGGAACTTGTGAGAATCAGAAACCCTGTAATATCTATCAGGTTTTCTGGGAGCAGGAGGTAGAGAGTCAGGGGCCAAGCTAATTTCTGAAAAGGCATAGTCCACAATGTCCAGCACAGGAGGGATAGCTAAAGCCCTGTGTTGGGTCAGGAGTAAGACATCTCTAAGCCTCTTTTTAGAATCAGAGTAATTCTGGCTTTCCCCAGTGAAAATGCTCCCTAAGAGTATGCAAGGTTTCACCAAAAGAAACATCCTCTGGGGGAGAAGCAGAGGGAATAGAGTCCACTGCATCAGAATCTCATAGGTAGATAAGGGTAAATCCTGGTCATCAGAGGAGACAAAGTTCAGAATCTTGGTCAGAAGTATCATAAGCAACTCAGTCCTAGGTCTCTTAGAGGGGGAAGGTTGGCTTCCCCGATTGAAGTAATAAGGTCTTCAGCCATTCTAATCATTTGTTTTTTAGGCATAGAGGCCTGACCATGCGGTCTGGGCGTCGGTTTCCTAAGCATGGTTTGAGTTTTAGGCCTTGAAGAAGAAGATGGCATCGGTTTAATATGCAAGTCAGTAGGGCCTGAATACACCCTCAGAAGCTGGTGCCTCCACAGTGGCTCCGGACCCATCCAAGGTAGAGACATCAGCAGGTTCCACAGTTGAAGCATCTCGTGGCAAACCGGACTCTGAATGAGTCTCAGTAGAGGCCTGCAAATCTGAAGTAGCGGGCATCAGGGGCTGCGAAAGCGCCTCACTGAGTACCGGCGAACTGGCGACTAGCTTAGGAGAAGCATCATCGGCAGCTTTGGACCTAGGCGGCTTGTCTCTGTCTTTATCTTTGCATTTTTTCGTAATGTCAGTAGTCGGGTGGCTTACCAAAGACATATCTGGATAACTGAACTGAGCACCAAAATATTTAGAAGTGAAAATATACCAACGACGAATAGTTTGTGGTTTAAATACGGCACAAAACCGACATCGAGGTACGTCGTGGTCAGGGCCTAGGCAAGGAATACAGTACGAATGAAAATCCTTGAGGTATTTGCTTTCCACAAGAAATACAATTACTGAATTTTACTGACATCGGTTTAGAGCAAGAAAAAGTTTCTCCAACGGGGTACTTGGCTTTAGTTGAAGACTTCGGTTCTGAAACTCGAAAATGAAAATTTCAGGAGTCGGCCGACCGGCTCTTGCAAACTGCTTCTGCTTCGGGCACCGCACGGCAAGAAAGACTGATGTAATGGTGTCGGCTGCATGCTTTATACGCCTGACTACCTGATGTCATGGAATATGAGAGACAGCAACTGACGCAGGACCCAAGAGTTTGACAATCAGGCCGACTGAGGGCTACTGCAAGCAGATAACCCAAATATGATGACTGCAACAGTGAAACAGAAGAACATCTGCTTAGACTGTCTGAAGACACAACAATGACTGCTGGATCAGCCACGGGAGTTTCACCAGAAATTTGTGGTCATCATGCACTTTGTAAACTCTAACCGGCCTTTTAGGGGCAGGAGGTTGAGAGGGTTTATGGAAACAGAGTTAAAGGCATCTAGGAAAGCTGGAAGCACAGGAGGAATAGCTGAAGGGGATGGTGACTCAAGCTGCAAAAGTTCAAAATACCTTTTTTGGGTATCTGACATTAAGGCAGTATCCCACATGAAGTGGTCCTTCATTTTTATGATAGTTTCCCCAAAGGTAATGTCCTCTGGTGTGGAGTCTCCTTCAATCGAGTCTTCATCTGGGGAGTAATAATCCACAGGTGAAACAATCTGAGACATATGAAATGGATTCCTCAGAAGAGGAGTAGGACTGTTCTGGTTCTTCTTCTACCTGGTGGGTAGTGTTTAAAGGTAGGGAGGAAGCAGAGGCTGGCCTGGGGCTCAGCAGAGAAATGTTGGAAGGTGCAGGGCATAAGGGCCTAAGAGCCATAAAGGCCGGCATTAGTGAGTTGGTAAATGACTGCTAATCTGGAGCTACTTGTAACGTGGGGCTTAAGTGTTTAGTATTTTGTTTTTTCTTTGTTGGCGTAGGCTTAGAGACAGAGGCCTGGGCTGCCGCAGGAGAAGTCTTAGTCGGCCGACCAAGTGTTGGTTCCCCCCCCTCAATGTTGGTTATGCCGGCATCTGGCTTAACTCCGGGGAAGTGCTTTCCATGGCTGCTGGAACGGTCTCTTCCAGAAGAATTGTCAAAGCTGACTGAGTAATTGGGTGTCCCTCAGCCCCTATAACGGTAGACAGCGGGACATCCGATGGCGGAGCGGCATCGGGAGAAGGCCTAAAAATCTTGGCCTTCTTCCTCAGTTGTTCAGCTTGGGCGGACAACTCGGGATCCATCCTGAGAGTGAGGGGTTTTAGTCTCTGATTTTCCAAATACAAATGAAGTGCCACTAGTCAGCTGCGTAGGGTCTTTAGCACGAAAGACTGACAAATGGGGCAGGCCTTATGGTCGTGCTCCTTTAATAAGCAAAACACACACCAGTCGTGAGAGTATTTGTGCGGTATTTTACATCCACAGTTACATTTGCTCTTTATCTCAGACATCGGCTAAAGGGGAATCTACAGCAACCAAACTCAAGCGTACATAAGAGAAAAAATCCCCAAAGTACAGTTTTGTACCTACCATAAATGTTGATGTCCGATAGGCATGCATCTGCAGTCCTTACAAATGGGTTGTCCTGTCGTCAGACAGCCCTTCGGTCGGCCGGATTCCAAAGTCTGGGTCTGGCCTCGGCTGGTGTCGCACTTCACCCGACGTCATAGCGGCAGTTCTTCGGGTATAAAGGCATCAGCCAACGCCATTTTCCTCAGTGTTTCTTGCCCCAGATGCCAGGTGCCCTCTAGAAAGGCTAAATTTGGATAAATGCAAATGGTTCCAAATAGTAGAGAAACAAACAAAAATAAGCATGTATGTACATATATACAAACAAATACACCATAATAGATTCCCCCAGCTAGCTACAAGATGGGCAAATACCCTAGGAGTACCACAGAGGGGAAGGAGGGTGGGTAATCCTGACTGCAGATGCATGCCTATCGGACATCTACATTTATGGTAGGTACAAAACTGTACTATGTCCTTCAAGGATGCATCTGCAGTCCTTACAAATGGGTAGAATACCATGATACTGCGGTGGTGTGGTGGTGCTCGCTGTCGCGCCTCACAGCAGTTAGTTGCGTTCGATTCTCCTCAGTTTTAAAGTACTGTGTGTGGTGACTACGCGTGAATGTTGCGTCGTCCGCGGTTGGTTGTCGGGCCGGCAAGCCAGCCAGTAAAACTCTCTACTGGCTAATTAAGCGGGGCGGGAGCCGCTGTAGGTGACCCTCGGGAAAAAGCCGAAAGACACACACACCATAGCCAAACTGGGGGAGGAGGAGAAATAGATTATGGTGTAGTTAAGATCCCTTGCAAAACAGCAGTGGCAAAACCTGCTCGGGATCTGGAGTATAAAGGTAAATTATAATGCTTGGCAAATGTATGCACGGAGCTCCAAGTAGCAGCCTCTAAAATGTCTTTGGTAGCCACTCCTCGTAAAAAAGCTGTGGTAGTGGCTGTAGCCCTTGTAGAGTGAGGCCTGATGTTTTCTGGAGTTTTCTTTCCATGGTAGTAGTAACAAAATCTAATGCAATTTCCTATCCACTTAGAGATTGCCTGTTTTGAAATTGCTTTTCCTTCCATTCCTGTTGCATATGCTACCAGTAGCTGGTCAGTTTTTCTATTGCTCTTGGTCCTGTCCAGGTAGTAACGTAATTGTCTATGTACATCCAAGGTATGCAGCAGTCTTTCTCCCCTGTTTTGTGGGTTGGGAAGAATGTAGGTAGGTGGATAGCTTGATTTAAAGATACCCTGGAGACCACCTTTGGCATAAAAGTAGGATTAGTTCTCAGGGACACTCTATCTTGATGGAAGATCAGGAAGGGCTGTACTGCCATTAATGCCTGTAGCTCAGATACCCTTCTTGCTGAAGTGATTGCAAGCAGGAAAGCAGTTTTCCATGATAAGTACTGTAATTCTGCTGTTGCTGCTGGCTCGAAAGGAGGGAGTGTCAACTTTTCTAGCACAAAGTTCAAGTCCTATGCTGGCAATGGCGGCTTCCTGGGTGGCTTTACATTTTTAATCCCTCTCAGAAACTGGGTATGAATGTGTGCCTCCCTGTTTGTTGATGTACCACATAACTGTGGTGTTGTCCGTCCTTATCAGCAGTTGACCCTGTTGAAGAAATGGTCTAAATGCCTGAATCGCCAGTTTTACTGCCAGCATTTCCTTTTGATTTATGTGTAGGTGCAGCTGGTCTTGAGTCCATAAGCCTTGTATGCACTTGTCCAGCATGTGTGCCCCCCAACCGAGGTCTGAGGCGTCTGTTGTGATGGTCTGGCTTGGTTGAGTGCTGTGGAAGGGAAGTCCCTTGTTTGATTGACAGGCCTGGGCCCACCATTGGAATTCTTGTTGCAGGCATGGAATAATTGGAATTTGGGTTTCTAGGCTGTGCTTGTGCTGAGACCATAAATTCCTTAGGTACCACTGTAACTTTCTCATATGTAGTCTGGCATGTGGAATTAATATTATGCAGGATGCCATGTAACCGAGAGCTTGCAGGACTTTTCTTGCTGTTAGCTGGTTCTGCTTTGTTAATGCCATGAAGTAGAAAGGGAGTTGCTCCTGTTTTTCTACTGTCAGGAATGCCATTTGTTTTGTTGTGTCCAAATCTGCACCCAAGAAGGTAATCCTTTGGGATGGTATCAGCCTTGACTTTTTTATATTGACTGTGTATTCCAGGGCTTGTAGTAGATGAATGACCCTTTCAAATCTTTTGTTAATTTGTTTTGTTGTCCGCTTGTAACAGGCAGTCGTCCAGGTACGGGTAAATTTGAATTCCCTGAAGCCTGCAATGAGCAATTACTGATGCCAGGCATTTCGTGAATACTCTGGGCGCAGTAGATAAGCCAAAGGGCAATGCTGAGAATTGATAATGCTCTGATCCTGCAAGAAATCGGAGGTATCTTCTGCAATTTGGTCGTATGGGGACGTGCAGGTATGCCTCCTTGAGATCTAGAGTTACCAGCCAGGACTCCTTGCCCAGCATGGAAAGAAGCTGCTGTAGGGTCAGTATTTTGAATTTTGGAACAATGAGGAATGTGTTTAAAGTGGACAGGTCGAGAATAGGTCTCCATTGGTTTTCTTTTCTTGGTACCAGGAAGAGTCTGGAGTAAAATCCTTGCCCTTGTTCCATAGATGGCACCCTTTCTATAGCTCTCATCCTTAGTAAGTGAGTTGTTTGTTGTAGAGCTTCTGTCTTCTGATTTGGAGGTAGGTTTGGCATTCCTCTCTTCCTTGGTAGAGTATGGAAGTGAAACCTGTAACCTTGGTCTATTGTCTGTAAAATCCATTTGTCTCCTGTGATGTAATGCCAGTTTACTGAAAATAAGGCCAGCTTCCCGCCTAAGGGTGCTTCTAGTTGTTCCCTGGTAGGCGGTGCCAGAGCCAAGTCACTGTGATTGTCCTGTGGGAGTGGTGGCGGCTGGATCTGTGGCTGTACCTCGCTGGTTGTTAGCCTGCCATTGATGTCCCCTGTAGGCACCTCTGGATTGACCCCTGCCTCTTGAGCGCCTATTTCTGCCTCTCGGAGCTCTGGAGGCGTCTGGAAAGGACCAATTCTTGGAAGGCCAGTTCCTGCTAAACCTTGGAGGCTGGACCTGCAAGAAATCCTTGACTGTCTGGACAGATTTTGCTTTCTCTTCCACCTTCTTCAGCACTTGCTGTGCAGGGGAGCCAAACAAATTGAGCTTATCCATGGGAGCATCTAGGAGCTTTGATTTAACATGGTCTGGTAAGGACTGCTCTTTTAACCATGCATGTCTTCTGATCACTGTGCCAGTCATAGCTGATCTAAAGGAAGCCTCCAGTGCATCATAGCCGCATTTTAAAGAATGATTACTGACCTGCTGAATGTTATGTACCATTTCCTGAACAGATTTTTTTGTCTAATGGTTCACCAGAGGACAGATTTTTAGTTAACTGATCTTAAATTCCTGATACTGAATCATGTGGAATTGACAGTTCAAGGCTCTAGCTGTAAGAGTAGCAGAAGTGTAAACTTTTTTACTCCATCTCTCTAAGGCCCTAGATTCCCTTTCAGAGGGGAGGGGTTTTTTGGCAGAGGTAGCTGCTACAGCCTTGGGTCCCTGGGAGATAGTTTTGGGATCTGCAAGAGGGGCCTTATACAAATGATAATGTGTGTCCGGAACCCTGTAGTATCTATCGGGCTTAGCAGGGGCCGGAGGAAGAGAATCAGGAGCAGTACAAGCATCATTAAATGCATCATCCACAACAGTAAGTACTGGAGGAATGGCTAAAGGCCTATGCTGTGGTAAATGCAGAAAGGTTCTAAGCCTTTTCCTAGAGTCTGAAAAATCCTGGCCCTGCCATTGAAATTGTTCCCTCATAGCATGCAAGGTTTCCCCAAAGGAAAATTCCTCAGGCGGAGAGGCAGAAGGAATGGACTCTTCTGCATCAGAGTCCTCATAAGGAGAAAAAGGGCCCTCTGGAGGGTTAGAATTATCTGATTCATCAGAGGAGTTATCTGTAGAAACTGGCTCAGGGGGCTCTGCTCTAGGCCTCTTCTCTGGAGGTGGGTGAGAGGCCCTGTCTGGGTGAGGTTGGGATCCCCGGATCAAAGAAATGAGATCCTCTGCAAGACTAAGCATTTGTGAACTAGAGCTAGGCCTGTGTGAGGGGGTCTTAGCAGACACAGTTTTGGTAGATTTTGCTGCTTTAGCCGTGGCAAAGGCCTTAATAGACATAGATGCAGGTGGCCTAGCAGCTCCACGTGCAGGGGTAGAAATATCCAAGGGGATAGTATCAGATAAATCCTGTGAACCTGCAAGAGCGGGTGGTATATCAGAAGCCGAGTCCACCATGCTGGATGAGGCCTCGGTAGGAGGAACGCTTTCAGCCGAAGGAAGAACCGTGGACTCTGTTTCAGCCGAAACAGAGACACTCGGTTGGCTTAACGCGGTTTCGGCGAAACCGCGAACATGAGTGTCGGTCCTTTTCCTTGCGCTTTTAGAAATTTGCATAGTCGGAGTATCCGACGGCATAATGTAAGCAAAATCGGGCGAAAAACTCCTCAAAATTCCGACCGGCCTCTAAGTGTCCCCCGGTTGAAAGAAGCACAGGCTAGACAAGCTGCTACGTCGTGGTCTGGGCCTAAGCAAGGTAAGCAGTAAGAGTGGAAATCTTTATGAGGTATTTGTTTCCCACAAGTTAAACAGTTATTCACTTTTTCTGACATCGGCTGAGGCAAGAAAGAGTCCCCAACGGGGTACTTAGCTTTTTAGAAGTCTTTGGTACTTGTAGTAGTAATCTCTGGTTCTGACCGACCGGCACTTGCGAACAGCTTCTGCTTCGGGCGCCACGCGGCAAGAAAGACTGAGGAAAATGGCGTTGGCTGATGCCTTTATACCCGAAGAACTGCCGCTATGACGTCGGGTGAAGTGCGACACCAGCCGAGGCCAGACCCAGACTTTGGAATCCGGCCGACCGAAGGGCTGCCTGACGACAGGACAACCCATTTGTAAGGACTGCAGATGCATCCTTGAAGGACATCGGGGTACTTATCTTTAGAAGTCTTTGGTCGTAGGAGCGAAGCGGTTGAAGTAACGTCATCTGCAGCTCAAAAGTTCTGAGGTCTGTGCATGCAGACGTCACATTTATAGTTCCTGGTTTATGGTTCTGCGTGTGACGTCCCACACACCTACAACAGCCAGGCTTAAGCTTTTGTATAGGAGCCAACGTCAAGGCGCCTGAGGTGGAAAATCCCACAGTATGAAGTATGAATACTGCAACATAGGAATAGAAAGACATATATCTTTATACATACGTGCACACACAAATATACTACTCTACCTACCAACCATCAAACCACTTCCCATCTACTTGATGATTCACACCCTAACAGTGGGGAAGAAGTCTCTCAGAGTGGCACATTACAGCATACTTAAGGAAAAAGTAGCTAGTGTGCTACATATAGCTTGGAAAGAGCAGACAACTCACCCCAATGTGCTGCATGCCAAAGCTCAACCCTAGAAAATAACAAAGATGTCACCCCCCCCTCCCTACAAACTTACCCCCCAGATGGGTAAGCCAGTGTCAGCCACTCATTCACCCTCCCTAGCCAGTGTATCCAGTGTCTAAGCTCCCAACTTATCTTGAGATGCAGTCGGGGCTTCCTCCCTTGGTAACACGGAGCAAAAAGCTTTACTTTATTGTATTTACTTATAAGTAATTATCAGTTTTCATTGGTCTTCCCATCAATTCTACTACCATTCAACTTATGACTTTGTTTTTTAGTTATCATATTAAGTTTGCTTGTATTTGGACCTAGACACTCACTAAAGATCATCTAGCCCAAATGCCTTCACAAACCTCACTAACACTAGATTAACTAAAATGCACAAAATTAAGCACCTGTTATTGTTGCTGAAATAAATCACTATTCTCTGGCCTACAGTGGAGGCACCACTACAAAGGTCAATGCTGCTCATAGTACAAACATACAATGAATGAGTAAAAACGGGACATTGACCGCAATGGTAGTTATGGTGTACTGCATGCACCATCCTGCTCACTTCACTTCCATTAGTACACCTGTTACCCTACCCCCTATTCTAGAAAGTCTGCCTAAAAGATTAGCTTTACTGCTGAGTGTCTGTTAAATTAACACATTAAAAAGGTCCCCCTCAAAATTAATTTGCCAAAGGCTGAAACAAGTTCAGAATTGTTTCTTGCAAGGCACAATATGCAACAGAATAGAACTGGACAAATATGGATGAGCCGCAGATGCCCAACACTTTCCTTTGTCTCACACCATCAGAAGAATTCTGCCCTCTAGTATTAGTGCAAAGCATTTTAAAAAGTTGTCACAAAGCAATTTCTAAGAGGCACACACCACCTACCATCTTCAGGGTGGCCTTCTATACTATGCCCTTCTGCAGATAACTCCAACAAAAGAAGGCTGCCTTTCTTTGATCGAGTGTGAGACTTCCTCTGGCGAACCATGAAACCCCCAATGCCTAAAACAAGAACAAGAGACTGTTATTAATTATCCAAAACAGATGCAAATACACAACCACAATTAAGATTTCGTTTTTACTTTAAGCAACGTAACTACTCTAACAGATTTAGTCTCATCAGGCGATCACAGTGCTTACATTTAAATATAGACAATTAAGATTTAGTGGCAAAAGCACCTCCTGCAACTCTAAATGACTGTACATTTTATTACATGGATAACGACTGCATTAGTTCATTCAGCTACCTTCTGTTAACAGTATCTTCTTCATCTACTATACTTAACCCAGTGGTCCTTTGCGCCTGGTTCCTGCAGAGGGTACAGCTCAGCAATGGACAGACCTCACACTCCACAGATTAAGGCAGGGAAATCGAGGTAGTTTTGTTTTACTGTCTTCCTTGATAAACTGTGGATTTTTTTACATGCTAGAACACTCCTAGACTGTTAAGTGCAATGTTGTCCTATGCCAGGAGAGGTCCACTCTTCCAAGTACCTGATATATTTGGCAGATGAGTAAGCAGTCCTTGACTGGGCTCAGGTTACTGAGTCTCTGTACAGACTTAAAATACCTGAAGTCTTCCCAAGATAACCCTACTGCAGCAAAACGTAGCCAACTCATTCTAGGGGTAGGCAAGATGACACCAGACACACTCTCCCACCCCACTCCAACTGGTTCCTCCAGTGACTAGTCATCTGGGACAGTGTCAGGGCTTTGACATATGCTCAAAATCGTCAGATTTGTATAGGAGCCAGTATAGGAGTATTGGTGACCTACAGACACTGGATCCTACCCAGTTCGCCTTTAAGGGCAGATCCTGCCTCTTAAACCTGGTTGATTTCTTTGAAACAGTCACCAAGGCCATTGACGAGGGGAAGGTGGTCCACACAGCCTACCTGGACCTCGCAAAAGCCTTTGATACAATACCCCACTCGGGCATTATAGATAAGCTCACCAGCTTAAATATAAACCCCTATGTCACTAGATGGGTTGCAAACTGGCTCAAGGACAGAACCCACATGGTTAGAATTGCTGGAGCCATGTCAGACTCCAAACCAGTTACAAGTGGCGTCCCACAAGGCTCAGTCCTGGGACCTCTCTTGTTTGGTATATATTTCTCGGAGGTACAGGCCAACACGGAAGGACTGTGGCTGACCAAGTTTGCAGATGACTGCAAACTAGGCACCATAATCGACTCTCCAGCCGACACAAGCATCCTACAAAAGGGCCTCACAGAAACAGACAACTGGTGCCAGAGCCATGGCCTCAAGCTAAACGCCAAAAAGTGTACAGTCATCCCCTTTGGTAAAAACAAAGTGCCCACAAATTACCACATAGGTGGTAATCCATTAAGTACGGAAGAAGTAATTAGGGACCTGGGGACCCAAGTTGATAGCAGTCTCTCATATGAAAACCACATGGCCAAAGTGGTTTGAAAACCATTTTATATAGCCCACCTAATCATGAAGGAATTCACATCTAGATCAGGGGAGGTCATCGTGCCTCTTTACTCATCCCTCATCAGGCCCATAATTGAGTACAATGCCCGTTTTGGGATGTACCTCACCAGACACCTGCAGCAACTGGAAAGACCCCAAAAGTACCTCACCAAGAGGATCAAAGGGCTGAAACAGATGCCATATGCTGCCCGGTTAAAGAAACTCCAGCTCTACTCAGTGGCATACCGCCTGCTCAGAGGCAATCTGTGCCTGACGTATAAAGCCATGTCCAACGCGGAAATAATGGACATGCTGCACCTCAGAAAATCCAAATTCCATCGAACTACGCACTCGAGAGACTTGAACCTCAACACTGAAATAAATAGGACATGCTGGAGGGACAGATTCATAACCCAGAGGCTCCCTTCACTCTGGAATAAAATCCCAGTCCAGGTTAGGCAGAGTCCCTCATTGACTCTCTTCAAGAGGAATCTTGATGAGTGGATGGGAGATCGTAGGTTTACCCCGGTATCACTTCTGTGTCACTGTTAGACAGAGGCACAATATACTAACCTCGAAAAAGGGCATAGCAAAATAAATTTAAAATGAGTGGCGAAAGCCAAACACTCTGGCTAGGCTTATAAATGCCCTAGGGCAGATAGCCTAGTATGAACCTATGAACCTAAGATGTTACTTTCAGAAACACTCTGGTTCTGTAGGAAATGCAAATGGAAGAAGCCCTTCCTCCTCCTCCAAAAAAAGTATTTCCTATTAAAGAATAAAAGGACTTCAAAGAAATTGTTCTACTAACATATCACACTATATTTCATTAAGAACCACCTTCCCCCTTTCTAATATTTCCATTAATAGCTGCCTTTTCTTTTCATTATTTTAATTGTTAGAAATCACATATAACCTTTCAAAATTCTCTCTCTCTGCTACATACAAGCTTGTGTCTACTTCTAATGAATGTTCAACACTCTTTATATGCTACTTACACGCTCTGTTCATAAATGTTAATGCAAGCTACTGTATTTTTTTTTTTCATGTATGTACACTTACCTACATTTTGTATTTCTTTTCATATAACGTAACTATTTTATATGTATATGTCAAAACTGTTCAATGTGGAGGTTTTTCCCCAGGTCTCTGCTGAAGAAGGGTTTTATCCCAGTCGGATTTTACCAGTAAACAAGGATTAATAAATACAATAATTTAAAGCAAAATGCAAACCAAAAGTATGAAGCTAGTCAGTCTTGGCAACTGCTCAGCAGGATCCACCTCCATAGGGCTGGAGAAGTGCTGCATAACTTGCTCATATTGTACTTTCAAAATACTGGTACTACAAGAACTCATTTACACAATGTCTTACCTTATTAGTTGACGCTCCTTGACAGGTCAATGACTGGAACTTATCCTTTCCACATATCAGAATTCAGACTTTCTTTAAAGTTCCCATGCTTGGGAGTGCATGCCTTGATGATATACTCCATGAAATCAAGCTATATATGCAAGCCCAGTCCAAGTTAATCAGCTTGCCCTCAACAAATGAGCTTGTACATTTCCTCAAAATAAATAAAGAATGAAGTATTGACATCTATATTGCTCATAAGGATTAGTTGGCATGACCAAATCACTTGCAGCCAATTTTTACACAAAATGGCTAGCATGACAGCACACAGTCTGTAATCAGTGTTCTCTTATCTTGAAGATGCTGTAAATCTACGCAATTCTTCCCAGGAAGGCTCAAACTACAGTCTGCACTGCTGCCCAAGATTACATTCAATTTTGGATCAGTTTGAGTTAGAAACACCAAGCATGTTTTTGAGGGAGGAACCCCACAGAGACCCTGGGAAAACATGCAAACATCACACATGCCTTTGAGAGAGGTAAGGCTTGAACCCTGTACCTTATGCTTGGGAGGCAAATACCTTAACCGTAATGCCAATTACAGCCACAGGACTATACTTGGTAAACACAGAGGAAGTCGAAGAGTCACAGCTGTCCAGAAGGGTCAATACAAAAAAATACATAAATAAAAATAATGGGTTGTATCAGGAGGTTATCCAAGAACATGAGGAATTTCCTTACAGATGCTCCTAAATGATGGAAGTACTCCTGAGTAGCAATTGACCTTAGCATCATTATTATGAAGCAGATCATCTTTGCAGCGCTGTTCATTATAAAATGGATTTGCAAAAAGCAGAGGTCTAACTTCTAAATCTGTCAATAATGCCCCTCCCCACAGTGAATAAAGTTCATCTTTTTATAGACATTAGTCTGACATATGACTTACAAGGAGAAGATGTTCACTTTATTACTAAGCTTGTGCAGCTCTAGATTAGGAAGATCCAGATCTGACCCCGCAAGGGGAAAGGAAAGATGATCCCAGATAAACCTAGGTTTCTCCACCGTCAAAATAAAAACTGTTATACAGGATTTAATTTTAGACCAGAATGAGTTAATGGGAGGTAACGGAATACACTGACAGGCATAAGGAATTAACAAGGAGAGCAGACCAATTAACTGCATAAATCTTTTGCATCATATCCATACAGAGAAGTTTCAACCTATGGCATTAGCTTTCCCTAAGACGACCTCAAACTGTAGCTTCAAGAGATGCAAGCAGTGAGGGGCATAACTGTAACCACAAATACATCATTCTATCTCCTTTTTCTAAAAAAAGGAACCTATCTAAGTTGCTTAGATTAGACAAAACTAGGGTTCAACTTTGTAACTTCCCATAGACCTAAACCTTTGAAACAGCAAAAAAAAGTACAGGCAAGTCATCCTCAAGATTTTTATTTATTGTCATTTGTTAACCGAGTTGGTCCAACTGAGCCAAAGGCTTATTTTCAGTGGAGACCCAAAGAGAAAGGCTCAGATTACAGACATTCAAAAAAACCAGTAATTAATAGAAAGACTAAAAAAGTACAGTTGTGTACACTTACCATAAATGTAGATGTTCGAGTGTATTCACTGTTGCAGTCATCACATATGGGTTATCTGCCTGCAGGTAGCCCTCAGCCAGCCTGAATACCATAGTCTTCGGATTTCTGCGTCAGATGCTGTTGCTTCTTCCTTGACGTCAGGTTGTCAAGGGTATAAAACATGCAGCCACTGCCATTACATCAGTTTTTCTTGCCCCAAATATCAGGTGCCCCCACAATAGGAAGCAATTACATGGTATGGTAAACCCCTAGCAGAAAGCAAATCCACAAGAAAAAATACATATACCAACAAGAAGGAAAGGAGCCAGGAGAAGTCAGGGGGCTGGAGGGAGGGTAACCAGGACTGCCAGAGTGAATACACTCGAACATCTACATTAGTGTACACAACTATACTATGTTCATGTTTCACTGTTGCAGTCATCACATTTGGGTGGAGTCCCAAAGCTAAGGAAGGGAGGGGGAAGTTAAAGAGCATTAGGGCCAGCTATTAAGCCCTGCAAGAATGCAGTGGCAAATCCAGCAATATATTGAGAGAAGATAGGCAAGTGGTAATGCTTGGTGAAGGTATGTACAGTGCTCCAGGTAGCAGCTTCTAGGATGTCCCTGGTAGGGACTCCTCTGAGAAATGCCGCAGAGGTAGATGCAGGCCTGGTGGAATGTGTTCTTATCCCCTTGTGGGGTAGGTTTTCCATGGTGCTTGTAGCAGAAATTAATGCAATGGGCTATCCATTTGGAAATGGTTTGCTTTGAAATGGCCTTCCCCTCTGCCCCTGCAGCAAAGCTAACTAGCAGCTGTTCAGATTTTCTGATAGGCTTAGTCCTGTCCAAATAGAATCCAAGTTGTCTGTGTACGTTCAGAGAGTGCAGTACTCGTTCATTTTTGTTTTGTGGATTAAGGAAAAAAGTAGGCAAACAAATGGACTGATTTAGGCCCACAGTAGACACCACCTTGGGCATAAAGGAAGGATTAGTCCTGAGGGAAACCCTGTCCGCATGGAAGATACTGAAGGGTTCCCACTGCCATGACGGCCTGTAATTCAGATACTCTTCTTGCTGAAGTGATGGCTAGAAGGAAGACCATTTTCCAAGAAAGGAATTTCAACTCTGCTGTAGCAACTGGCTCGGGGGGGGGGGGGCTTTTCCAATACAAAGTTAAGGTCCCAGGCTGGAGTGCGAGCTCTCTTGGGGGATCTTAAATATTTGGCCCCTCTAAGGAATTGCTTTAGCAAGGGGTGAGAGAAGAGGGGTGGGGCTCAGTATAATAATATGCTGAAATGGCAGAGGCATGACTTTTAATTGATGAGAAGGATAGGCCCTTGTGGAGCAATTCTGTTAAGTACTGCACAATATGAGGTAAGCTGGGCACCGCTGTGCCCATCCCCTGAGCCTGACTTCAGGAACAGTATCTTTTCCACTTTTCAGCATAGGATTTTCTACTACTAGGCCACCTTGCCTCCAGAATGACATCCAGTACCTCCTTACTGAGGGATGCTAGAGGAGAGCTCAAGGAATTATCCAGGCTGCAAGGTTCAGGGTTTGAAGCTGAGGGTGCAGAATCTGGCCCACCTGCTGGGACAGCAGGTAAGGGGTCTGAGGGAGATGCCATGGTTGTAGCAGTGTTGTACTGGGCAAGAGAGGGTACCAGTCCTGGCGTGGCCAGTCTGGTGCAATCAGTATTGTCCTTGGCCTGTTTGATCTTTAGTAGAACCTTTGAGAGGAGAGGCAGAGGGGAAAAGGCATAAACCGAGAGGCTTTCCCAGGTAAAGAACAGGGCATCCACTTTCCAAGCTTGAATGTGGGGAGTTCTAGTGCAGAATTTGTTCAAATGGTAGTTCAGAGAAGAGGCAAACAGGTCTGCCTCTGGAGTCCTCCCATTTGCTCCTCAAGAGGCTGAATATTTTGGGTTCTAGTTTCCATTATTGTGTGTCCATGAGATTTCTGCTCAAGTCATCTGCCAGTGAATTTAGTTTGCCTGGCAGGAACTGTGCTTGTAGGTGTACTTGGTAGCTCAAGGCTGTGCCCCACAGAGCCATGGATAGACTGCAGAGAGAGTAAGAGTGGGTTCCCCCCTACTTGTTTACGTACCACAAAACTGTTGTTGTCTGTCTTTACCAATAGTTGTCCTGGAAGAATACAGTCTTTGAAGGCTGTCAGAGCATTCTGTACAGCTAACATTTCTTTTTGCTTGATATGCAGGTGCATCTGTCTCGGGTTCCATTTTCCCTCAATGCACTGCCCTGCCATGTGAGCCCCCCATGCACAGTCTGATGCATCTGTTAGGGTTTTGGTGGCAGGGGGTGGAGTGAAAGTGAGTCCCTTGTGGTAGCAGGCCTCTGCCCACCAGAGGAACTCTGTCTTTATACAAGGAATGACAGAAATCATTGTTTCCAGGTCCAAAGAATGTTGACACCATAGGCTTTTTAGGTACCACTGGAGTATCCTCATATGCAGTCTTGAATATGGAATTAGTAAAATGCAAGTGGCCATGAACCCCAGAGCATGCAGTATTTTCCTTGCAGATAGCTGGGGTTTTGTGGCCAATAGTTTGAAGTAGGTTGTCAAATAAACTTGTTTCTCCAGAGTGAGGAATGCCATCTGGGAAGTTGTGTTCAAGGTTGCTCCCAGGAATACAATCTGTTGGCAGGGTACTAGGTGAGATTCCTTTTTGTTGATGGTGTACCCCAATGAGGTTAGAAGTTTCTTTACGAATGCCAGGTGTTGTAATAGCAAGTCCTGGCTTTCTGCCTGAATCAGACAATCGTCCAAGTATGGGTGAATTTGAATATTTCACTGCCTGCAAAATGCAATGGCTGGAGCTAGACACTTTGTGAACACCCTGGGTGCAGTAGATAAGCCAAAGGGAAGTACAGAGAACAAAGTGCATGGAGTCCGCCCTGAAACGTAGGTATTTGTCTGCAGGATCCTCTTATTGGGATGTGCAGGTAAGCTTCCTTTAAGTCTAGGGTTGCCAGTCAGGCATCCTTGGCTAGCATAGGAAGAATCTGTTGAAGAGTTAGCATTTTGAATTTTGGAACCACCAGAAAGGTGTTGAAAATAGAGAGGACCAGGATAGGATGCCAGTTGTTGTTTTTCTGGGTACCAGAAAAAGTCTTGAATAAAAACCTTGTCCCCTTTGTTCTGCTGGGACAGGTTGAATAGCCCTGATACTGAGAAGAGAGAGAACCTGCTGTTGGGCCTCCGCACTCTGATTTGGGGGTAGGTCTGGCCAACCATTTGGGATTGGGTAGTGTGTGGAAGTGGAATCTATATCCTTGGGAAACTATGTTCAAAACCTATTTGTCCTGGGTAATGAGTTCCCAGTTTTTTGCATGCAGGGCGAGCTTTCCTCCTAAGGGAGCAGGTAGTAGAGCAGGGCTTGGAAGGATTAAGGTTAAGTCATTGTGCCATTTTTCCATACAGGGATGGCTTACTACTCCCTGCTTTGGAAGTGGGAGCCCCCCACTGGTTAGATCTGTGCGTAGTCTGAGACTGTAGCCTAGGTGGTCTGCTGTTCCTGGGTTTGGACTGAGAAGGCCTGGAAGGAACTGGAAAGGACCAGTTCTTTGAAGGCCAATGCCTACTGAATCTGGGAGGCTGTACTTCTAGGAAATCTTTAACAGTTTGCATAGATTTAGCTTTTTCCTCCATCCTTTTGAGGACGACTACTGCTTTGTTGCCAAAAAGGCGGTCTTGGTTTAAGGGAGCATCCAGTAATTTAGCTTTAACATGATACGGCAAGCTTTGTTCCTTAAGCCAAGCATGCCTTCTAAGTACAGACCCAGTGACAGCAGCCCTGCAAGATGCTTCTAGAGTCTCAAAACCACATTGCAAAGCATGTTTACCAACTTGTTCTGCAGAATGCATTAAATCTTGCCATTCTTTGTGCTCAGCACAGTCAGAAATCAACACAATTTTCTAAGTAGTCCCATAATCTGCTGCTGATACTTCAGTACATGAAACTGGCAATTTAAATCCCTAATGGCTAAAGTAGCAGAAGTGTATACCTTCTTACCCCATCTGTCCAAGGCTCTAGAATCTCTATCAGAAGGGGTAGGATTTTTGGCAGCAGTAGCCTCAATGCCTTTTGGTCCTTGGGAAATGGTTTCTGGATCTGCAGGAGGCTTCTTGAAGAGGAACTTGAGAGTCAGGTACTCTGTAGTACCTGTCAGGTTTTCTGGGAGCTGGAGGTGAAGTGTCTGGGGTAAGGCTAGAGTCCAAAAAAGCATTATCTATAAATTATCTATAATGTCCAGAACAGAAGGGATAGCTAAAGGCCTGTGTTGAGGTAGAAATAAGAATTCCCCAAGTCTCTTTTTGGACTCAGAGTAATCCTGACTTTCCCAGAGGAAATGCTCCCTAAGTGTGTGCAACGTTTCACCGAAAGAAAAATCTTCTGGAGGGGAAGCAGAGGGAATGGAATCCTCTGCATCAGAATCCTCATAAGTAGATAAGGGCAAATTCTGGTGTTCAGAAGGAGCAGAAATATCAGATTCCTGATCAGACGAATCAGAAAGAAAATCAGTTCTAGGTCTCAGAGCGGGAAAGGCTGGCTTCCCCATAATTAAGGTAATAAGGTTTTCAGCCACTCTAAGCATTTGTTTTTGAGGCATATGAGCCTGCGGTTTGGTCGGTTTTCTAGGCGTACAGCGAGTTTTTGGCCTGGATGAAAACGATGGTGTCGGTTTAATATAAATGTCTGTAGGCCTGAATACATCCTCTGAAGTTGCTGCCTGCACAGCAGCTCTGGACCCATCCAAGTTAAAAGACATCCGCAGGTTCCATAGTCGAAGAAGCATCTCGTGGCATACCGGACTCTGAATGGGTCTCAGTAGAGGCCTGCAAATCTGAAGTAGTGGGCATCAGGGGCTGCGAAAGCGCCTCACTGAGTACTGGCAGACTGGCGGCTAGCTTAATGGAAGCGTCGTTGGCAGTTTTGGACCTATGCAGTCTGTCTCTATCTTTATCCTTACGTTTTTTTAGGAAGATCGGTAGGCGGATGGCTTAACAAAGCCATTTCGGAGTACACAGATAGAGTACGAAAGTAATTGGCTGCAAAAACAGCCCGACGATGAATAGTTTGGCGTTGAACAAAGCAAAAAAACCAACAGAGAATGTCGTGGTCTGGGCCTAAACTGGGGATGCAGTAAGAATGAAAATCTGTATGAGGTATTTGCTTTCCACAGTTAAGACAATTGTTAACTTTTACTGACATCGGTTAGAGCAAGAAAAAGGATCCCCAATGGGGTACTTATCTTTTTTGAAGACTTCAGGTCTGAAACTCGAAAACGAAAATTTCAGGAGTCAGCCGACCGGCACTTGTGAACTGCTTCTGCTTCGGGCACCGCACGGCAAGAAAGATTGATGTAATGGCATCGGCTGCATGTTTAATACCTCTGACGACCTGACGTGAAGGAAGAAGCGACACCATCCGATGCAGAAATCCGAAGTCTCTGGTATTCAGGCCGGCTGAGGGCTATCTGCAGGCAGATAACCCAAATGCGATGACTGCAACAGTGAAACACGAAGAACATTTACAATAGTAATATTGACAAGAAACATTTAGATAAAATGAAATACACAAAGACAAAATATTTATATATAAATTTCAAAAAATCCAGTACAATGAGTGGCAGGAAAAACCCAGAGTAGAAATATTTACAAGAACCTGATTGTAGATAAACTGTAAATTGGAGTGTTAGAAGAACAAGAAAGAAAGGTGGATAAAAAGAGAGAGAGAGAAACAAAGTAATCAAAAGTAGAATTTAGGAAGAAATCAGTTAGAGATCAAGTCGGAGCTTGGCAAGGGCAGCACTCAAGGCAAGGGTTACTACAGTATAACAAGCCGTCAACATACAGTAACAACATATGGGTAACACCTCTGACCTGTAATTATGCAAAACAGAATTGCAGTTAAGGTTAGGGCCAAAAGTCGCAAATAATGGGGGAGTTGGCAATCCTGTCAAGAACCTCTATAGAAAGGAAATGGGAAGGAAAGACGTGAATTTATTTTCAGTCTAGCAGAACTTTGATATAACTCCAAAATTAACAACATAGTTTTCTTGAAATGCCATGGTACATACTGCATCCCACAACAATGACAGTCTAGCCCTACTGAATGCCTTTTCGTTATCTAGACTACTTATCAAAAGGGGTTATTAGTCTCTCAAACATCTTCCATAAGCAATCAGCATTTGGATGACATTACCAAATACTCATCTACTCTTGCTTAATGAATCTTGCCTGATCTGAGTGTATTAGCTTAGGAAAAACCCTGCCCAACTTGCTCACTATTTTAACCATAAACAGGTTCATAGATGTGTACTAGGGTAATGGCCCTAGATCCTTTACAAACCTAGCCCATAGGATTACCCTGGCATCATGCCACCCGACTTTAGTTTCCAGTGCCTCTGATGAGTAGAGCCACTGCAGTGATCCCGGGGTGAATTTTCTATTTCCCATCCACTCATCAAGGTTTCTCTTGAAGAAGACCAGTGATGTGCTCTGTTTGACATGTATGGGAAGTCTGTTCCATAGCATGGGCAGCCTCTGGGTTATGACCCTGTCCCTCCAGCATGTTCTGTTGATTGTGGTAATGAGGTTGAGGTCACTGGAGCATGTGGTGTGGAGGAATTGGGATATTTTTTAGATGTACCATTTCTAACAGAGTTGGATCAGACATGGCTTTTTATGTCAAGCAGAGATCGCCTCTAAGTAGGCGATATGAGACCGAGAATAGTTGGAGTCTGTCTATATAGGACAAGTGTTTAAGACATAGGATCCTCTTTGTGAGGTACTTTTGCGGCCTCTCCAGTTGTTGCAGGTTTCTAGTGAGGTACATGTCAAATGGGGCACTGGACTCTGACTGGACTAATGAGGGAATAGTAGAGGGAGACAATGACCTCTTTCTTCCTAGATTTAAAACCCTTAGTAATGAGATGTGCCACACAGAAGGACTTTCTGACCACAGTGGCAACGTGGTGGACAAAAGAGAGGCTGCTGTGAACCTCTGTTCCCAGATCTCTTATAACACCTTCTGTGTTCAGTGGACTACCATCGATGTAGTAATTCATGGGAACCGGGTTTTCCCCAAAGAGGATGACGATACATTTTTTGGCATCGAGCTTAAGGCCATGGTTCTGACACCAGTCGTTGGTCTCAGTGAGGCCTTTCTGTAGGATGCCAACATTACCTGGAGTTAACAATAGCTCCCAAACTGCAATTGTCTGCGAACTTTGTCAGCCAGAGACCCTTTGTGTTGGCCTGGACAATCACAGTTTAAGATGGGAAAGGGTCTATATGAAGCTGGAAAGCAAGGATCTTTACCTGTTTTTCACAGTAATACATTCACCGCTGCTTTCAAAGACTGCGCGCAGGGGGTAAATCAACTGTGAGAACCTTAAATTCTTGCAGATTTCACAAGAAATACTGTCCATATTCAGTATTTTATCCTGGGTCATGCTCTCTAATGACTCTTGAACCTAAACTAGGCTTAAACCATCACTGTACCCTGCATCAAACTGAGGCAAATGGGATTGAAAGTAAGTACCCAAAACATTCATCTCCTGAGAGCATTTGCTCACATTCGTCTGAATAAAGCCTAGTAAAATATTTTTCAAAAAAAAAAAAAAAACATGAAATTTTGGGGGGTAAGATACCATATTACCAGCACTAGGATCACACATTTTTAAAATGTTGTTTGTGCAGGCAAATACTATCAATTTTGCACAACGTCCAGAGAAATCAAACTCCCCAAGCTAACAGCAACTGTGGTTTGCTCTGCCCTTTATGTCATACTCATTCAATTTACTTCTCACTACTTCAAGGTTGTCAGGGCCTATGGTACACCCTAGCTGAACTGAAGCAATGGCATCCAAAAGATCAACATGAAGTAAATCTTGCTTTGTCCTGAACTGGTACAAAACTCCAGCTGTGTAATTCAGTATTGTGCTGACAAGACCGTCTTTAAAGGAATCCTAATCCCGGATTAGTTTGAGGGCCCTCCATACAGGGTAACTCCCTCCAATAAGAAAATAATTATTTCAAATGGGTATCAAAGGAGAGAACCTTGCACAAATGTAAATTAACTCTGGTGTTTCGCTGGGAACAACCTAGGGAGATTCATCTTAATAGCAGCGTGATCAGAAAGTGCTATGGGAGAGTAGAAAAAAACCAACCAACTGACCATGTTCCTTAGTTATTAAAATTAAACTGATCCTTAAAAATGTGCAGAAATGGGAGTATAATAGGTGATCGTAAAAGATGGACATAAATCACCCCAAAAATATTTACACACCTATTAAAAAATTCTCCCCATAGCTTAAACATCTTTGCCTTTGGCCCCGCTGAGACGTCCTGAAGTGAAATAACTACATTCCAATCCCCCCACTCAAAGCCGGTGGATGTAAACATTAATAATTTTAAGTAATAATCTCTGATAAAATCCTTTTACTAAGACATACCTAGTTTCATTATGCACTACGATGCAAGTAAGCTGAAACTGAATATCTTTTTGCCAGATAGTTACAACCCACCCTTTTCCTACCCAGTCCAGCAAGAGAGGGAGAGAAATAAGTAAGGGTATATATCCTTTGAATGAGCTTCATATGCTCAGTAACTGTTAAATGTGACTTCTGCAGCAATACAAAATGAGGTCTAAAAGAGTGAATAAAAGCAAAAACATTGCATCTCTCAACCTAATCAGTAAGGCCATTAACATTCCAGATTAGCATTTGCAGTGAAATGCATTAGTTCAGGTCATCCCAAAAATAAGAAACAGGCCCACCCTGACGGGGGAAAGAGCAACATTCAATTTAGCACTACTTCTCAAGAAAAATCTCTTAAGTGTACAGAGTATGCATGAAATTTTAACAGTTACATGCTATCTTTACTCAGGCACCTGAAGTAAAAACGTAAACTTTTTAAGAAAAAAAATGTTTACAACAATTATGTACAAAGTTAATACCATCAACAACTGAACACAGCAGGAAATGAGCAGCTTGCAGCATCCAGCCGCCATATGAAGTGAGAACACTACCACGTCACAGTTGGCCATTGTATAATCAACATACTAGGGTACATCTTACAGGTTCATAGGTAGGTACTACGCTATTGGCCCTAGGGCCTATATAAGCCTAAACAAATGGTACCCTGGCTTTTGCCACATAAGAAAATTATTTTCATGTGCCCCTGTCAAGCACAGCCACAAAAGTGATCTCCGGGGTGAATTTCCTACCTCCCATCCAATCAAGATTTTTCTTGAAGAGTGCTAATGAGGAGCTTTGTTTGACATAGATAGGTAGTTTGTTCCAGAGTATGGGAAGTCTCTGGGACAGGAAACTATCCCTCCAGCATGTTCTGTTTATTGCGGTGACAATGTTTAGGTCCCTAGAGCGTGTAGCTCGGAGGGATTGGGATTTCTTTAAGTGGAGCAGGTCCAACAGCTCTGGGTTTCACATAGCTTTGTATGTTAGGCAGAGATCACTTCTGAGTAGGCAATATGCGACAGAGTAAGGCTGGAGTTTTTTGAGACGGTCTGCGTAGGGCATCTGTTTGAGGCCGGTAATCCTCTTTGTGAGGTATTCTTGTGGCCTTTCCAGTTGTTGTAGATGTCTTGTGAGGTACATACCAAAAGGGGCATTGTATTCTATAATGGGTCTAATGAGTGATGAGTAGAGGGGAACAATGACAGTACAATTGTGTAAACTTACCATAAATGTAGATGTTCGAGTGTATTCACTGTTGCAGCCATTACATTTGGGTAATCTGCTGGCAGGTTGCCCTCAGCCGGTCGGAATTCCAAAATCTTGGGTCCTGCATAGGCCGCTGTCGCCCCTTCCCTGACATCAGGGGTATAAAAGAAGTTTTTCTTGCCCCAGATGTCAGGTGCCCCTTAAGAGGCTAGCCAAATTATATATATATATATATATATATATATATATATATATATATATATATATACACACATATATAAATCAATAAATGCACCAATATAAATTGTACCTTCATCTATAAGCAAATACACCACATAGGTTGTATAAATCAGAGAAGGAAAGATAAGATCCATAGAAAAAAACGGGATGGCGGGTGGGTAACCTGGACTGCAACAGTGAATACACTCGAACATCTACATTTATGGTAAGTGTACACAACTGTACTATGTTCTTCGTGTTTCACTGTTGCAGTCATTACATTTGGGTAGAGTCCCAAAGCTATGGTTGAGAGGCTGGAGCTAAACAGCATTAGGAGTGGCTATGAGGCTCTGCAGAACTGCAGTGGCAAAGCCTGCCCTGGATTTAGAGTAGAATGGCAGATGGTAATGCTTTGTAAAGGTGTGCACTGAACTCCAAGTAGCCGCCTCTAAAATGTCTCTGGTTGGTACTCCCCTGAGAAAGGCTGCTGAAGTGGCTGCAGCTCTGGTGGTATGTGGCCTAATGCCCTTAGGCACTGGCTTGCCATGGTGTGAATAGCATAAACGAATGCAGTGACCTATCCACTTTGAGACAGTCTGCTTTGAGATGGCCTTTCCTTGTGATCCTGCAGCATATGCCACTAGTAATTGTTCTGTCTTTCTGAAAGCTTTGGTTCTGTCCAAGTAGAATCTAAGCTGTGTACATCCAAAGAGTGCAGAATTCTCTCCCCCTTGTTCTGTGGATTTTGATAAAAGGTTGGCAGATATAGTTTGGTTAAGAGCCACACTGGACACCACTTTAGGCATAAATGTTGGGTTTGTTCTCAGAGAGACCCTGTCTGGATAAAAAATGATAAAAGGTTCCACAGCCATGAGCACCTGTAGCTCTGAAACTCGTCTTGCAGAAGTGATTGCTAGGAGCAGAGCTGTTTTCCAAGATAAAAACTTTATATCAAACAGTAGCAGCTGGCTCAAAAGGAGGCAGGGTGAGCTTTTCCAAGACATAGTTGAGGTCCCATTGCAGGTATAGGTGATGATCTTGGTGGCCTTAAATTTTTGGCTCCTCTGAAGTACTGATTTAATAAAGGATGAGAAAAAAATTGGTGTCTCTGTATTGTAATGAGCCAAAATGGCAGAGGCATGAATTTTAATTATTGAAAAGGATAGGCCTTTGTCCAGCATCTCAGTTAAGTATTGCAAAATCTGAGGAATATTTGGTACATTTGTATCAGTTCCTTGTGCCTGGTTCCAAGCACAGAATCTCTTCCATTTTTCAGCATAAGACTTTCTTGCACTAGGCCTTCTGGCTTCCAGAATGACATCCATCACAGCTTGGCTGAGAGGTGTTTTTTGTATGACTAATTATCCGCCATGCTGCCAGGTTTAATGTCCTGAGTTGTTTGTGCAAGATCTGATTGTTTTGCCGGGACAGTAGATGAGGTAATTGAGGTAAAGTCCAAGCTGGGTGACGAGACAAGTTCCTTAGGATTGGATACCAGTACTGGCGGGGCCAGTCTGGGGCAATCAGTATCATCTTTGGTTTCTCCTAATTGCCCTTTAGGAGTACCTTGGGGAGGAGAGGCAGTGGAGGGAAGGCATATACTGATAGGTTTTTCCAGCTGAAAGATAAGGCGTCCACTTTCCATGCTTGTCTGTGATAAGTCCTTGTGCAGAATCTTTTTAGTTGGTAGTTGTGAGGGGAGGCAAATAAATGTCCAGGCATCCCCATTTCCTTGTTATGCTGAAGACTTGTGGATCCAGCTGTCACTCATGGGGATCCATGAGGTTTCTGCTTAGTTCGTCTGCCAGACTATTTTCCTTTCCCGGCAGGAATTGTGCCTGCAAATGTACTTGGTAAGTCAAAGCTGTGTCCCACAGTGTCATGGCTAGTCTGCAAAGGGGTAAGAATGTGTGCCCCCCTGCTTGATTAAATACCACATGACCATGGTGTTGTCTGTCTTTATCAGTAGTTGTCTCGGATGAAGTAGGTCCTTGAAGGCTGTCAGGGCATTTTGAACAGCTAGCATCTCTTTTTGATTGATATGTAGATGCACTTGGTTTGAGGTCCATGTGCCCTGAATGCATTTTCCTGCCATGTGGGCCCCCCCGGCATAATCTGATGCATCCGTTGTAAGTGTCTGCCTGGCTCGGGGTAAAGTGAATGGCTATCCCTTGTTCTGGTGACAAGCCTTTGTCCACCATCGAAACTCCTGTTGCAGGCAGGGAATGAGAGTAATCATTGTTTCCAGACTGTGACAATGTTGCCTCCATAAATCTTTTAGGTACCACAGTAGTTTCCTCATATGCAGTCTTGCATATTGAATCAGTAGAATGCAGGATGCCATGGACCCGAAAGCCTGCAGAATTTGTCTTGCAGATAACTGGGTTTTTGTTGCCATATGTTTGAAGTAAATAGTCAGTTGCCTTTGCTTGTCTGGTGTGAGGAAAGCCATCTGGGCAGTTGTATTCAGGCTTGCACCCAGGAATGTTACCTTTTGAGAGGGTACCAGTCGTGATTTCTTTTAGTTTACTGTGTACCCTAGGCATGTTAGAAGCCTTTTCACAAACGCCAGATGCTGAAGAATGTCCTTGTTCTCTGCTTGAATGAGACAAGTCATCCATGTAAGGATAGATTTGTATACTTCTTTGTCTGAAAAATGCAATTACTGGTGCCAGGCACTTTGTAAAGACCATGGGCGCAGTAGATAAGCCAAAGGGCAGTGCAGAGAATTGGTAATGCATAAAGCCAGCCTTGAAACTGAGGTATCTTCTGCACGATTCCCTTATTGGGATATGCAGGTATGTCTCTTAAGTCTAAGGTCACTAGCCAAGCCCCCATATCCATGATGGACGTAACTTGTTTCTGTGCCTCTGCCCATTGATTTTTTGGCAGATCTGACCAACCGTTTGGAATTGGCTGTGTGTGGAAGTGGAATCTGTATCCCTGGGATACTATGTTTAATATCCACTTGTCCTGGGTTAACTGCCAATTTTGAGCATAAATTGCTAATTTTTCCCCCCAAGGGAGCTGCCAAAAGGTAAGTGCTTGGTGATGGCAGAGGGAAGTCATTGAGACTGTTTACTGTAGGGTTGCGTTTTATTTCCTCCGGATTTGAGGTAGAGGCACCCCATTGCTTTGACCTATAAGAATCCTGTGACTGGTATCTAGAACCTTTTGGGCACCTGGATTTGCCCCATGGAGCTCTGTCGAACACAGGAAAGGGCCAATTTTTTGTAGGCCAGTGTCTACTGAATCTTGGTGGCTGCACTTGTAAGAAGTCTTTTACAGTTTGTATAGACTTAACTTTGTTTTCCATTTTCTTTAAAACTTCTTCTGCCTTAATACCAAACAGAGTATCATGCTGTAAAGGTGCATCCAGCAATTTAGCTTTAACACGATCAGGCAAATTTTGCTCTTTTAGCCAGGAATGCCTTCTAATCACAGATCCATTAACTGCGGCCCTGAGGAGGCCTCAAAATCACATTGCAAAGTATGCTTTCCAACTTGTTCTGCTGCATGCAATAATTCCTGCAATTCTTTATTTTCTACACATTCAGAAATCAACATAATTTTCTGTTTCAGTAATCCCATAACATGCTGTTGATACTACAGCATATGAAAAGTACAGTTTTGTACCTACCATAAATGTAGATGTTCGAAGATCCACATTGCTACAGTCCTTACACTTGGGGTAGTCCGCTGTCCTCGGTCGGCCCGAATATCAAAGTATAAGGCTGACGTCGGTCAAGGCGCATTAGACTGACATCAGGACGTCAGGGTACAAATGCGCATGACCGACGTCATATCCTCAAGTCTTTTCTTGTCCCAGATGTCAGAAGACCCTAAAAGAAAGGTCAAAACCAAAAGACAGCAAACAACCAACCAACCACCCTTGCACTAATAATATATACCATATATACAATATACACAATATATACAACCCAACCCACACAACCGCCTCTAACTACAGAGGGGAAGGAGGGAGGGTAAGTTGGACTGCAGCAATGTGGATCTTGAACATCTACATTTATGGTAGGTACAAAACTGTACTATGTTCTTCATCTCACATTGCTGCAGTCCTTACACTTGGGTAGAATCCCAAAGCAGAGGTAAGGGAGGATGGCAAAACTATAGAGAAGCAGGGGCTGCCAAAATGCCCTGTAAAATAGCAGTGGCAAAACCAGCCCTAGATTTAGAGTAAAGTGGAAGGTGATAATGCTTAGAGAAAGTATGCACTGAACTCCAAGTAGCTGCCTCCAAAATATCTTTAGTTGCCACCCCCCCTTAAAAAAGCTGTCGAAGTGGCAGTAGCCCTAGTGGAATGAGGCCTAATCCCAGCTGGAATCTCCTTGCCATGATGGGAATAACAGAAAGCAATGCAAAACCCAATCCACTTAGAAATAGTTTGTTTTGACACAGGCTTGCCCTGAGAACTCAAAGCAAAAGAAACAAATAACTGCTGAGACTGCCTGAACCCTTTAGTCCTGCTCAAATAATATCGCAGCTGCCTGTGTACATCTAAAGTATGCAAAATCTTTTCCCCTTTATTTTGGGGATTTGCATAAAAAGTAGGCAAATGAATAGTTTGGTTTAAAGCCACACTAGAAACCACTTTAGGCATAAAGGAAGGATTAGTACGCAAAGATACCCTATCCTTATGGAAAATTAAGAAAGGCTCAACCGCCATAAGGGCCTGCAATTCAGAAACCCTTCTTGCAGAGGTAATGGCCAACAAAAAAGCAGTCTTCCATGATAAATATTTCAACTCGGTAGTAGCTGCAGGCTCAAAAGGCTGTAGAGTGAGTTTCTCCAACACAAAATTGAGATCCCAAGCAGGAGTAGGAGCTCTACGTGGGGGTCTTATATTCTTTGCCCCTCTAAGAAATTGCTTGAACAAAGGATGAGAAAACAATGGTGGGTCACAATCATAGTGAGCCGAAATTGCTGCAGCATGAACCTTAATAGAAGAGAAGGACAAACCTTTGTCCAGTAACTCAGTAAGATATTGAAGAGCCATACTTAAATTAGGCTCAGAAACATCAAAATCCTTTGCTGCACTCCAAAATAAAAATCTCTTCCATTTATCTGCGTACAATTTCCTTGTACCAGGCCTTCTAGCTTCCAAAATAACATTCAAAACTTGCTGTGGAAGTTGAGACCTTCTATGGTTCAAAAGAGAATATGCCAGGCTGTTAGGTGAAGAGAGTGAAGCTTGATATTGAGTAAATGACTGTCCTCCTGAGACAACAGGTGTGGAATCGAAGGCAAAGGCCATGGAGGCTCCCGTACCAGACTTCTCAGTAATGGGTACCAGTGCTGTCGAGGCCAATCTGGAGCTACTAAAATCATCTTTGGCTTGTCCTGTCTGACCTTCAGAAGTACCTTTGGGAGGAGAGGCAGAGGTGGAAAGGCATACACATGAAGATTGCTCCAATTGAAAGAAAGAGCATCCACTTTCCAAGCTGTGGGATGAAACCTTTTCGTGCAAAACTTTGGCAGCTGGTGGTTTAGTGGAGAAGCGAACAGATCTATGTCTGGAGTTCCCCATGACACTGTCAATTTCTGAAATACATGAGGATCCAATTTCCACTCGTGGGAATCCATAATTCGTCTGCTCAACACATCTGCTAAGGAGTTCTGTGCTCCCGGCAGAAACCTTGCCTGAAGATGTAGCTGTAACGTGAGAGCAGTCTCCCACAAAATCATTGCTTGCCTGCATAGAGGATAAGAATGTGTTCCCCCTTGCTTGTTGATGTACCACATGACAGTTGTGTTGTCTGTTAGAATCAACACCTGCCCTGGAAGAAGTAAATCCTTGAAAGCTATTAATGCAAACTGGACTGCTAACATCTCCTTCAAGTTGATATGTAGATGTTGTAGTCTGGCAGGCCACTTGTCTTGTATTCACTTTCCATTTAGATGAGCTCCCCAAGCTTTGTCTGAGGCATCTGTCGTTAGAATCTGACTCGCCTCTGGCCGGGTCACAGAGAGTCCCTTGTTTAGGTGACATTCCTGAGCCCACCACAAAAATTCCTTCTGAATGCAAGGTATTATTTGAATGACAGTGTCCAAATCCTGGCAGTGCTGTGTCCATACGTTTTTGAGATACCATTGTAGCTTCCTCATATGCAGTTTGGCATTGGGAAGCACCAGAATACAAGATGCCATGAACCCCAAGGCTTGAAGGACTGTCCTTGCAGTCAGCCTGGACTGATGAGACAATTGATGAAAGTAAAGGGAAGATTCTTTTGTTTGTCCGGGGTCAAAAAGGCCATCTGGGATGCTGTATTCAGTCTTACACCCAGAAAGCACATGTCCTGAGAGGGTACTAGACTGGACTTTATTTCGTTCACAGAATACCCCAGGCATCTTAGCACTGCTATCACATATTCCAAATGATGAAGAAGCTCGTCCCTTCCTTGAGCCAGAATCAGGCAATCGTCCAAATAAGGATAGATCTGTATTCCCTTTAACCTGAAGAAAGCTATCACTGGAGCCAGAACTTTCGTGAACACTCTGGGCGCAGTAGATAAGCCAAAGGGCAATGCAGAGAACTGATAATGAGAAGTCCCAGCCCGAAAACGCACATACTTTCTGCAACTCAGCCTGATAGGAACATGAAGGTAAGCCTCCTTGAGATCCAAAGTTACCATCCAGTGATCTTTGCCCAGCAGAGGTAAAAGCTGTTGTAACGTCAACATCTTGAACTTGGGAATGTCCAGATAAGTGTTGAGGATAGATAAATCCAAAATTGGTCTCCACGTGTTCCCCTTCTTTGGTACTAGGAACAGGCGAGAATAAAATCCTAGGCCCACTTCTGGCATAGGGACCGGCTGTATGGCCCCTATTTGAAGTAACAGAGAAATTTGTTTGTGAGCCTCTATTCTTTGCTGAGGAGGAACGTCTGGCATGCCTTTGAAAGGAGGCAAGGTATGGAAATAAAACCTGTAACCTTGGTGTATGATATCCAATACCCATCTGTCTTGGGTAATTAAACTCCAATTTTCCTTGAAAAGTGCCAACCTTCCTCCCAAAGGTGCTGCCAGATGAGAAGGATCTGGCAGCTGAAAAGGTAGGTCATTGGGTCCGTTCTGAAAGGACTGACCCCTGCCCTCACCCGAAGACTGTGCAGGTGAACTCCCTGTTCTAGGCCGGAAAGAGCCCTGAGCTCTGCCCCTACCACGTCTAGATCTACCCCTAGACTGGGAATCAAAAGAAGGATACGTCCACCCCTTGGTAGGCCAATTTCTACTAAACTTCGGAGGCTGAACCTGCAAAAAATCTTTAACAGTCTGCATAGACTTAGCCTTGTCTTCCATTTTCTTTAAGACTGCCTCAACAGGTGAACCAAACAACACATCAGATTGTAAAGGAGCATCTAAAATCCTTGTCTTAACATGGTCAGACAAATTCTGATCCCTCAGCCAGGCGTGCCTGCGAAGAACTGACCCAGTGGCAGCCACCCTAGACGAGGCCTGTACAGCATCAAAACCACATTGCAAAGAATGCTTACCCACCTGTTCAGAAACATGTACTAAATCTTGTAACTCTTTACAGTCAATACCTTCCGCCAGAGCATCTACCTTAGACTTCAATTGAGAAAGTAGATAGTTTTGGTATTTCAACATGTGAAACTGGCAATTCAAAGCCCTCATAGCTAGGGTGGAAGAAGTATAGACTTTCTTTCCCCATCTATCCAAAGCCCTGGCCTCTTTATCTGGAGGAACCGGATTTTTAACAACAGAAGCCTTAACACCCTTAGGCCCCTGACTAACAGTTTCTGGGTCCGCCCTAGGACTCTTAAAAAGATACTTATGAGCTTCAGGCACCCTGTAATACCTATCCGGCTTAACAGGAGCAGGAGGCAAAGAATCAGGATTAAGAGAAGCCTCTGCAAACACATCTTCCACAACATCCAGAACAGGAGGTATAGTCAAAGGCCTATGCTGGGGTAAAAACAAAAATTCCCTAAGCCTTTTCCTGGAATCAGAGAAGTCCTGACCTTCCCACTTAAAATGCTCCCTCATGGAATAAAGAGTCTCTGAAAAAGAAAAATCTTCAGGAGGAGAAGCAGAAGGAGTAGAATCATCCACATCAGAATCAGAATAAGGAGAATACTCCTGCAAGTCTTCAGTCAAGACTGAAACATCCGAAACCTGCTCAAAACTCCCCAACTCAGGTTCCACCCTAGGTCTCTTATCAGGAGGGGGCAAAGAACCTCTAATCAAAGTAATCAAATCTTCTGCCATTTTAAGCATATGCTTCTTGGGCACAGAACCTGAAGAACTAGGGGTGACACCAACTGAAGCTAAACCTGGCCTGCCTCTAGGAGAAGCCTTGGAAACAGAAGGAGAGGGCCTAACCACCCTGGGAAGGGAAGGGAGTACAGTAACCTGAGAGGCCCCTTCAGCCTGACCTGCCTCCTGAGAGGCCACATCCTGCAATAACAAAGTCTCCCCCTGGGACTCCAGAGAAACCTCCGGCGGAACCCCCGGCTCCACCGACACCTCTAAAGAACCGGCGTCCGGTACAGACGGTTCTTCTTGTCTAGGCTTAACTGCTTTGTCCTTGCGCTTCTTCGAAGAAGCGGGCGTCGGAGCATCCGACGGCATATTATAATTGCACCGCTTCCCGAAGACTAACCTGGCACAATCTAACCTTCTCTTAATAGTGCGCTTGTTGGATCTAGCACAAAAGCGACACCCAACAACGTCGTGCTCAGGCCCTAAGCAAGGAATACACAAAGTATGATAATCTCTATGCGGTATCTGCTTCCCACAAGAAATACAGTTATTCACTTTTTCTGACATCCGGTAAACCACTGAGGCAAGAAAAAACTAAAATATTCCCCAACGGGGTACTTAGCCAACTTTGACTCGGTCTGAAACTCCGAATTCGAAAAATTTCAGAACGCCAACCGGCACTTGCAACGCTGCTTCTGCATCGGACCATGCGGCAAAAAAGACTGGGGATATGACGTCGGTCATGCGCATTTGTACCCTGACGTCCTGATGTCAGTCTAATGCGCCTTGACCGACGTCAGCCTTATACTTTGATATTCGGGCCGACCGAGGACAGCGGACTACCCCAAGTGTAAGGACTGCAGCAATGTGAGATGAAGAACATCTGGCAGTTTAAGGCCCTAATTGGCAAGGTTGCAGATGTATAAACCTTCTTTCCCCATCTATCCAGTGCCCTGGAATCTCTATAAGAGGTGGTAGGATTTTTTGCTGTTGAGGCCTTTACACCTTTTGGACCCTGTGAAATAGTTTCAGGGTCAACAGCAGGGTTTTTAAATAAAAATTTGTGAGAGTCAGGAACCCTGTAATATCTGTCTGGCTTGCTAGAAGCCAGAGGTAAGGAGTCTGGAGTCAAGCTTGACTCCGAAAACACATCATCCACAATGTCTAAAACAGGAGGTATGGCTAAAGGCCTATGCTGAGGGAGAAGAAGGAAATCCCTAACCCTCTTTTTGGATTCTGAGAAATCTTGACTCTCCCAGTGAAAATGCTCCCTCAAAGTATGCAAGGTTTCTCCAAAGGTATAATCTTCAGGAGGAGATGCAGATGGGATAGATTCTTCTGCATCAGAATCCTAATGGGGTGGTATAGAAAATTCCTGAACAGAAGTGAAATCAGAAGCAATAGAAACCTGATCTGAAGAATCATAATCAGTGTCTTGCCTAGGCCTCTTATCAGGAGGGGGTTGGGAACCCCTGATCAAGGTAATTAGGTTATTAGCCATTTTGATCATCTGATTTTTGGGCATAGAGGCCTGAGCACATGGCTCATGCATTATTTTTTTAGCTTTATAAGTAGCTTTTGTCTTTGATTTTGAAGCTGGTGTCAGTTTTATATAGAAATGCCGAGGCCTGAAGACACCCACAGAAGCCGGTGCCTGCTCAGTGGCTCCAGACCCATCCGAGGGTACAATACTTTGAGAATCTCGCGGCGTGCCAGACTCCACATGGGTCTCGGTAGAGGCCTGCGACTCCAAAGTAGTGGGTATCAGGGGCTGCGAAAGCGCCTGACTGAGTACCGGCGACTGGCTTAGGAGAAGCTTTGGTGTTGGTTTTGGACCTCGACGGCGTGTCTCTGTCCTTTTCTTTGCGTTTTTTGTGAAATCCGGTAGTCGGATTGCTATCTGACGACATTTCAGGATAGTTAAATCTGTTTCTAAAATATTTTGAAGCAAAGATATACAGACGCTAAATAGTGCGCTGGTTAAATCTAGCACAAAACCGACAGCTACGCACGTTATGATCAGGGCCTAGGCAAGGAATACAGTACAAATGGAAATCCTTATAAGGTATTTGCTTCCCACAAGTAATGCAATTATTAACTTACTGACATCGGTATGGAACAAGAAAAAGTTTCCCCAACGGGGTACTTAAAGATTTTGGTTCTGAAACTCGAATTCGAAAATTTCAGGAGTCGGCTGACCGGCACTTGCGAACTGCTTTTGCTTCGGGCACCGCACGGCAAGACTGACTAAAGAAAATGGCGTTGGCTGCCTGTTTTATACCCCTGACGACCTGATGTCATGGAAGAAGAGACAGCAACCAATGCAGGACCCAAGACTTTGGAATTCAGGCCGATTGAGGGCAACCTGCTAGCAGATTACCCAAATGTAATGACTGCAACAGTGAAACACGAAGAACCTCTCTTTTTTCCTGGATGAGAAACCTTTTGTGATTAGGTGTGCCACGTAGAACTATTTCCTGACTACTGTGGCGATGTGATTATCAAAGGAGAGACTACTGTCCATCTGTGTCCCAAGATCTCTTATCACACTTTTGGTGTTAAATAGACTACCGCCTATGTGGTAGTTCATGGGTACAGAGTTTTTACCAAAAGGGATGACAATGCACTTTTTGGCATTGAGCTTGAGGCCATGGCTTTGACACCAGGCATCCGTCTCAGTGAGGCCCTTTTGTAGGATGTCCACATCCTTAGGAGTTTTAATTATGGCTCTTAGTTTGCAGTCATCTACAAACTTTGTCAGCGAAAGACCTTCTGTGTTAGCCTGTATTTGAGAGAAGTAGATACAGGAGAGGACCTAGGACTGAACCCTGTGGTGCTCCACTTGTCACTGGTCTGAAGTTGGATTTAGAGTCTGCTACTTTCACAGTGTGGGTTCTGTCAGTGAGCCAGTTGGCAACCCATCTTGTGACATAGGAATTTATACCTAGTTTAGTGAGTTTATCTATAATTCCAGAGTGGGGGATGGTGTCAAAAGCCTTGGCGAGATCTAGATAGGCTGTGTGAACCACCTTACCCTCATCTACGGCTTTGGTGACCGCTTCAAAGAAGTCTATCAGGTTTAAGAGGCATGATCTGCCTTTTACAAATCCGAACTGGGTAGGGTCCTGAGTTTGGAGATTACCAATGTCATTGTTTATAAGTTCCATGATGATACGTTCCATAGCCTTGCAGACCAGGCTCATCAAGCTAATGGGGCAGTAGTTCCTGGGGTCCATGGTGGCTCCCCCTTTGTGGACTGGGATAACCGCTGCTGTGCACCATTCAGTGGGCACAAAGCCTGAGGTGAGGCTATGATTGAACATAGTATTTAGGTGGGGTGCCAGTTCATTCTGTAGTTCATATAGAACACAGCCTGGGATGTTGTCAGGTCCCATGGATGCTGTGTTCTTGGCTTTGGAGAGTGTGTTTTTTTACCTGTGCAGCCATGATTACAAGAACTTTGCATTCTTCCGATTTAGAGATGGGCCCTTTAGGGGATGAGAGAGGGGTAAAGTTAGCATTGAACCTATCTGCCAGGATGTTTGCAATATCAGATGGTTTTATATATTTAGTGCTATATGGAGGTTCATAGGTTCATAGGGAGGTAACTTGGCTATTGGCCATTGGGCATATACAAGCCTAGCCAAAAAGGTACCCTGGCTTTTGCCACCCAAGAAAATTATTTTCCTGTGCCCCTGTCAAGCAGAACCACAAAAGTGATCCCTGGGGTGAATTTCCTATAGGTTCATATTTTTAATACTACAGTGGTTATAAAACAGAAACCATCTTTTGGGATTTACTGCAAAATGTTCTGACCTCAGCCATCATCACATACCTATTAAGCCATTACAAGGTTTATCATTTAGCTAAAGAAGTCACGTTTTACAATGGATGTCTATCACCACCAAAGTAGTTCTTATGTGAAAAAATATGACTGAACCATGCAAGCAATGTAGTTCGACCAAGCAGGTTAGAAAGCATTCATATTAGCTTATTGAACACTCAAAAGAGCGAACATTCTTTGATTGAGAGCTAATAGATGAAACAACAAAAACACGGACGGCTGGAACAGCGATTTTTTTCCCCCGGGGGGGGGGGGATTCACTGCTCCCCCAAAAAAAAAAAAAACCAAAAAAAAAAAATCCACAAAATTGTGCTGTAACTCAGAGAAGATCTGAGTGTTGCCATTGAGATTCTTGACATAACTATAGAATGCTTTGTGGTTGTCTTTAGAATCAGTGGTGATTTTGTTTTCGTAACTAGCGTTGGAGGATTTTATGAGGGATCTCAGCTTCTTACTGAGGCTGACCACGGAGTTCCTCCAATCATTGGATTTTACTCTTTTTTGCAACAGTTTCTTTCTTCTGTTGTAGAGCTTGTTTATGGCAGGGGACCATCAGATTAGCTTTCTTTTTTTGGAGGATAGCATCTTGGTTCTGTTAGGGATTGCAGGATCCATGCACTCGTGTAAGTCCTTATAAAGTGCAACTGTATAGGATTCAGCAGTCGTACCTCTATTGTCCATCAGCATGGGTGTCATGAAGTTTGCCACTTTTGTCTTAAGAAGCATGAAGTTGGCTTTGGAGAAATTTTTCCCTAATGGGGGTGAGGGTGGGATGTGGATGTCTAGGGTGATTTGCTTGTGGTCAGCTCTGACCAATGAGGAATTGACCTCTGGTGTGAAACACCTGTTGCCCATGTTGACAATGACAAGGTCTAGGATATTGCTGCCCCTGGTGGGGGTGTGGATAAGTTGATCCAAGGCGTTGGAATTTATGAATTCCAGAAAACGTTGGGCACAAGAGTTGATAAATGAGTAGTTTTCCCAGTTAATGGTGGGGTAGTTGAAATCGCCCATTATTAGGGCGTTAGGTTGTACCCTAATATTTTCCAGTGCATCAAGAAATGAGGAGTGGGAATCCTGGGGCATGGTGGGGGATCTGTAGCAAACTATAATTTGGATTGCGGTCTTGCCTAGAGTTATAAATGAATAAAGTTAACCCAGTCACCAAAACGATAAACAACCTTGTAATGAAACAGTATGATGACCCAGAATGTAAAACAATAAAGCGTAGACCGAAGCTGCCACAGGAAACACAAGTTTGATCCACAAGCCACAGACAGTTCACATAAACGCCTCCAAATACACAGTATGTATTCGTTTCTCCTACTTCATCAGATGTGGGCTGTTTCCAAAGCTAACACCTTTTATAAAGCACATTTATAAGGAAAAGGGAATGGTTTGGTATTTTGCTGTTCCTTGCAAAATCTTTGTTTGGCCACTAGATGGTGGTAAATGGATTAGTTTTTGCAGAAGTATTTCTCTCCTCAAGGAAAGTTTCATTTCATTTTTACTTATTTATTTCTTAATTCATTCATGCATTTTACCAAAATTTTACAGTTTTAAAAGTGAATGGTTATTTATAAAAAGATTGTGATTTAGTAATGTATTGGCACACATCTTTAAATTTTTATCATGTTAAACTAAATGTTAACATCAGGTTAAAAGCACAAAATCACTTTTTTTAATTACAAGTTGATTGCTCAGCAAAGGTGATTTGCTAATTGAAATAATGTGCTTTATAAAAGGTGTTAGCTTTGGAAACAGCCCACATCTGATGAAGTAGGAGAAACGAAAACGTACTGTGTATTTTGAGGAGTTTATGTGAACTGTTTGTGGATTAAACTTGTGTTTCATGTGGCAACTTTGGTCAATGCTTTATTGTTTTACCTTCTGGGTCATCATACTGTTTCATTTCAAGCTTGCCTAGAGTTAGTTGCACTTGGATAATCTCGGATGCATTATGCTAAGCAAGTAGCCTGGAGGTGTGGATATCCTTAATGAATATGGACACGCCTCTGCCTTTAGTGCTTCGATCCAGGTTAGGTAGCCGAAAGGTGTGGTATGAATTATAGCCTGGAAATGCAGGGGTGCTCTCTGGAACCTTGAATCAAGTCTTTGTCACCGCACAGATGTCGATGTTCTCCATTTTAAGAAGTGCCTCGAGTGAGTGCATTTTGAGGTTTAGACTTCTAGCATTACCCGCAGATTTTGCTTGCTTGTACTGGCTACGGTGGTGAAATTGTCATTTGAATCTTGCCTAAAAAAGGCACTACAGGGGTGGGAAGAGCCTTAGCCAGTATTCAGAATCCCAAGCACGACAGGTGCAAGCGATCTCTGGCAAAGCATTGTGGTTTGTCGATCATGTCATCCCAGGCAGATACTGGATCCCCTTAGAATGACACCAGAAGCTTAGCCAATTAAAGTCACTCATTTTTGTCCTTGTACTGGGGTACCATTTTGGGTGATGGCAGGATGCTACTCAGGGCTAGGGTCATACCTGCCTGGGCTACAAAATCAGACAGCTCCTCCATGTCTCTCCATGTAGTTCAGGGAGGCACATCTCAGGCCATTCACACCAACATGGACAATGACAGAGTTACATTTGCACATGCTGTGGAGTGACCTGAGTGCATGCGTCATGTGGTGGATCCTGGCACCAGACAGGCAGCTGACAGTAACTTTCGCCTTGTTTAGTCTGCTGAGTGGAAAATCAAGTGTGCCTGACTATAGAGTCACCTATGACTAGAGTGTTGGGTACATTGTTATTCCTTACGGGATGTGACTGAGTGGCACACTGAGTTTGTGGGCTATGTGTTATTTGGGTTGTGTTGGGGGGGTGGAGGTTGTTTGCTTTTCTGCTTTGGAGGTACCTGTTGCTTTGGTAGATTTTTTTTGAGAGCCCCCGCAAATGTAGGTGTGTTTTTTGTAATTCTGTGTGTGTGATTTGGTGGTGTAGCTTTTGAGGGACTATGTGATGAGTGCGGTGTAGTGCAAGTGTTTACCTTCTCCTCTTGACTGTGTAGTCCAGTCTTGGGTGAAGAGAGCTTTGCTTCCAGTTTAGCTATATAAGTGCATCTCTCACAGGTTGTAGTGTTGGGTGGTAAGAGGAGAGGGTTGTCTGTGTACATGAGGCAACTGCTGCACTGCCCCAAGATGCTCAGATTCATCAGGCAGACGAGAGAAAACACCGGGAGCTGACCCTTAGGTATGCCTGGATAGGTGCTTATTTATTAAGTACTAAAAACTGTTTTCTTCTAGGCAAGTGAGGAAAGGTGAGTGCTGTAGTAATTTGTAGCTTATTTAGTGCTTACAATGAGTTCTGAACAAGTGCTGAGCTCAAGGAAACAGATTTGAGTGCTGAAACTAGAAAACTGGCTTGTTCTAAGAAACAAAATTAAGCTAGAAGGCTTCCCTCCAACACAGAAAGGCTTGGGGGCTCAGAAGCTTACAAACAGTACTGGATACAGCAAATCTGTATCTGGTCTAGACGACTTACAAGAAAGGCAGGAAACAAGCTTAGAAAAAATTTTTTTTTTTTTGCAAAGGGGAAACGAGGAGCAGTAACTAACTGGGTTGGCCTTCTCAAATGTTCTCCCTGGATTAGGTAGAATGAGGTAATGACACTAGACTGGGAGGAGTGTCCAAGATCAAATTTACAGTAGGGGTGGGCAACTGCAAAGCCACCAAGTATAAAAACAGGATACCAATAGGGGCAACAAAAATCAGAACAAACCCACCCAACCAGAAGCTTAACTTCCAACAATACTCCAGCAAAAAAAAAATTTTTGCTTCCACAGATCTAATGATGGGTTCAGCTCTCGAATATTAACAAATTTTATACCCAATTTAAGTAAATAAAATCATTCCAACACAAAAAAAAAAGTTAGTTGGAATGTCAGAGTAAGGCTTCAGCCTTCCTCTTCACCTCATAAATGGGCCATATGGTTCTTTTGAGCTGCTGTTTGCTTAACGAGACTAAACCTGCGAAACACTGGGAAAAGATAGTACAGTTGTGTACACTTACATAAATGTAGATGTTCAAGTCTATTCACTGTTGCAGTCATCACATTTGGGTTATCTGCCTGCAGGTAGCCCTCAGCCGGCCTGAATACCACAGTCTTCGGATTCCTGCATCAGATGCTGTCGCCTCTTCCATGACGTCAGGAGTATAAAACATGCAGCTGGATGCCATTATGTCAGTTTTTCTTGCCCCAGATTTCAGGTGCCCCCACAATGGGAAGCAATCATATGTTAAGGTACACCAACTAGAAGCAATATACCAAAACAAGAAGGAAAGGTAGAGCCAAGAGAAGTCAGGGGGCTGGAGGGAGGGAGAAGTACAGTTGTGTACACTTACCATAAATGTAGACATTCGAGTGCATTCAAGTGCATTCACT
This sequence comes from Protopterus annectens, assembly GCF_019279795.1. Classification (NCBI taxonomy): domain Eukaryota; kingdom Metazoa; phylum Chordata; order Ceratodontiformes; family Protopteridae; genus Protopterus; species Protopterus annectens. The sequence continues at coordinate 1,003,330,551 of NC_056743.1, read as the reverse complement.
GTTGCCGTCATTACATTTGGGTTATCTGCTTGCAGGTAGCCCTCAGTCGGCCTGACTATCAGTGTCTTGGGTCCTGTGTCGGATGCAGTCTCTTCTTCCATGATGTCAGGTAGTCAGGGGTATAAAGCATGAAGCCGATACCATTACATCAGTTTTTCTTGCCCCAGATGTAAGGTGCCCCCATAATGGGAAGCAATTATATATACAAGGTTAAACCTCGAAGAAAAAGCAAATACACCAGAAAGCTTAACTACAGTGAACAAGAAGAGAGGTATAGCCAAATAGAGGTCAGGGGGCTGGAGGGAGGGTAACCAGGACTGCAACAGTGAATACACTCAAACATCTACATTTATGGTAAGTGTACACAACTGTACTATATTCTTTGTGTTTCACTGTTGCAGTCATTACATTTGTGTAGTTCCCAAAGCTAAGGAAGGAAGGAGGCAACTAGAGAGCATTAGGACCAGCTATTAGGCCCAGAAAGACAGCAGTGGCAAGCCCAGCTCTGGATTTAGAAAAAATAGGCAAGTGGTAATGCTTGGTGAAGGTATGAACAGAATTCCAGGTAGCAGCTTCTAGGATGTCCCTGGTAGGAACACCTCTGAGAAAGGCTGTTGAAGTAGATGCAGCCCTAGTGGAATGTGATCTTATCCCATGTGGGGTAGGTTGTCCATGGTGCTTAAAGCAGAAATTAATGCAATGGCCAATCCACTTAGAAATTGTTTGCTTTGAAATGGCCTTCCCCTCTGCCTCTGCAGCAAAGGACACTAGCAGCTGTTCAGTTTTCCTGAGAGGCTTAGTCCTGTTCAAATAAAATCTAAGTTGTCTGTGCATGTCCAAAGAGTGTAGCATTTGTTCTCCTTTGTTCTGTGGATTAGAAAAGAAGGTTGACAAATGAATTGACTGAGAGCCACACTGGATACCACTTTGGACATAAAGGAAGGACTGGGTCCTGAGGGACACCCTGTCAGCATGGAAGATGATGAAGGGCACCACTGCCATGAGGACCTGTAATTCAGACACTCTTCTTGGTGAAGTGAAGGCTAGAAGGAAGGCTGTTTTCCAAGAAAGGAATTTCAACTCTGCAGTTGCAGCTGGCTCAAAAGGGGGTAGAGTGAGCTTTTCCAATACATAGTTAAGGTCCCAGGCTGGAGTAGGGGCTCTCCTGGGTGGTCTTAAATTTTTGGCCCCTCTGAGGAATTGTTTCAGCAGGGGGTGAGAGAAGAGGGGAGGCTCAGTATTATGTGTTGAAATGGCTGAGGCATGAATTGTAATAGAAGAGAAGGAAAGGCCCTTGTGAAGCATCTCTGTTAAGTCTTGAAGAATATCCGGTAAGCTGGGCACAATTGTGCCCATCCCCCGAGTTTGGCTCCAGGAACAGTATCTTTTCCACTTTTTAGCATAGGATTCTCTAGTACTAGGCCTCCTTGCCTCCAGAATGACATCCAGCACTTGCTTACTAAGGGATGGTATTGGAGAGCTCAGGTAATTAGCCAGGCTACAAGGTTTAGGGTTTGAAGCTGGGGGTGCAGAATCTGGCCCTTTTGCTGGGACAGCAGGAAAAGGGTCTGAGGCAGATGCCATGGTTCCAGCAGTGACATACTGCACAGGAGGAGGTACCAGTGTTGGCGTGGCCAGTTCGGTGCAATGAGTATTGTCCTTAGTTTGTCCTGTTTGATCTTTAGAATAACTTTTGAGAGGAGAGGCAGAGGGGGAAAGGCATAAACTGAGAGGCTTTCCCAGGTGAAAGACAGGGCATCCACTTTCCAAGCTTGTCTGTGGGGAGTCCTTGCACAAAATGTGTCCAATTGGTAGTTCTGAGGGGAGGCAAACAGGTCTATTTCTGGGCTCCCCCATTTGTTTCTCAATATGTTGAATACCTTTGGTTCCAGTTTCCACTCGTGTGGGTCCATGATTTCTGCTTAGGTCGTCTGCCAGTTAATTTAGCTTGCCTGGCAGGAATTGAGCTTGTAGGTGCATTTGGCAGCTCAAGGCTGTGTTCCACAGAGCAATAGCTAGTCTGCAGAGAGGGTATGAGTGGGTTCCCCCATGCTTGTTTATGTACTACACATCAGTGGTGTTGTCTGTCTTTACCAATAAATGTCCTGGAAGAATGTGGTCCTTGAAGGCTGTCAGGGAATTCTGTACAGCTAACATTTCTTTTTGATTGATATGCAGGTGCATTTGACTCTGGTTCCATTTGCCCTGAATGCACTGTCCTGCCAAGTGAGCCCCCATGCATAGTCTGATGCGTCTGTTGTTAGGGTTTGGGCGGAAGGGGGTAGAGTGAATGGCAGTCCCTTGTTGTGGTAGCAGGCCTCTGCCCACCAAAGGAACTCTGTCTTTATACAAGGAATGATAGGAATCATTGATTCCGGGTCCTGAGAATGTTGACACCATAGGCTTTTTAGATACCATTGTAGTTTCCTCATATGCAGTCTTGCATACGGAATTAGTAAAATGCAAGAGGCTATGAACCCCAGGGCTTGCAGTATTTTCCTTGCAGATAGATGGGTCTTTGTGGCCAGTAGTTTGAAGTAGGCTGTCAAATAAACCTGTTTCTCTGGCGTGAGATAGGCCATCTGGGAAGTTGTATTCAAGCTTGCTCCCAGGAATACAATTTGTTGGCAGGGTACTAGGTGAAATTTCTTTTCGTTTATGGCGTACCCCAGTGAGGATAGCAGTTTCTTTACAGATGATTTAATAGTATGTCCTGGCTTTCTGCCTGAATTAGACAATCATCTAGGTATGGGTATATTTGAATATTTCTTTGCCTGCAGAAAGCACTAACTGGGGCTAGGCACTTTATGAATACCCTGGGCGCAGTAGATAAGCCAAAGGGCAGTGCAGAGAACTGATAGTGCATGTAAGCTCTGAAGCGTAGGCATTTTCTGCAAGATTCCCTTATTGGGATGTGCAGGTAGGCTTTCTTTAAGTCCAATGTTGCAAAACAGGCGTTTTTGCCTAACATGGGAAGCAAAGTACAGTTTTGTACCTACCATAAATGTAGATGTTCGAGGATCCACATTGCTGCAGTCCTAACTATTGGGGTAGTCCGCTGTCCCAGTCGGCCCGAATACCAAAGTATATGGCTGACGTCGGTCAAGGCGCATTAGACTGACGTCAGTACGTCAGGGTACTAATGCGCATGACCGACGTCATATCCTCAGTCTTTTCTTGCCCCAGATGTCAGAAGACCCTAAAAAGACAAGGTCAAAACCAAAAACTCCAAACATTCCTGCACCAAAACTATGCACAATATATACAAAATTACCAGAGTATAACCTCACCTACACAACCACCCCTAAACACAGAGGGGAAGGAGGGAGGGTAAATTGGACTGCAGCAATGTGGATCCTCGAACATCTACATTTATGGTAGGTACAAAACTGTACTATGTTCTTCATTCCACATTGCTGCAGTCCTAACTATTGGGTAGAATCCCAAAGCAGAGGTAAGGGAGGCTGGCAAATCATAAGGAAGCAGGAGCTGACAACATGCCTTGCAAAATAGCTGTGGCAAAACCAGCCCTAGATTTAGAGTAGAGAGGAAGGTGATAATGCTTAGAAAAAGTATGCACTGAACTCCAAGTAGCTGCCTCCAAAATATCCTTAGTTGCCACCCCCCTTAGAAATGCTGTTGAAGTGGCAGTAGCCCTAGTGGAAGGAGGCCTAATCCCAGCTGGAATCTCCTTGCCATGATGGGAATAACAAAATGCAATGCAAAACCCAATCCACTTAGAAATAGTTTGTTTTGACACAGGCTTGCCCTGAGAACTCAAAGCAAAAGAAACAAACAACTGCTGAGACTGCCTAAAATCCTTAGTCCTGCTTAAATAATAACGCAATTGCCTGTGTACATCTAAAGTGTGCAAAATCTTTTCCCCTTTATTTTGGGGATCTGCATAAAAAGTAGGCAAATGAATAGTTTGGTTTAAAGCCACACTAGAAACCACCTTAGGCATAAAGGAAGGATTAGAACGTAATGATACCCTATCCTTATGAAAAATCAAAAAAGGCTCTACCGCCATAAGGGCCTGCAATTCAGAAACCCTTCTTGCAGAAGTAATGGCCAACAAAAAAGCAGTCTTCCATGACAAGTATTTCAATTCAGCAGTAGCTGAGGCTCAAAAGGTTGTAGAGTAAGTTTCTCCAACACAAAATTGAGATCCCAAGCAGGAGTAGGAGCTGTACGTGGGGGTCTTATATTCTTTGCCCCTCTAAGAAATTGCTTGAACAAAGAATGCGAAAACAATGGTGGGTCACAATCATAGTGAGCTGAAATTGCTGCAGCATGAATCTTAATGGAAGAGAAAGACAAACCTTTGTCCAATAACTCAGTAAGATATTGAACAGCCACACTCAAATTAGGCTCAGAAATCTCCAAATTGTTTGCTGCACTCCAAAATAAAAATCTCTTCCATTTTTCTGCGTACACTTTCCTTGTACTAGGTCTTCTGGCTTCCAAAATCACATTTAAAACTTGTTGAGGAAGTTGAGACCTGCTGTGTTTCAAAACAGAATATGCCAGGCTGTTAGATGAAGAGAGTGAAGCTTGACATTGAGCAGGTGACCGTCCCTCTGAGACAACAGGTGTGGAATCAAAGGTAAAGGCCATGGAGGCTTCCTTACCAGATTCCTCAGTAATGGGTACCAGTGTTGCGAGGCCAATCTGGAGCTATTAAAATCATCCTTGGCTTGTCTTGTCTGACCTTTAGGAGCACCTTTGGGAGAAGAGGCAGAGGTGGAAAGGCATACACATGAAGATTTTTCCAACTGAAAGACAGAGCATCCACTTTCCAAGCTGTGTGATGAAACCTCTTTGTGCAAAACTTTGGCAGCTGGTGGTTTAGTGGAGAAGCGAACAGATCTATGTCTGGAGTTCCCCATGACACTGTCAATTTTGAAATACATGAAGATCCAGTTTCCACTCGTGGGGATCCATGATTTGTCTGCTTAACACATCTGCTAAGGAGTTCTGTGCTCGGCAGAAACCTTGCCTGAAGAGTTAGTTGCAAGCTGGCGCAGTCTCCCATAAAATCATTGCTTGCCTGCCCAACGGGTAAGAATGTGTTCCCCCTTGTTTGTTGATGTACCACATGACAGTTGTGTTGTCTGTTAGAATCAACACCTGCCCTGGAAGAAGTAACTCCTTGAAAGCCATTAATGCAAACTGGACTGCTAACATCTCCTTCATGTTGATATGTAGATGCTGTAGTCTGGCAGGCCACTTGTCTTGTATCCACTTTCCATTTAGATGAGCTCCCCAAGCAATGTCTGAGGCATCTGTCGTTAGACTCTGACTCGCCTCTGGCCGGGTCACAGAGAGTCCCTTGTCTAGGTGACATTCCTGAGCCCACCACAAAAATTCCTTTTGAATGCAAGGTATTATTTGAATGACAGTGTCCAAATCCTGGCAGTGCTGTGTCCATACATTTTTGAGATACCATTGCAGCTTCCTCATATGCAGTTTGGCATTGGGAAGCACCAGAATACAAGATGCCATGAACCCTAAGGCTTGAAGGACTGTCCTTGCAGTCAGCCCGGACTGAAGAGATAGTTGATGGAAGTAACTGGAAAGATTCTTTTGTTTGTCCGGGGTTAAAAAGGCCATCTGGGCTGCTGTATTCAGTCTCACACCCAGAAAGCACATGTCTTGAGAGGGTACTAGACTGGACTTTATTTCGTTCACAGAATACCCTAGGCATCTTAGCACTGCTATCACATATTCCAAATGCTGTAAAGGTCTTCCTTTTCTTGAGCCAGAATCAGGCAGTCGTCCAAGTAAGGATAGATTTGTATTCCTTTTAGCCTGAAGTAAGCTATCACTGGAGCCAGAACCTTTGTGAATACTCTGGGCGCAGTGGATAAGCCAAAGGGCAATGCAGAGAACTGATAATGAGAATCTCCAGCTCGAAAACGCAGATACTTCCTGCAACTTAGTCTGATAGGCACATGAAGGTAAGCTTCCTTGAGATCTAAAGTTACCATCCAGTGATCCTTGCCCAGCAGAGGTAAAAGCTGTTGTAACGTCAACATTTTGAACTTGGGAATGTCCAGATAAGTGTTGAGGATAGATAAATCCAAAATTGGTCTCCACGTGTTCCCCTTCTTGGTACTAGGAACAGGCGAGAGTAAAATCCTAGGCCCCTTTCTGGCACAGGAACTGGCTGAATGGCCCCTATTTGGAGCAACAGAGAAATTTGCTTGTGAGCCTCTTTTCTTTGCAGAGGAGGAATGTCTGGCATGCCTTTGAAAGGAGGCAAGGTATGGAAATAAAACCTGTAACCGTGGTGAATGATATCCAAAACCTATCTGTCTTGGGTAATTAAATCCCAATTTTCTTTGAAAAGAGCCAGCCTTCCTCCCAAAGGTGCTGCCAGGCGAGAATGCACTGGCAGCTGAAAAGGTAGGTCATTGGGTCTGTTTGAAAGGACTGACCCCTGCCCTCACCAGAAGTCTGAGCAGGTGAACTCCCTGTTCTAGGCCTAAAAGAACCTTGAGCTCTGCCCCTACCACGTCTAGACCTACCCCTAGACTGGGAATCATAAGCAGGATATGTCCATCCCTTAGAAGGCCAATTTCTACTAAACTTGGAGGCTGCACCTGCAAAAATCCTTAACAGTTTGCATAGACTTAGCCTTGTCCTCCATTTTCTTTAAAACTGCTTCCACAGGCGAACCAAACAACACATCAGACTGTAAAGGAGCATCCAAAATCCTTGTCTTAACATGCTCAGCTAAATTCTGATCCCTCAACCAGGCGTGCCTACGAAGAACCGAACCAGTGGCAGCCACCCTCGAGGAGGCCTGCACAGCATCAAAACCACACTGCAAGGAATGCTTACCCACCTGTTCAGACACATGAACTAAAGCCTGCAACTCTTTACACTCAATACCTTCTGCCAGAGCATCCACCTTAGACTTCAATTGTGAAAGGAGATAATTCTGATATTTTAACATGTGAAACTGACAATTCAAGCCCTCATGGCTAAAGTGGAAGAAGTATACACTTTCTTTCCCCATCTATCCAAAGCCCTTGCCTCTATCAGGAGGAACAGGATTTTTAACAACAGAAGCCTTCACACCTTTAGGCCCCTGAGAGACAGTTTCCGGGTCTGCCCTAGGACTCTTAAAAAGATACTTATGAGCTTCAGGCACCCTATAGTATCTATCCGGTTTAACTGGGGCAGGAGGCAAAGAATCAGGATTCAGGGAAGCCTCTGCAAAAACATCTTCCACCACATTCAGAACAGGAGGTATAGCTAAAGGCCTATGCTGGGGTAAAAACAAGAATTCCCTAAGCCTCTTCCTGGAATCGGAGAAATCTTGACCTTCCCATTCAAAATGCTCCCTCATGGAATGCAGAGTCTCCGAAAATGAAAAATCCTCAGGAGGAGAAGCTGAAGGAGTAGAATCATCCACATCAGAATCAGAATAAGGAGGATACTCCTGCAAGTCTTCAGCAAGACTCAGAAGCCTCGAACACTGCTCAAAACTCTCAAACTCAGGTTCCACCCTAGGCCTCTTATCAGGAGGGGGCATAGAACCTCTAATCATAGTAATCAAATCCTCTGCCATTTTAAGCATATGTTTCTTAGGCAAAGACCCTGAAGCACTAGGAGAAACCCCCACTGAAGTTAAACTTGGCCTGCCTCTCAAAGAAGCCTTGGAAACAGAAGGGAGGCTCTAACCACCTTAGGAAGAGAGGGAAGAACAGCCACCTGAGAAGCCCCTTCAGCCTGGCCTACTTCCTGAGAGGACACATCCTGTAACAGTAAAGTCTCTCCCTGAGACTCCAAAGAAACTCCTGGCAGAACCTCCGGCTCCACTGAGCCTTCTAAAGAACCGACGTCCGGGACTGTCGGTTCTTCCACTCTAGGCTTTGCTGCTTTATCCTTGCGCTTTTGGCGAAGCGGGCGGAGCATCCGGCGGCATTTTATAATTACAACACTTCCCAAAAACTAACCTGGCACAGTCTAACCTTCTCTTAATAGTGCGTTTGTTAAATCTAGCACAAGAGCGGCATCCAACAACGTCGTGCTCAGGCCCTAAACAAGGTATACACAAAGTATGGTAATCCCTATGAGGTATCTGTTTCCCACAAGAAATACAGTTATTCACTTTTTCTGACATCCGGTTAAATACTGAGGCAAGAAAAAAACAAAATATTCCCCAACGGGGTACTTGGCCAACTTTGATTCGGTCTGAAACTCTGACTTCAGAAACTTTCAGAACGCCAACCTGCACTCGCAAAACTGCTTCTGCATCGGACCATGTGGCAAAAAAGACTGGGGATATGACGTCGGTCATGCGCATTAGTACCCTGACGTACTGACGTCAGTCTAATGCGCCTTGACCGACGTCAGCCATATACTTTGGTATTCGGGCCGACTGGGACAGCGGACTACCCCAATAGTTAGGACTGCAGCAATGTGGAATGAAGAACATCTGATGGAGTAAGCATTTTGAATTTTGGGATTACCAAAAAGGTGTTTAGGATAGACAGGTCCAGGATAGGACGCCAGTTGTTGTCTCTTCTGGGTACTAGGAAAAGTCTCGAGTAAAACCCTTGTCCCCTTTCTTCTGCTGGGACAGGTTGAATAGCCCTGATACTCAGAAGAGAGAGAAAGTACAGCTGTGTACACTTATCATAAATGTAGATGTTCATGTGTATTCACTGCTGCAGTCATTACATTTGGGTAATCTGCTGGCAGGTAGCCCACAGTTGGCCTAATTAAAGTCTTGGGTCATGTGTCGGTTGCTGTCCCTTCTTCGATGACGTCAGGTCATCGGGGGTATAAAACATGCAGCAGACGCCATTACATCAGTTTTTCTTGCCCCAGATGTCAGACACAAAAGTATACCTTCAAACAAAAGCAAATGCATCAAAAAGGCTTTTAAGGATAATAAAAGAAGGAAGAGGTATAGTAAAAGAAAAACAGGGGGCTGGAGGGAGGGTAACCAGGACTGCAACAGTGAATACACTCGAACATTTATGGTAAGTGTACAAAACTGTACTCTTCTTGCTGAAGTTATTGCCGGAAGGAATGCAGTTTTCCAAGACAGAAACTGTAGATCCGCTGATGCGGCTGGTTCAAAAGGAGGAAGTGTTAGTTTCTCTAACACAAAGCTGAGATCCCAAGCAGGTAGAGGGGGTTTTCTTGGAGGTTTAATATTTTTGATCCCTCTCAGAAATTGCCTGAGGAGAGGGTGTGAGAAGATAAGTGGATCCGCATTGCATTCTGCTGAAATTGCTGAGATGAGAAATCTTTTCCATTTAGCTGAGTATGTCTTCCTTGTGGAAGGCCGGCAAGCTTCCATGATAATGTCCTTCACTCTCTGTGATAAAACATTTTGATTGGGATTTAAGGAATTTCCCAGGCAGTTAGCTGCAATGTTTTCAAGTTGGGATGCATGATCTTGAAATTGTTCTGCGTCAGAAGAGGAGGCCATAGGGGGAGAAGCCATGGTTTTGCCTGTGACATGCTCCTCAATAGTGGATACCAGTGTTGTCTTGGCCAGTCTGGAGCTATCAGAATCACTCTTGGCTGTTCCTCCCTGATCTTCAGTAGAACCTTGTACATTAATGGGAGAGGTGGGAAGGCATATACTTTTAGAGCTTTCCAGCTGAAAGAGAGAGAGTCCACCCTCCAAGCTTGTGGGTGGTATGTCCTTGAGCAGAATGTCTTCAGTTGATGGTTGGGGGGGAACAGATCTATCTCTGGCATTCCCCATGCCTTTGCTATGAGTTGGAAGATGTCTGGGTGCAGCATCCATTCGTGTGCATCCGTGGTAGTACTGCTTAAGCTGTCTGCCAGTGTATTCTGTTTTCCTGGCACGAACTGGGACTGTAGTTGGATATTGAGTTTCAGGCATAGTTCCCATAGATTCATAGCCAGCCGGCATAGAGGGTAGGAGTGTGTGCCTCCCTGCTTGTTTATGTACCACATGACCGTGGTGTTGTCTGTCCTTATTAACAGGTGGCCTTGATGGAGGAAGGGTTTGAAAGCCTCGATTGCATGCATCACTGCCAGCATTTCCTTTTGGTTTATGTGCATACGTAGCTGCCCTTGAGACCATAGGCCTTGGATACATTTGCCCTCCATGTGTGCTCCCCATCCTCGGTCTGAAGCGTCCGTGGTGATGGTTTGTTTTGTTTTTGGCTTGTTGAAAGGCAACCCTCTGTTGGACTGGCAGGCCTGAGCCCACCACAGGAATTCCTTTTGAAGGCAAGGAATGATTGGTATCAAAGTTTCTAAACTGTGACTGTGTTGAGACCATACACTCCTTAGGTACCATTGTAATTTTCTCATATTCAGCCTGGCCTGTGGTATCAGAATTATGCAGGGTGCCATGTAACCCAGGGCCTGCAGGATTTTCCTTGCAGTAAGCTGAGTTTGTCTTGTCAGAATCATTAAGTAATCCGGAAGTTGTTTTTGTTTTTCTTCTGTGAGAAAGGCCATTTGGGTGGTTGTGTCCAGATCTGCACCCAAAAAGGTTATCCTTTGGGATGGAACAAGTCTTGACTTTTGGATGATGACTGTGTATCCCAAGGCCTGTAGTAGGTGGATGGCATAATCCAAGTCCTTTATCAAATTTTCCTTGTTGTCCGCTTGTATAAGGCAGTCGTCCAGATATGGGTAGATTTGAATCCCCTGAAGTCTGCAGTGTGCAATTACTGATGCCAGGCATTTCGTGAATACTCTGGGCACAGTAGATAAGCCAAAGGGCAATGCTGAGAATTGATAATGCTCTGATCCTGCAAGAAATCTGAGGTGTCTTCTGCAACTTGGTCGAATAGGGACGTGCAGGTATGCCTCCTTGAGATCTAGAGTCACCAGCCAAGACTCCATGCCCAACATGGGAAGAAGTTGCTGTAGGGTCAGCATTTTGAATTTTGGCACAATGAGGTAAGTATTCGGTGCGGACAGGTAGAGAATAGGCCTCCATTGATTTTCTTTTCTTGGTACAAGGAATAGTCTGGAGTAAAATCCTTGGCCTTGTTCTGAAAGTGGTACCTTTTCTATAGCTTTCATTTGAAGCAAGTTGTTGATCTGCTTTAAAGCCTCTGCCCTCTGATTTGGTGGTAGGTTTGGCATTCCGTTCCTTTTTGGCAAAGTGTGGAAGTGGAACCTGTATCCTTTGTCTATTATTTGCAGTGTCCATGTGTCCCTTGTAATATAATGCCAGTTTTTTGAGAATAAAGCAAGCTTTCCGCCCAAGGGTGCTTCCAGTTGAGCCCTGGTAGGCGGGATCAGAGTAAAGTCATTGTGCCTGCCCTGGTGTAGTAGTAGTTGTTGCTGCTGTTGCACTACTCCTCTGGTTGGCAGGCTGCCACTGACGGCCTCTGTAGAAGCCCTTCGATTGGCCTCTGCCTCTGGGGCGTCTGTTCCTGCCTCTCTGGGCTCTGTCCGAGTCTGGAAAGGACCAATTCTTAGTAGGCCAGTTTCTGCTGAATCTCGGTGGTTGTACTTGCAGGAAATCCTTAACTGTTTGCACAGATTTTGCCTTTTCTTCAAACTTTTTTAAGACCTCCTGAGTAGAGGAGCCAAATAAATTTTGTTTCTCCATTGGAGCATCTAGGAGTTTAGCTTTAACATGGTCTGGCAAAGATTGTTCCTTCAGCCAGGCATGCCTACGAATAACTGCCCCAGTCATAGCTGACCTAAATGAAGCCTCCAATGCATCAAAGCCACATTTTAAGAAAGGATTACTAACCTGCTGTGAGTTGTGTACCAAATCCTGAAGGGATTTACGGTCAAGGGGTTCATGTGATGAAAGTTTCTTATTCAGTTCATCTAACAAATACTCTTGGTACTGTATCATATGAAATTGACAATTTAATGCCCTGACGGAAAGAGTTGCAGAAGTATATACCTTTTTTCCCCATCTCTCTAAAGCTCTAGACTCTCTTTCAGAGGGTAGAGCATTTTTGGCAGTGGAAGCCGCAACCCCTTTAGGGCCCTGAGAAATAGTTTCTGGGTCTGCAGAATGGGCTTTATACAGATGAAAATGAGAATCCGGGACCCTGTAGTATCTATCAGGTTTGGCAGGGGCCGGAGGGAGAGTATCAGGGGCTGTACTGAAATCATTGTAGACATCATCAATTACATTCAAAACAGGAGGTATAGCTAAGGGCCTATGTTGAGGCAAATGTAAAAAGGTCTTTAATCTTTTTCTAGAATCAGAGAATTCCTGACCTTGCCATTGAAAATGCTCGCTCATGGAGTGTAGAGTCTCACCAAAGGAAAACTCTTCAGGAGGGGAGGCCGAAGGGATAGATTCTTCAGCATCAGAATCCTCATAGGGCAAATAAGCCTCCTCCTGGTGGTCTGACAACTCAGATCCATCCGTGGATTCGTCTGAAGAGTGTGGGTCAGAGGGGTCAGTTCTGGGCCTTTTGTCTGGTGGAGGGTGAGAGGCCCTGTCTGGGTGAGGTTGTGAACCTCTGATTAAAGAAATAAGGTCCTCTGCAAGGCTGAGGATCTGAGAACTAGAGGAAGGCCTCTGGGAGGTAGTCTTGGGAGGCAAAGCTTTAGAAAGTTTAGCAGCTTTAGCCCTAGAAAAAGCCTTAATGGACATGGAAGCAGGGGGCCTAGCTGCCCCACGTGCAGGAGTAGAAATATCCAAAGGTATGGTGTCGGACATTTCCCGGACACTGGTTTCGGTAGGTAGCTTGGTAGCCGACTGAGCTGGGGCCTCCTGGGCCGCGGTGGTCGGTTGAATGGATTCGGAAGAAGGAATCTCCGAGAACTCTGTTTCGGCCGAAACCAAGACACTCGTGGTAGGCCTTTCCGTGGTTTCAGCCGAAACCACGGGCTGCGAGTGTCGGTCCTTGTCCTTCCGTTTTTGCACTAAATGCGATGTCGGAGTCTCCAACGGCATTTTATATGCAAAAGTGGCCCCAAAACATTCCTCTGCAAACTCCGACCGACGTCTAAGAGTTCGTCGGTTGAAGGAAGCACAGGCTGAACAGGCAGATACGTCGTGGTCTGGGCCTAAGCAAGGAAGGCAGTAGGAATGGAAATCCTTATGAGGTATTTGTTTCCCACAAGTTAAACAATTATTTACTTTGTCTGACATCGGCTGAGGCAAGAAAGAGTCCCCAACAGGGTACTTAGCTTTTTCGAAGTCTTCGGTAGCTGAATTCACTGGATCTGACCGACCAGCACTTGCGAACAGCTTCTGCTTCGGGCACCGCGCGGCAAGAAAGACTGAGGAAAATGGCGTCGGCTGATGCTTTTATACCCCAGATGCTCTGATGTCGGGGAAAGTGCGACATCAGCCGAGGCCAGACCCAGACTTTGGAATCCGGCCGACCGAAGGGCTGCCTGAGGCAGGACAACCCATATGTTATGACTGCAGATGCATCCTTGAAGGACATCATCCCTGTTCTGAAGAGGAATCAGAAGAAATAGAGACCTGGTCAGAAGAGTCATAGTCAGTGTCCTGCCTAGGCCTTTTATCAGGAGGGGGATGGGAACCCCTGATCAAAGTAATTAGGTCCTCGGCCATTTCAAGCATCTGTTTCTTTGGCATGGATGACTGTCCAGGAGAATGCTGTACTTGTTTCTTTGTCTTTAGTGGTGTTTTAGACTTTGCCTTGGCTGCTGAAGTGGACTTAATAGTAAGCTGTGTAGGTCTGAAAACACCCTCAAAAGCCGATGCCTGCACAGCGGCTCCGGACCCATCTGAGTGAATAGTTTCCATAGGCCCAATACCTTGAGTTTCCAGAGGCCTAGTTGTCTCCATGTGGGAGTCGGAGGTGGTCTGTGGCTCTGAGGTAGCGGGTGTCAGGGACTGCGAAAGCGCCTCACTGAGAACCGGCGACTGGCCTAGAAGAGGCTTCATCGTCTGTTTTGGACCTCGGGATGCCTGTCCTTTTCTATGTCTTCGCGTTTTTTTATGAATTCCAGTCGTCGGTTGTTTCGACTGCATTATGTAGTTAAACCTTTGGCCAAAGAATTGTAAAGCAGAATCAAAATGACGCTTAATAGTGTGTTGGTTGAATCTAGCACAAAACCGACAACTAGCAATGTCGTGGTCAGGGCCTAGGCAAGGAATACAGTAAGAGTGAAAATCCTTATGAGATATTTGCTTCCCACAAGAAATACAATTGTTAACTTTTACTGACATCGGTCTGGAGCAAGAAAAAGTTTCCCCAACGGGGTACTTGGCTTTATTGAAGACTTTGGTTCTGAAATTCAATTTTGAAAATCTCAGGAGTCGGCCGACCGGCACTTGCGAACTGCTTTTGCTTCGGGCACCTCGTGGCAAGAAAGACTGAAGAAAATGGCGTCGGCTGCATCTTGTACACCCTGGTGCACTGACGTCAGGGAAGAGGCGACAGCAACCGATGCCGGACCAGGACTTTGGAGTTCAGGCCGACTGTGGGTAGCCTGCCAGCAGGATAACCCAAGTGTAATGACTGCAACAGTGAAACACTATGAAACATCATTGTATCTCTTTGTATAGTCCACTCTATATTTCTTTTCCACATCATCTCAAATTCTATCATTTTCCTTTTATTTGTACATTTTATTTCAAATAAAATGACCTCTGCATTAATTTTTTCACACCATTTAAACACCAGCATTCTTCTAACATCACTCTTCATTCAAACTATGAACATTCAACGATGCCATTTCTTTTTTGCATTTTTTTTATTTTTATTGGTCAGTCCATCTTTCAGCTTCCTTCTCTTCCTCACCCTTCCCCAACAGAATATTCCACCTTTTCTTCTGACTCAGAACTCTCATCAACCTTTTATTTTTCCTCTTCCATTTCATATACCCCAAACCGGTTTCCATATCAATATGATTTTTCCCCTTTAATAATTAATATTTGGACTTCTAGCTCATCTTTTTCTGTACACTCACCTTGAAGTTCCTCACCCTCACATCAGTCCTTTCATCATTCACTTCACCCTTTCCTGCTTAAGAATGTAGCATTTCCCCTCAATTTCCTAACTTCTGTCTTCATTAATTAATGGGCAATAAAAACAAATATGTTCCTCCCTTCCACATTTCCTACAACATGACTTAATTTTTTTCCGGAATGCTCAAACTCCTCATATTGCCCAAATCTCCTTTTTGTACAACCTTGGATTAAATGTGATTCATCCCCACCAGAAGAAAACTGCTTTTGTAAGACTTTGAATCTGTCAGCCTCCTCTTACTCATAACTTCCCACTCCTCCAACCTCCCAGATCAAGTCTGCTGCATGACAGAAAATGGCAAACCTATACAACTGGAAAGATAGCACCCACAACTTGCAACATGACAATGAAGGGGAATGCAAGAGTCTAAAAGGTGGAAAAAACACTTCCAATGTCCGGTTATCACAGGAGGAAAGACTCACCATGTCAGCAATAAGGTAGGGGGAGAGAGATTGATTCAGACCAAGACAGACAACACAGATCTATTGTTACGGTAACTTTCATATCTTATGTCTGTTCCGTCTGGATTCAAACTGCAAGACACAGTTCCCAGCCATGAACATTGCCCTCAGGAGGAACTAAGGAAAGATATTCCTCGACACACTGGAACCAAAGGAAATCCTGGATCTAGATTGAATTAATGTTGAGCTTATAAGAAGACACAAACGTGTAGTAAACCAGCCAACAGCCACACAAATCATCCATAGCTACTCTAGGAAAGAAAGCTGCAGAAGTAGCTAGAGCCCTTCCTGAATGACTGTTAGGATTGTGTAGAAGAGTCTTGTCTTTCAAGGAATATGTGAACAAAATGCAACCAGACAGCCACCTGGATGAACTTTATTTAGACAGAGGAGAGCCCAACTTGGGTTTTGAAAAGGAGACAAACAAGTGACCTGATTTCCTGAAATACTTGGCATGGTCAAGATAGAATCTTCATTGCCTATGTACATCTATACAAAGAAAAAAAGTTGTCTTACCATAACATTCCATCTGTGTTGTTGATATTCATCCAATCATCACTGATGAACCAATGAGCCCTCGGAACCGAGTCGGCTTTACACCAAAGCTCGCATCAGCCAAAAACTCTCAAGCTATAACTTTACCTATAATCCCCTTCTCCCTGTTACCTCAGGTCGAATTTGCCCTAACAAGAAAAGGAAAGGCAGTCTCCGAGCAAAAACCTTAGGTCGGGAAATGGACTTCAAATATCCCCCAGGAGCCTTTAGGAAGGGGGGGGGGGACGTGATGAATGGATGAAGATCAACAGCACAGATGGAACATTATGATAGGACATAACTTCTTTATCTGATGCTGTAAATCTTCATTCTATTCATCACTGATGGGACAGAGTCCTCAGCTACATTATATCCATGGGTGGCCCTGAGGAAGAACATTCCTGAGCACCACTGAACCAAAGGACACCCTTCCCCTAGAGACCAGATCCAGCTTGTAATGAGTGATAAAGGTATGGGGGGAAGCCCACATAGCTGCTGCACAGATGTCGCCCATAGAAGCTCTGGAGTGAAAAGCCACAGAAGTTGCCACTGAGCTAGTGGAATGTGCCTTGATGTTTAGTGGGACATACTTCTTTTCTAGATTATAAATGAAAGTTATACAGTTTGAGCCATTTGGATAGAGTCACTTTAAAGAGTGACTTTCCCATTGTTGGACCAGAAAAGGAAACAAATAATTGGTTTGACTTCCTGATAGTTTTTATTCTGTCTAGGTAAAACCTCAATTTTCTGTGAACATCCAGTAATTGTAAACAATACTCTCCGTTGCTGGAAAAATTAGTAAAAACACAGGCAAATCAATTGAATGATTAATAAAAAAGCTCGGAAATTACTTTGGGCAGGAAGGAAGGATTGGTCAGTAATGATACTCTGTCCTTATGAAAAACCAAATAAGGATGCTTGGTACAAAAAGCATGGATCTCAGAAACGCATTTGGCCGAAGTAATAGCCAGCAGAAAGAGGGATTTGCAAGACAGAAAAGTACAGTTTTGTACCTACCATAAATGTAGATGTTAGAGTGCTAATACAGCTGCAGTCCTTACATATGGGTTCTCCTGCTGTCAGGCGGGTCCTCGGTCGGCCGAATTCCAAAGTCTAGGTCCGGCGTCGGTTGTTGTCGCCTTCTTCCCTGACGTCAGTGCGACAGGGGTATACAAGACACGGCCGACGCCATTTTCTTCAGTCTTTCTTGCCCCAGATGTCAGGTGCCCCCAGAAGGAAGGCAATACATAATTTATATATCTATGTATAGTCATGCAATGCAATATAATCAAAATTCAGTAGTTGCAAGCAAATACACCATAGAAGGATAACCCAAACAGGTTGTTTGTGGAGGAGTTAGCCACTAGGCCTGTGCCAAGAGGGGAAGGAGGGAGGGAAACCTGGACTGCAGCTGTATTAGCACTCGAACATCTACATTTATGGTAGGTACAAAAATGTACTATGTTCATCGTGCATACAGCTGTAGTCCTTACATATGGGTAGAATCCCAAAGCTACGCACAGGGTGGTAGGCACTAGGTGGAATTAGGAGGAGCCAGAATGCCCTGCAACACAGCAGTGGCAAAGCCTGCTCTTGTTCTGGAGTATAAAGGTAGGTGGTAGTGTTTAGTGAAGGTATGCACGGAACTCCAAGTGGCTGCCTCCAAAATATCTTTGGTAGGAACTCCTCTGAGGAAGGCTGTAGAGGTAGCTGTGGCCCTTGTGGAGTGGGATCGGATGCCTGTAGGCACAGATTTACCATGAAAGGAGTAACAAAAACGTATGCAGTGGCCTATCCATTTTGAAATTGTCTGTTTGGAAATTGGCTTCCCTTGAGCTCCTACAGCATAGGACACAAAGAGTTGTTCTGATTTCCTGAACAGCTTTGTTCTGTCCAAATAGTAACGCAGCTGTCTATGGATGTCTAAGGAATGCAGCAGCCTTTCCCCTTTGTTTTGAGGATTGGGGTAAAAGGTAGGTAAGTGTATGGCCTGATTTAAAGCTACCCTGGATACTACCTTAGGCATAAATGACGGGTTGGTTCGTAGGGAAACCCTGTCCTGATGAAAGATGAGAAAGGGCTGCACAGCCATGAGGGCTTGTAATTCCGAGACCCTACGAGCTGAGGTAATAGCCAGAAGGAAAGCTGTTTTCCAGGACAAATATTGTAAATCTGTTGAGGCAGCTGGTTCAAAGGGAGGCAATGTCAATTTTTCCAGTATGTAATTAAGATCCCAGGCTGGGATTGGTGGTTTCCTTGGAGGTCTTATATTCTTAGCCCCTCTGAGGAACTGTCTTAAGAGTGGGTGAGAGAATAAGGGTGGATCAGTGTTGTATTCTGCAGAAATAGCTGAGGCATGGATTTTAATGGAGGAGAATGACAGTCCACTGTTCAGCAGCTCAGTTAGATACTGTAATATCTGAGGCAAATTCAGTTTTCTAGGATCCTGGTCCTTTTTCTCATTCCAAGCGCAAAACCGTTTCCATTTTGCGGAGTAAGCTTTTCTAGTAGATGGCCTTCTGGCTTCCAAAATGACATCCTGTACCTCCTTGGAGAGTAGGGTCTGTTGTGGTATTAAGGAATTTTCCATGCAGCCAGATTGAGTGTTTTCAGCTGACTGTGAAGAGTTTTGTAGCTGTGCTAAATCAGAAGGAGAGGCATTAGAGGTAGGGTCCAGGGAGGAGAATGTGTTAGGCTCCGCAGGAGTGGATACCAGTGTTGTCTTAGCCAGTCTGGAGCAATCAGTATCATCTTTGGTCTGTCTGCTCTTGTTTTCAAAAGCACCTTGGTCAGTAGAGGAAGAGGTGGAAAGGAGTAAACTGTCCTTGCTGTCCAACTGAAAGAAAGGGCGTCCACTCTCCTGGCCTTTGGATGAAATGTCCTTGAGCAGAACTTTGTCAATTGGTGATTTTTGTGGGAGGCAAACAGATCTATGTCTGGCCTTCCCCAGGCTTAGATTATCTTTGTAAACACTTGAGGATGCAACTTCCATTCGTGAGGGTCTGTCATATTTCTGCTTAGATTGTCTGCCAGCGTGTTTTCCATACCTGGCAAGTTCTGTGCTTGAAGCTCGATTTGCCATTCCAGAGCCCTGTTCCAAAGTGACATGGCCAGCCTGCACAGGGGGTATGAATGTGTTCCTCCCTGTTTGTTTATGTACCACATTACTGTGGTGTTGTCTGTTCTTATTAATAATTGCCCAGGATGCAGGAGGTACTTGAAAGCTGTAATTGCATTTATCACTGCTAGCATTTCCTTTTGATTGATGTGAAGGTGCTTTTCCTTTTGGGACCATTTGCCCTGAATGCACCTGTCTGTCATGTGTGCCCCCCAGGTGTAGTCTGAGGCGTCTGTTGTGATGACTTGATTTGCTTGAGGCTTGCTGAATGGTAGACCTGCGTTTGTTTGGCATGCTTGAGCCCACCATATAAATTCCTTTTTTAAACATGGAATTAGTGGTATTATTGTTTCCAAACTGTGGCTGTGTTGAGACCATAGGTTTTTTTTAAGTACCATTGAAGTTTCCTCATATGCAACTTTGCACATGGGATTAGAAGAATGCAAGATGCCATGAATCCCAGCGCCTGCAGGATTTTCCTTGCAGTTAGCCTGGTACAATTTGCTAGTATCTTGAAGTACTGAGTTAGTTGCCCCTGTTTTTCTGGCGTAAGATAGGCCATCTGGGTGTTTGTGTCCAAGTTGGCACCCAGGAAAATTATTTTCTGAGATGGTGTTAGCCTGGATTTCTCTTTGTTGACTGTGTATCCCAGAGAATTCAATAACTGTATTACATAAGCCAGATGCTCCAGAAGTATGTGCTTGCTGTCCGCTTGGATCAGGCAGTCGTCCAAATAAGGGTATATTTGTATCCCTTGAAGTCTGCAGTAGGCAATTACTGATGCCAGGCATTTCGTGAATACTCTGGGCGCAGTAGATAAGCCAAAGGGCAATGTAGAGAATTGATAGTGGATTGAACCTGCAAAAAATCTGAGGTATCTTCTGCAGCTTTGTCTGATTGGGACATGCAGGTATGCCTCCTTGAGGTCCAATGTTACCAGCCAAGACCCCTTGCCCAGCATGGGAAGAAGCTGCTGTAAGGTGAGCATCTTGAATTTTGGTACTAGTAGAAATGTGTTTAGGATGGATAAGTCGAAAATGGGTCTCCAATCGGTTCCCTTCCTTGGTACCAGGAATAGTCTGGAATAAAAACCTTGACCTTGCTCGTGAGTAGGTACCTCTTGAATAGCTTTCATGTCCATGAGCTTTGAAATTTGCATTTGAGCCTCTGCCCTTTGATTGTATGGCTGGTTCGGCATGCCTCTCATTTTTGGAAGAGTGTGAAAATGAAATCTGTAGCCTCTGTTTATAATGTCCAGGATCCATTTGTCTTTTGTGACAATATGCCAATTTTTTGAAAATAATGCCAGCTTTCCTCCCAAGGGTGCTGCCACTTGAGCCTTGTTTGGCATGCAAAGGGGAAAGTCATTGGGTTTGTTTTCTGTATTGCTGTGCATGGTCTTCGCCACCTCTTGATGCTGGAGGTTGTCATTGTCTGCCTCTGTATGATCCTTGAGATTGTCCTCTGCCCCTTCCGCATCTGTATCTACCTCTTTGGGGCTTGTCTGTGGCTGGAAAGGACCAGTTTTTTGTAGGCCAATTTCTACTAAATCGTGGTGGTTGTACCTGCAGAAAAGCCTTAACAGTTTGCATAGATTTAGCTTTTTCTTCCATTTTCCTTAGTATTTCCTCAGCATTAGTACCAAATAACACATCCATTTGTAAAGGAGCATCCAGTAATTTAGCCTTGGCATGATCAGGCAGGGTTTGTTCCCTAAGCTAAGCATGTCTATAAATGACTGATCCTGTAACTGCAGCTTGCTTGAGGCCTCTAGAGCATCATAACCACAATGCAAGGTGTGCTTACCCACTTGTTCTGCACTATGTATCATATCTTACAACTCCTTCAGATCTGGTTGTTCAGGTTGTGACATTTTATTCTTTAATTGTGATAACAGAAACTGCTGATATTTAAGCATATGGAACTGACGATTTAAGCCCCTCATGGCTAGAGTGGCCGAGGTATATACCTTTTTTCCCCACCTTTCTAAGGATCTAGACTCTCTTTCGGAGGGTAATGGATTCTTAGCAGTAGAGGCCTTCATTCCCTTGGGACCCTGAGAAATGGTTTCTGGGTCAGCATTATGGCTTTTGTAAAGAAATTGGTGTGAGTTAGGAACTCTGTAGTACCTATCAGGCTTGACTGGGGCTGGAGGCAGGGAATCCGGATTAAGGCAAGCCTCCGAATAAACATCATCAAGTATATCCAAGACAGGAGGTATCGCCAGAGGCCTGTGCTAGGGTAGTAGAAGAAATTCCCTAAGCCTTTTCTTTGAATCTGAAAAATCCTGGCCTTCCCAATGGAAGTGTTCCCTCAAGGTATGCAAGGTTTCCCCGAATGAGAAATCCTCAGGGGGGGATACAGAAGGAATGGACTGTTCTGCATCAGAATCTTCAAAAGGGGAGTACGAATGATCCTCTTCATCAGAATGTTCTGAAATAATGGAGCCCTGGTCAGAAGAGGGAGATTCTTCCTCCACTCTGGGTCTCTTGTCCGGTGGGGATTGTGAACCGCTGACAAGAGTAATTAAATCCTCAGCCATTTTGAGCATCTGCTTTTTAGGCATGGGGCCTGTAGATGGGCCCTGTGCAACAGGCCTCTGGGAGTGCATGGCTGATTTAGACTTAGTAAAGGCCTTGATGGAAAAGGAAGAAGAAGGTCTGAAGACCCCATGGGTGGAAGTAGATCTGTCCACATTAAGAGGTTCAACACTCACCGTGGCTTCGGTAGCTGTAGTCAAGGTGTGGGCTGAGGAACCTGTGGTCTCGGGTACAGAGGACACCGCCAGAGAAGCGTCGTCGGTAGTCAGGGGCTGCGTAGGCGCCTCACTGAGAACCGGACCACGTGTAGCCGGTCTTGGCATGGTGTCGGTTGAGACCGCGGGCCTCGCATGTCGGTCTTTGTCCTTGCGTTTTTTTGGACAAAACGGTAGTCGGAGTCTCCGTCGACATTTTATAGTTAAAAGCTTTACCGAAAAAGTGCTGGGCGAACTCCACCCGACGCTTAATAGTGCGTTTATTAAAGGTAGCACAAAAGCGACAGCCCGAGACATTGTGGTCTGGGCCTAAACAAGGTATACAGAGGGAATGGAAATCCTTATGCGGTATTTGCTTCCCACAAGAAATACAATTGTTAACTTTGTCTGACATCGGTCTGAGGCAAGAAAAGTTTCCCCAACGGGGTACTTAGCTTTAAAGAAGACTTCGGTTTCCAAATTTTCGTAATTTCAGGAGCTGGCCGACCGGCACTTGCGAACTGCTTCTGCTTCGGGCACCGCGCGGCAAAAAAGACTGAAGAAAATGGCGTCGGCCGTGTCTTATATACCCCTGTCGCACTGACATCAGGGAAGAAGGTGACAACCGACGCCGGACCTAGACTTTGGAATTCGGCCGACCGAGGACCCGCCTGACGGCAGGAGAACCCATATGTAAGGACTGCAGCTGTATGCATGATGAACATCATGATGTTACACAACTGCTGGCTCGAAGGGGGACTGTGTCAAAGATTACAAGACAAGAGGGAGACTCCAGGGTTCTGTCGGCTGCTTAACTGGAGGTCTTGAATGATAGATTCCTTTCAAAAAGGTTTTGCTCAGGCCATGAGAAATTAAGGAGTCACTGAATCCATCATGAAAATTTTAAATGGCAGCCAAATGGACATGAAAAGTTGAAGCTAAGGCGCCCTCCTAGAAAAAATTGAGCTATTGGAGTACAGAAGAGATGGGTGCAGAAAAAGGGTCGAAATCTTTCTGTCTAGACCAAATCGAAAATCTTTCCCATTTGTCAGCATAAAGTTTTCTGGTGGATGGTTTATGCGAAGCCAGAATAATGTCATGAACTGTAGAGGAAAGATTACAATACCTGGCAATCACTGGAAGTGGAGAAGCCAAGCTGTGAACTTGAGGCTGAAATGTTTCGGGTGGGCTCAGCCCTTGAGGGTGAGATATCAGATCTGGAGTTGGATCCAAGATCCACGGTTTGCAAAATCGATGCGTCTAGAGAAAGGGGAAAGTAC
This sequence comes from Protopterus annectens, assembly GCF_019279795.1. Lineage (NCBI taxonomy): Eukaryota > Metazoa > Chordata > Ceratodontiformes > Protopteridae > Protopterus > Protopterus annectens. The sequence goes on along the minus strand of NC_056743.1, from coordinate 1,003,307,485 downwards.
AGTTGTGAACACTTACCATAAATGTAGATGTTTAAGTGTATTCACTGTTGCAGTCATCACCTGCGGGTTATCCCCTTGCTGTGGTAGCCCTCGGACAGCCCAAATATCAGAGTCAATGTTTTTCTGGGTCCGCTGCTATTGCTTGCTGCCTAACATCAGGCTGTCAAGTGCTATAAAGGAAGGCAGCAGACACCATTACATCAGTTTTTTTTGCCCTAACCAGTCAGAGGCCCAAATAAATATGGTGAAGTGTTCCTGGTGGCTAAAAGCCACCATTAGAAACTTATGCCTCCCTAAAGAAAGAATATACAAGGGGGAAGGAGGGTGGGAAACCAGGACTGCAACAGTGAATACACTTGAACATCTACATTTACACAACTGTACTATGTTCTTAGTGTTTCACTGCTGCAGTCATCAGCTGTGGGTTCTCCCTGCTGTGGTAGCCCTCGGCTGGCCCGAATACCAGAGTCAATGTTTTTTTGCGTCTGCTGTCAGTGCTATAAGGCAAGGCAGCTGACGTCATTGCATCAGTTTTTCTTGCCCTAACCCGTCAGAAGCACAAGGAAATAAGGTAAAGTGTTCCTGGTGGCTGAAAGCTATCGTGGGAAGCTTATGTCCCCCTAAAGGAAGATGCTATATGGGGGATGGAAACCAGGACTACAACAGTAAATACACTCTAATATCTACATTTATAAGTGTACACAACTGTACTATGTTCTTAGTGTTTCACTGTTGCAGTCATCACCTGCAGGAGGATTCCCAAAGCTGAGGAGAGGGATGGAAGGATAGGTTAAAGTCCTAGGCATGGGTCAGCAGACCCTGCAGAACTGCAGAGGCAAATCCTGCCCTAGACTTAGAAAAATGAGGTAGGCGGTAATGCTTTGTAAAGGTATGGACAGAGGTCCAGGTGGCAGCTTCCAAGATGTCTCTGGTGGGGACTTCCTCTGAAGAAGGCTGTGGAAGTGGAGGCTGCCCCAATGGAATGGGTACAAATAAACTTGGGGGGCTCCCATGAAGACTGTAGCAGAAATGGATACAGTATGATATCCATTTGGAAATGGTTTGTTTGGAAATGGGCTTCCCCTCTGCCTCAGAGGCAAGGCTGACAAGTAGTTGGTCTGTTTTTCTGAATGGTTTATTATGGTCCAGATAGTATCCGAGTTGTCTATGCACATCGCGCGAGTGTGGAATACTTTTTCCCCCTTGTTTTGAGGATTGGGAAAGACGGTGGGTAGGTGAATAGCTTGGTTGAGGGTCACATCAGATACCACCTTGGGCATAAAGGAGGGGTGAAGTCCACAGAGAGACCTTGCCTGCATGGAAAATGATGAAGGGCTCAACAGCCATGAGAGCCTGAAGTTCTGATACCCTTCTGGCTGAGGTGATACCTAGTAGGAAGGCAGTCTTCCAGGAGATTTATTTCAATTCGATAAAAGCAGCAGGTTCTAAAGGATGTAAGGTTAGTTTTTCTAGAACATAATTCAGGTCCCAGGGTGGTGTCAGAGGGCTTCTGATATTAGAAGTCCCTCCGAAGAATTGCTTATTCAAAGGATGACAGAAGACAGGTGGGTCTGAATTGTAATGGGCAGAAATGGCTGAGGCATGGATTTTAGTAGAGGAGAAAGAGGCCACTATCGAGCAACTTGGCTAGGTAATCCAAGATAAGAGGGATGGAAGGATGAGAGATACTAGCCCATCTGGACTGGTTCCAGGAGCAGAATCTTTTCCATTTCCTTGCATAAGATTTTTGGTGCTGGTCCTTCTGGCCTCTGTGATGATGTCTAAGACCCGTTTACTACAGGGACCCCTTGCTACCCTTTAAGGTATAAGCCATGCTGAAAGGTTGAGAGTCTAAGTCTGGGTGCAGTATCCTCCCCCTCATCTGGGTCAAGAGGTCTGAGATCAGGGGAAGCTGCTTGAGGGGCTGTAAGGTCAGGCTGTGCAGTAAGGGGTACCAATGCCTTCTGGGCCAATCTGGAGCAATGAGGATGGCCTTTGGTCTCTCCTCCCTTATTTTGATCAATACCTTGGGAATAAGGGGCAGAGGAGGGAATACGTAGACAGAGGGAGTTACAGGGGAAGGTCAAGGCATCGCCCCTCAAGCTAGGGGGCGATGCTCCCTGGTACAGAACTTTTGCAACTGGTGGTTGAGGTGCGAGGCAAAGAGATCCACTTCTGGAGTCCCCCACTCCTGAGTGATTTGCAGAAAGATTTCCCTGTGGAGCTGCTATTCGTGGGGTTCCAGTAAGTTTCTCCTTAGGTGGTCAGCCAGGGTGTTGCTGACCCCTGGTAGGTATTGGGCAATTAGGTGTAGACCCATGGCGGTGGCTGTAAGCCAGAAGCTCATGGCTAACCTGCACAAGGGGTAAGACTGGGTCCCCCCATGTTTATTGATGTACCACATTACTGTGGTGTTGTCTGTTTTTATAAGGAGAATCTCTGGCCTGAGATGGGGTTTGAAGTATGTCAGAGCCTTTTGTACTGGCATCATTTCATTCTGATTGATGTGCAAGTGAAGTTGCTGGGCATCCCAAAGACCTTGGGTGCACCTGCCTGCCAGTTGAGTGCCCCAAGCAATGTCTGAGGCTTTGGTGGTGGTGATCTGGCCGGAAGGACAGAGGATGAAGGGAAGACCCTTGTTCCTGGCACAGGCCTCTGCCCACCAGAGAAACTTGGCCCTTATACACGGGATAAGAGGGAGAGGTGTCTCTAGGGACTGACAGTGCTGGCACCAAAGGTTCTTTAAGTAGCAGTGAAGTTTTCTCATGTGAAGCCTGGCCAGAGGAATGAGAAGGATGCAAGATGCCATGTATCCCAGGGTTTGCAGTAACTTCCTTGCCATGAGGTGACTTCTGGAAACCAGCTCGGTAAAGTAGAGTGGTAGGAAGCTCTGCTTTTCTGGGGATAGTAAGGCCATTTGGGATGCTGTCAAGCACAGCTCCCAAGAAAATGATCTTCCTGGTGGGGTTTTGTTTTGATTTCTTCTCGTTGATGGTGAACCCTAGGGAAGTGAGGATAGATTTGACAAAGAGAAGATCCTGGAGCAGCTTTTCTTTGCACTCTCCATGAATGAGGCAGTCATCAGGGTAAGGGTAAATCTGTATACTTCTCCGTCTGCAGAATGCAATGGCCAGGGCCAAGCATTTGGTGAATCTTTTGGGAGCAGTAGATAAGCCAAAGGGCAACAAAGAGAAATGAAAGTGTTGTGAGCCTGCTGTGAAGCAAAGGAATTTTCTGCACAAATCCCTGATGGGATGTGGAGGTAAGCATCTTTTAGGTCCAGGGTCACTAGTCAGACGGTTTTTGCTACCGTAGGCAGCAGCTTTTGCAAAGTTAGCATTTTGAATCTGGGGACCACCAGAGAGGTGTTCGGAATGGATAGATCCAGGATGGGGCACCAAGTGCCCTCTTTTCTGGGAACAAGTAATACTGTGGAATAAAACCCTTTGCCTGTTTGATCTGAGGGGACAGGTTCTACTGTCCCCTGAGAAATAAGAGTTTGGACCTGTTTCAATGCCTCTGCCCACTGATTTGAAGGAAAGCCTGGGTATCCTCTTGGAATTGGGATTTCGGTGAAAGAGAATTTGTATCCCTGAGCAATGATCTTAAAGACCCATTGGCCCTTGGTTTCAGAAAGCCAATTGTGTTTGAAGAGGGAGAGCCTTCCTCCTAGTTTTTGATGAGTGCAAGGAGGGCGGGGGGGGGGGTCATTGTGAGTGTTTGCCATAAAAGGTTGGCTTAGAACTCCCTGCTTTAGAGACGAAAGTGGTCCACTGTTTGCTTCTCTGCTGGCCCCGGGATAGGGGCCTGGAGGGTCTGTGCCTGCGGGGCTTACCTTGGCCCTGTCTGCTAAGTGCAGGGAAGGCCCAGTGCTTAGAGGGAAAGTTCCTGCTGAATGTGGGAGGTTGAACTTGAAATAAATATTTTACTGTCTGCATAGATTTTGCTTTGTCTTTCATCTTTTTAAGCACGTCTTCTGCTTTTTCCCCAAACAAGCATTCCTTGCCTAGGGGTGCAGCAATAAGTTTAGACTTGACATGATCAGGGAGAGGTTGTTCCTTCAGCCAAGCATGCCTCCTAATAACAGATTCTGTCATTGCTACCCTGCTAGAGGCTTCTAGGGTGTCATATCCACATTGTAATGAGTGTTTGTGAAACACGATGAACATCTGAAAGTGTTGTGAGCCTGCTCTGAAGCGAAGGAATTTGCTGCAGGATTCCCTTATGGGGATGTGGCGGTAGGTATCTTTTAGATCTAGGGTAATTAACCAGGCATTTCTGTCAGCATAGGGATCAGCTGCTGCAAAGTTAGCATTCTGAATTTGGGGGCCACCAGGAAGGTGTTCAGAATGGATAGATCCAGGATGGGGTGCCAAACGCCCTCATTTCTGGGAACAAGGAATAGTCTGGAATAAAAGCCTTTGCCTGTTGATCTGAGGGGATAGGTTCTACTGCTCCTTGGGATATGACTGTTTGACTTGTTTCAATGCCTTTGTCCACTGATTTGGAGGCAAGTCTGGGTAACTTCTTCGAATTGGGAGTTTGATGAAAACAAAATTGTATCCCTTAAAAATTATCTTTAAGATCCACTGGTCCTTTGTTACAGAAAGCCAATTTTCTTTGCAGAGGGACAGCGTTCCTCAATTTTTGGTGAGTGAAAAGAGGAGAGAGGGAGTCATTTAGAGTTTTTGTCAGAGAGATGGCTTAGAACTCCCTGCCTCTGGAGTGGAAGTGGTCCACTGTTTGGTTCTCTGCTGTCCCTGGGATAGGAGTCGGGGTGGTCTGTCCCTGCAGAGCTTACCTTGCCCCTGTCTGCTAGGTGCAGGAAAGGACCAGTGTTTTAAGGGGAAAATTCCTGCTGAACCTAGGAGGTTGTACCTGAAGGAAATCTTTTACTATTTGCATAGATTTTGTTTTGGCTTCTATCTTTTTAAGCACCGCTTCTGCTTTTACTCCAAACAAGCGGTCCTTACCCAAGGGTGCATCAAGTAACTTAGATTTGACAAGATCAGGGAGAGGTTGTTCTTTCAACCATGGAAGTCTCCTAATGACAAATCCTGACACTGCTGCCCTGCTTGAGGCTTCTAGGGCATCAAATCCACAGTGTAATGAGTGTTTAGCCACTTAACAAGTAGAGTGCAGTACATCAGTACATCTGCTAACTCTTTTGAACCCGAACATTCAGGAAAGGTTGAAATTTTTGTTTTAATAGTTCCAAAGTGGGCAGTTAATATTTTAACATGTGGAACTGACAGTTGAGTGCTCTGATAGCCAAGGTTGAAGAGGTGTATACTTTTTTACCCAATCTGTCCAGAGCTCCTGAGTCCTTGTCAGAAGAAATAGGACTCTCTTCATAAATAGCCTTACCTCCTTTTGGTCCCTGTGTAATGACCTCCAGGTCTGCAGCAAGATTTCTGTACAGGTATTTGTGAGAATCTGGTACTCTAATACCTGTCAGGTTTTCTGGGAGCAGGTGGGAGGGTGTCAGGAGTTACACTGGATTCATGGAAAACATCATCAACCACCTCTAAGATTGGAGGGATGGCCAATATTCTGTGCTGGGGCAGGTCTAGAAACTTTTCTTAGACTGAAAGAAGTCCTGGGATTCCCAGTGGAAATGTTCCCTGAGGGTGTGAAGGGTTTCCCCAAAGGAAAGCTGATGTGGTGGGGAGGCAGAAGGAATGATTCCTCTGCATCCGAATCCTCATAAGCAGTCAGAGATTGTTGTTCCTCTTAAAAATCTGAATGATTAGACTCCTCAGAATCTTGTTCTGTCAGTATTTCAGGAGAAATGGCTCTTTTCCTTTTAGAAGGTGTGGCCTGACTACCCCTGATAAGAGTGATAAGACTCCCCGCCATTTTAAGCATTTGAGTTTGGGGTGGTGGAGCAGGAGTAAAATGGTGGCTAGAGGTAGTTTTCCTAGGAGTGGCCTTGCCTCTAGGCCTAAGAGTATCCACTGGTCTGAGAGAAACAGTAGTCAGAGGAGAAGATGTCAGTTTTTGTCAAGATTCGGTAGTGTGAAAAACCTCCTCGGAAGCTAGTGCCTGCACCGCGGCTCTGGACCCAGCCAAGGCAGAGACAACCAAAGGCTCAGAAAACTAAGACGACTTTTGCGGCATACCGGACTCCGAAAGGGTCTCAGTACAGGCCTGCGAAGGTATCGAATCGGGCATCATAGGCTGCGAAGGCGCCTCAATGAATTTCAGAGAACTGACGACCTGTTTAGCGGTACAGTCGTTGGAAGGCTTAGCCTTGTGTGGTCTATCTTTATCCTTACGTTTTTTTGGAATGTCGATGGCTTCTTGGCTGACAGGACACAATTTCCGAATGCGAAGATGGAAGACTAAAATACCTAGCTACAATAAGAGCTGTACGACAAATGGTTCTCACGTTAAAGAGGGCACAGAACTGCCAAAGGGGGATGTCGTGGTCTGGGCCTAAATAAGTGACTCAGTATGGATGGAAATCTATGTGTGGTATTTGCTTTCCACAGGCGAGACAATTGTTAACTTTTTTGGACATCAGGTAGTGCAAGAAAAAAGGATCCCCAACGGGATACTTAGCTTTAGACATTTTCAGCTGTTATTCAAACTCTGGTAGTGACCGGCAGGCACACTTGTGAAAGTAACTTTTGAAAACACGCAAAAACAGGCAACTACGTAAATGTCCACTGCAAATACACCAAGTGCCCAAAACAAAGATTCAAAACATAAATCCAAGCGTAATTCCAAACAACCACCAACAACTGTGCGAATGCAAAATTCACTAAATTTATTCCATGACAGGCACGAACAACACGAAGATACGAAAATGCAGATAAAACAAATTAAGAGTTAAGCGCTTTCACCCATTAACACAGGGTTTCATCAGAACTCACTAACCAATTACTCTCAGACGATTAAATGCCTTTTTTTGGCGCCAACATACTTTAAAAATCTTAAAGACATATCGCAGCAGTTCTTTTTAACAAAGATTTTGTTTGGATAACTTGTTTTTTAAAAAAACTTTTTTAAAGAATACTTTTTTAAATGAATAATTTTATTTATTTTTTTACATGTATGAAGTAATAGATTTTCAACATCATTGTATATGAGGATATTTTATTCATTTAACAATCTTAATTTATAAAATTAATAATTCATATATATTTATACTAATATTTAATGTTGCTTTTATACAATTACATGTATGTACAGGTTTCCTGTACTTATGTAACATCATCAGATTTATGCCAAGTGTGTGTATTGTAGTCAATCATGTCACCTTACACCTGGAAGAATAGTATTCATTTATTGATTTATTAATCTACATACAAAATGATAGTGTATTTATTTAAATAATTAATAGTACTATAGGAAGTTCTAGTAATAGTAATACTACTAAAGGAGTTCTGAAGAAGACCAAACTGCATTGGTTGAAAGCGCTAAACTGCATTCAGCGTTTTGTTTTTGTCCGTTGTTCAGTGAGAATTTTGTGCGTTCAGGTTGGCGTTATGTGGATTAAATCTGTTTTTTAAAGCAAAGAGTTGTCTTTTGGCATTGTTCCGCTTATTGGCAGACACCGGATTGTTACCAAGACTTGCAGTCTTTTGGATATTTGTTTATGATACTATAGGAATGAACAAGTTACAATTGTCAACTATTTACATTTATTTTTGTATTACTCATGCAATCGCATATAGGTAGCAATATGTATTTGGTAGTGATACTGTAGAGATGAAGGATGTATATTATATACTTATTTTATTTTATTTATTAATTTGTATTTCAACAGTAATCCAAATGTATATTCTTACTGTACATATTTATATTTAGTACAAGTATACACTTATACGATCTATTTATATCATGCAGCTTGATATACTTGCATGTTTACGTTTCAAGGGATACTGCTGCGATATGTCTAAGATTTTGAAAGTATGTTGGCGTCAAAAAAGGCATTTAAGCGTCTGAGAGTAATTGGTTAGTGAGTTCTGATGAAACCCTGTGTTAATGGGTGAAAGCGCTTAACTCTAATTTGTTTTATCTGCATTTTCGTATCTTCGTTTTATCTGCATTTTCGTATCTTCGTGTTGTTCGTGCCTGTCATGGAATAAATTTAGTGAATTTTGCATTCGCACAGTTGTTGGTGGTTGTTTGGAATTACGCTTGGATTTATGTTTTGAATCTATGTTTTGGGCACTTATTGGTGTATTCGCAGTGGACATTTACACTTGCGAAAGTACAGTTGTGTACACTTACCATAAATATAGATGTTCGAGTGTATTCACTGTTGCAGTCAACACACTTGGGTTATCTGCCTGATGGTAGCCCTCAGTCGGCCCGAATACCAGAGACTTAGCATTTTTGTGTCGGATGCTGTCGCTCCAGGACTGACGTCAGGTCGTCAGGGGTATAAAAACAGGCAGCCGATGCCATTACATCAGTTTTTCTTGCCACAGATGTCAGGAGCCCCCCAAATAGGGAGCAAAGTTATGGTGGAGAAAACACCACAAGTAAAAAGTAAATACCCATACCAATACCCCTGAAAGGGGTGAGTAATAGCCATAGAGAGGAGACAGTAAAAACAGGGGGCTGGAGGGAGGGAAAAGTACAGTTTTGTACCTACCATAAATGTAGATGTCCGATAGGTATGCATCTGCAGTCCTAACATATGGGTTGTCCTGCCTCAGGCAGCCCTTCGGTCGGCCGGATTCCAAAGTCTGGGTCTGGCCTCGGCTGATGTCGCACTTCACCCGACGTCATAGCTGCTGTTTGTTGGGTATAAAGGCATCAGCCGACGCCATTTTCCTCAGTGTTTCTTGCCCCAGATGCCAGGTGCCCTCTAGGAAGGCTAAATCTGGATAAATGCAAATAATTCCAAACAACAGAGAGCAAACAATATGAAAATATATATAAATATATACATATATACAAACAAATACACCATAATAGATTCCCCCAGCCAGCTAAAAGAGGGGTAAATACCCTAGGAATACCACAGAGGGGAAGGAGGGTGGGTAATCCTGACTGCAGATGCATACCTATCGGACATCTACATTTATGGTAGGTACTATGTCCTTCAAGGATGCATCTGCAGTCCTAACATATGGGTAGAATACCATAGCCAAACTGGGGGAGGAGGCACTAAGATAAGGATGGTGTAGTTAAGATCCCTTGCAAAACAGCAGTTGCAAAACCTGCTCGGGATCTAGAGTATAAGGGTAGATTATAATGCTTGGCAAATGTATGCACAGAGCTCCAAGTAGCAGCTTCTAAAATGTCTTTAGTAGCCACTCCTCGTAGGAAAGCTGTAGTGGTGGCTGTAGCTCTTGTGGAATGAGGTCTGATATTATCAGGAGTTGTCTTTCCATGAAAAGAATAGCAAAATCGAATGCAATTTCCTAACCATTTTGAAATTGTCTGTTTTGAAATTGCTTTTCCTTGCATTCCTGTTGCATATGCTACCAGAAGCTGATCAGTTTTTCTGCTGGTCTTAGTTCTGTCCAGATAGTAGCGTAATTGTCTGTGTACATCCAAGGTATGTAGCAGTCTTTCCCCCCTGTTCTGTGGGTTGGGGAAGAATGTAGGTAAATGAATCGCTTGGTTCAATGATACTCTGGAGACCACTTTTGGCATAAAGGTAGGGTTAGTTCTCAGAGAGACTCTGTCCTGATGGAAGATAAGGAAGGGTTGTACTGCCATTAATGCCTGTAACTCAGATACCCTTCTTGCTGAAGTAATTGCTAGCAGGAAAGCAGTTTTCCAAGACAAGAATTGTAATTCTGCTGTTGCTGCTGGTTCAAAAGGGGGAAGTGTTAACTTTTCCAGCACAAAGTTGAGATCCCATGTAGGTAAAGGTGGTTTCCTTGGAGGTTTTACATTTTTGATTCCTCTCAAGAACTGTCTGAGTAGAGGATGAGAGAAGACAGGAGGATCCGTGTTGTATTCTGCTGAAATTGCTGATGCATGAATCTTAATGGAGGAGTAAGACAGGCCATTGTGGAACAGCTCTGCTAAATATTCCAGGATGTGTGCTATGTTTGCCAATGAGACATTTTCTCCCTTTGCTGCACTCCAAACGAGGTATCTTTTCCACTTGGCTGAATAAGTCTTCCTTGTGGAGGGTCGACGTGCCTCCAGGATAATGTCCTTAACCCTCTGAGATAAACCTGGGTTATTTTGTTTTATGCAATATTCCAAGCAGCTAGCTGCAGTGTTTTCAAGTTTGGATGTAGGATCTTGTAGTTGTCCTGTGTTAATAGTAAGGGGCATAGAGGGAGTGGCCATGCGTGTGTCCGAGACATGCTCCTCAGTAGCGGGTACCAATGTTGCCTCGGCCAGTCTGGAGCTATCAGAATTACCCTTGGCTGATCCTCTCTGATCTTCAGTAGAACTTTGTACATCAAGGGAAGAGGTGGAAATGCATATGCTATCAGGTTTTTCCAGCTGAAAGAAAGGGAGTCCACCCTCCAAGCAAGTGGGTGGTAGGCTCTTGTGCAGAATTTCTTCAATTGGTAGTTGTGTGGGGAGGCAAACAGGTCTATCTGTGGTAGTCCCCATTTCTTTGTTATGGCTTTGAAGATATCTGGATGCAGCATCCATTCGTGAGCATCCGTGGTAGTTCTGCTTAAGGTGTCTGCTAGAGAATTTTCTTTTCCTGGTACAAATCTGGCCTGAAGTTGAATGTTGAGATTCAGGGCCACATTCCACAAGTCCATTGCCATCCGGCATAGAGGATATGAATGTGTACCTCCCTGTTTGTTGATGTACCACATGACTGTGGTATTGTCCGTCCTTATCAGCAGATGACCCTGTTGGAGGAGTGGTCTGAATGCCTGTATCGCATGTTTCACTGCCAGCATTTCCTTTAGGTTTATGTGTAGATTCAGCTGGTCTTGGGTCCATAGGCCTTGTATACACTTGTCCACCATGTGTGCCCCCCCATCCTAGGTCTGAGGCGTCCGTGGTGATGGTTTGGCTTGGATGAGGTTTGTGGAAAGGCAATCCTCTGTTCAACTGACAGGCCTGAGCCCACCACAGGAATTCTTGCTTCAGGCAAGGAATTATTGGAATCTGGGCTCCTAGACTGTGCTTGTGTTGAGACCATACATTCCTTAGGTACCATTGCAACTTCCTCATATGCAGCCTGGCATGCGGAACCAATATTATGCAGGATGCCATGTAACCCACGGCTTGCAGGACTTTCCTTGCAGTAAGCTGAGTTTGTGTCGTTAATGTCATGAAGTAGACTGGTAGTTGCTTTTGTTTTTCTTCTGTGAGAAAAGCCATTTGAGTTGATGTATCCAGTTCTGCACCCAAGAATGTTATCCTTTGGGATGGTACTAGTCTTGACTTTTGCATGTTGACTGTGTATCCCAAGGCTTGCAATAGTTGTATGACATTCTCCAAATCTTTTGTTAATTTTTCCTTGTTGTCCGCTTGTATTAGGCAGTCGTCCAGGTATGGGTAAATTTGAATTCCCTGAAGCCTGCAATGAGCAATTACTGATGCCAGGCATTTCGTGAATACTCTGGGCGCAGTAGATAAGCCAAAGGGCAATGCTGAGAATTGATAATGCTCTGATCCTGCAAGAAATCTGAGGTGTCTTCTGCAATCTGGTCGTATAGGGACGTGCAGGTATGCCTCCTTGAGATCTAGAGTCACCAGCCAAGACTCCTTGCCCAACATGGGAAGAAGTTGCTGGAGGGTCAGCATTTTGAATTTTGGAACAATAAGATAAGTGTTCAGTGCGGACAAGTCGAGAATAGGTCTCCATTGATTTTCTTTTCTTGGTACAAGGAAAAGCCTAGAGTAAAATCCTTGGCCTTCCTCCATAGGCGGTACCTTTTCTATAGCTCTCATCCTTAGTAAGTTGTTGATTTGTCTTAGAGCGTCTGTTTTTTGGCTTGGTGGTAGGTTTGGCATTCCTCTCTTTTTTGGTAGAGTGTGGAAGTGAAATCTGTAGCCCTTGTCTATTGTTTGTAAAGTCCATTTGTCTCCTGTGATGTAATGCCAGTTGTCGGAAAATAAGGCTAGCTTTCCGCCCAAGGGTGCTTCCAGTTGTTCCCTGGTAGGCGAAACCAGAGCCAAGTCATTGTGTCTGCCCTGTGGAAGTGGTTGTAGTTGAATCTGTGGCCGTACTTCTCTGGTTGGTAGGTTGCCACTGACGTCCCCTGTAGGCACCCCTAGATTGAGCTCTGCCTCTTGGGCGTCTATTTCTGCCTCTCTGTGCTCTGGAGTTGTCTGGAAAGGACCAATTCTTCGAAGGCCAATTTCTGCTAAACCTCGGAGGTTGGACCTGTAAGAAATCCTTGACTGTTTGGACAGATTTTGCTTTTTCTTTCACCTTCTTTAGAACCTCCTGTGCAGGGGAGCCAAACAAACTTTGTTTCTCCATGGGAGCATCTAGGAGTTTTGACTTAACATGGTCTGGTAAGGATTGTTCTTTTAGCCAGGCATGCCTTCTAATTACTGTTCCAGTCATTGCTGATCTAAAGGAAGCCTCCAGTGCATCATAGCCACATTTTAAGAAATGGTTACTGACCTGCTGAGAGTTATGTACCAAATCCTGAAGGGACATACGGTCTATAGGCTCAGGAGAGGACAGTTTTTTATTTAGTTGGTCTAACAAAAATTCCTGGTACTGAATCATGTGAAATTGACAGTTTAAGGCCCTGGCCGAAAGAGTAGCAGAAGTATAAACCTTTTTACCCCATCTCTCTAATGCTCTAGATTCCCTTTCAGAAGGAAGAGGGTTTTTGGCAGAGACAGCTGCCACACCTTTAGGGCCCTGTGAAATGGTTTCAGGGTCTGCAACAGGAGCCTTATACAAATGGTAGTGTGTGTCCGGAACCCTATAATATCTGTCAGGCTTGGAAGGGGCCGGAGGAAGAGAATCAGGGGCAGTACAGGCATCATTATATGCATCATCAACAACTGTTAGTACTGGAGGAATGGCTAAAGGACTATGCTGTGGTAAGTGTAAAAAAGTCCTTAGCCTTTTCCTTGAATCTGAAAAGTCCTGGCCCTGCCATTGGAAGTGTTCCCTCATAGCATGTAAGGTTTCCCCAAAAGAAAATTCTTCAGGAGGAGAAGCAGAAGGAATGGAGTCTTCTGCATCAGAATCCTCATAAGGAGAATATGGGCCTTTGTGAGGGTCTGAGTCATCCGAGGAATAGTCTGTAGAGACAGGTTCCGGGGGTTCAGTCCTAGGCCTCTTATCTGGAGGGGGCTGAGAGGCCCTGTCTGGGTGAGGTTGGGATCCCCCGATCAAAGAAATGAGATCCTCAGCCAGGCTGAGTATTTGGGAACTAGAGGTAGGCCTATGTGAGGGAGTTTTAGTAGGTAAGACCTTAAAAGATTTAGCTGCTTTTGCCCTGGCAAAAGCCTTGATAGACATAGAAGCAGGGGGTCTAGCAGCCCCACGTGCAGGGGTAGATATGTCTAAAGGAATAGTGTCTGACAAATCCTGGGTGCCTGCTTCTGTAGCAATAAATTCAGTAGCAGATTCAGCCATGCTCTGTGAGGCCTCGGCTATCGGAGGCATACTTTCGGTCGAAGGAAGAACCGAGGGATCGGTTTCAGCCGAAACAGAGACACTCGCGGTAGGCCTAACCGTGGTTTCAGCCGAAACCGCGGACCGCGAGTGTCGGTCCTTTTCCTTGCGCTTTTTAACTAATTGTGTAGTCGGAGTCTCCGACGGCATTTTGTATGCAAAAGCGGGACCAAAAAACTCCTCTGCAAACTCCGACCGACGTCTAAGCGTCCGTCGGTTGAAGGAAGCACAGGCTAGACAAGCTGATACGTCGTGGTCTGGGCCTAAGCAAGGAAGGCAGTAAGAGTGGAAATCCTTATGAGGTATTTGTTTCCCACAAGTTAAACAATTATTTACTTTGTCTGACATCGGCTGAGGCAAGAAAGAGTCCCCAACGGGGTACTTAGCTTTTTAGAAGTCTTCGGTAGTAGAAATCTCTGGATCTGACCGACCGGCACTTGCGAACCGCTTCTGCTTCCGGCACCGTGAGGCAAGAAAGACTGGGGAAAATGGCGTCGGCTGATGCCTTTATACCCAACAAACAGCAGCTATGACGTCGGGTGAAGTGCGACATCAGCCGAGGCCAGACCCAGACTTTGGAATCCGGCCGACCGAAGGGCTGCCTGAGGCAGGACAACCCATATGTTAGGACTGCAGATGCATCCTTGAAGGACATCCAGGATTGCAACAGTGAATACACTCGAACATCTACATTTACGGTAAATTCACACAACCGTACTATGTTCTTTATCTTTCATTGTTGCAGTCATCACACTTGGGTGGATTCCCAAACCTGAAGAAGGGTGGAGGCAGTCAAGAAGAGTTAAAGCTGGTTAGTATGCCTTGCAGGACTGCTGTTACAAAACCTGCCCTGGATTTTGAAAAGATAGGCAGGTGATAATGCTTGGTGAAGGTGTATACTGAACTCCAGGTGGTAGCTTCCAGGATGTCCCTGGTAGGGACTCCCCTGAGAAACGCTGTCGAGGTAGATGTTGCCTTAGTGGAATGGGTTCTGACCTCCTGAGAGGTTGGTTTTCCATGGTGCTTCTAGCAGAAATGGATGCAGTGTGCTATCCATTTGGAAATTGTATGTTTTGAAACGGCCTTGCCCTCTCTGTCCTTTTTGCAAAGCTGACTAGTAACTGGTTAGATTTTCTGAAGGGCTTAGTCCTATCAAGGAAGAATCTGAGCTGTGCACGTCCAGAGAGAGCAGGATCCTTTCCCCCTTTATTTTAAGGATTAGGGAAGAAAGCTGGCAAATGGATAGATTGGTTGAGAGCTATACTGGACACTTTAGGCATAAAGTAAGGGTTAGTCCTGAGGGAAACCCTGTCAGCATGGAAAATAATAAAGGGTTCCACAGCCATAAGTGCTTGTAGCTCAGACACTCTTCTAGCTGAAGTGATGATCAGAAGCAAGGCTATTTTCCAAGAGAGGAATTTTAACTCTGCTGATGCAGCAGGTCCAAGGGGGGGGGGGGGGGCGTGAGCTTTTCCAGTACAAAGTTAAGGTCCCAAGCAGGGCTGGGTGCTCTCCTTGGTGGCACTAAGTTGTTTGTCCAGATCAGGAACTGTTTGATAAGACGGTGCAAGAAGAGAGGTGGCTCAGTGTTGTAATGAGCCGAAATGGTTGAGGCATGTATCTTAATGGAGGAGGACGATAGGCCTTTGTGGAGTAGATCTGCTAAGTACACCAGGATTAGAGGCAGGGAGGGTAGAGTTATCCTCTCCTTTAGATAGAATCCAACAGCAAAACCTTTTCCACTTACCAGCATAGGATTTGCTTGTACTGGGTCTTCTGGCTTCAAGAATGAAGTGCAGCACCTGCTTGCTTAGGGTTGCTGGTGGAGAATTCAAGGAATAAGCCAAGCTGCAGAATTTAGGGTTTACAGTTGCAGATGCAAAATCTGTCCCTCCTGCTGAGAAAACAGGGCTGGGTTCTGGTGTGGGTGCCAGGGTGCGCAGGAGTGGGTACCAGTGCTGGCATGGCCAGTCCGGGGCAATCAGAATTGTCCTTGGTCTGTCCTGTCTTATCTTGAGAGAAGGGGCAGAGGGGGAAAGGCACAGATTGAGAGATTTACCTACTGAAAAGATAGGGCATCCACTTTCCAGGCCCTGCTGTGAGGATTCCTGGTGCAGAATTTGCTGAGCTGGAGGTTGTAGGGGGGAGGCAAAGAGATCCAATCTGGGGTCCCCCATCTCTGAATCAGAAGGTTGAAGGTGATGGGTTCCAACTGCCACTCGTGTGGGTCTAACAGATTTGTGCTTAAGTCGTCTGCCAGTGAGTTTTATTTGCCTGGCAGGAATTGAGCTTGCAGATGGACTTGCATGTCCAAGGCCGTATGCCACAGGGCCATGGCTAACCTGCAGAGTGGATAGGAGTGGGTTCCCACCTGTTTGTTGATGTACCACATAACTGTGGTGTTGTCTGTTTTTATTAGCAGTTGTCCTGGAAAGAGTAGGGATCTGAAAGCTGTCAGGGTGTTCTGCACAGCTAGCATCTCTTTTTGGATGATGTGCAGATGAATTTGACTTGGGCTCCAATGGCCCTGAATGCATTTGCCATCCATGTCTGCTCCCCAGGCATAGTCTCATGTGTCTGTGGTTATGGTCTGGGCGGCGTGGTATTGAGAAAAGGGCAATTCCTTGTTGCGGTAGCATGCTTCTGCCCACCAAAGGAACTCTGTCCTTAAACATGGTATGATAGGAATGACTGTTTCCAGGTCCTGAGAATGTTGGCACCAAAGACTTTTTAAGTACCACTGAAGTTCCCTCATATGCAGTCTTGCATATGGAATTAGCAGTATACATGAAGCCATGAACCCTAGGGCCTGCAGTATTTTTCTTGCAGATAACAGGGTTTTGATGAACATTTGCGTGAAGTAGGTTGTCAGATAGACTTGTTTTTCTGAAGTGAGGAATGCCATCTGGGATGTTGTGACCAAGCTTGCTCCCAGGAATACAATCTTTTGACTGGGTGCCAGTTTTGACTTCATTTCGTTGATGGTGTACCCCAAAGAAATGAGGCTTTTTACAAATGCCAGGTGCTGAAGCAGCAGTTGCTGGCTGTCCGCCTGAATCAGGCAGTCATCCAAGTACAGGTAAATTTGGATATTTCTCTGCCTGCAGTATGCAATGGCTAGAGCCAGGCATTTTGTGAGTGCCCGGGGTGCAGTAGATAAGCAAAAGGGAAGTGCAGAGAACTGATAATGCATAGATCCTGCCCTGAAACATAGATACTTCCTGCATGACTCCCTTATGGGGATATGCAGACAGGCTTCTTTTAAGTCTAGGGTGACTAACCAGGGATCCTTGGCTAACATAAGAAGCTGTTGCAAGTTAAGCATTTTGAATTTTGGGACCACCAGGAAGGTGTTGAGAATTGAAAGAGACAGGATTTGGCGCCAGGAGCGTTCTTTCCTGGGTACCAGGAAGAGTCTGGAGTAGAATCCTTGACCCCACTGTTCTACTGGAACCGGCTGAATAGCTCTGATATTGAGCAGGGAAGCTACTTGGCTTTGAGCCTCTGCCCACTGGTTTGGAGGAAGGTCTGGAAACCCACTTGCAGTTGGCAGTGAATGGAAATAAAATTTGTACCCCTGGGATACAAAGTTGAGGACCCACCGGTCCTGTGCGATGGACATCCAATTTTATGCATGTAGGGCAAGTTTTCTTCCTAGGGGCACAAGCAATTGGGCAGGGCTGGGGAGTGGAGTAAAGAAGTCATTGTGAGTTTTTTTTTCTGTAAGGAGGTGGCTTACCACTCCCTGCTTTAGGGGTGGGGGTCCATTGCTTAGATCTCTGCATACCCTGAGACTGTACTCTGGGTGGTCTGTTTCCCCTGGGTGTAGTTTGAGAAGGCCTGGAGGGGGCTGGAAAGGACCAGTGTTTGGAAAGGCAATGCCTACTGAATCTAGGGGGGTGCACTTGCAAGAAGTCTTTAACAGTCTACATAGACTTAGCTTTTTCTTCCACCTTTTTAAGAACCTCTTCTGCTTTGGTGCCAAAAAACAGTCCTTGTTAAAAGGAGCATTAAGTAACTTTGATTTTACATGGTCTGGCAAGGTCTGCTCCTTGAGCCAAGCAAGTCTTCTCAGTACAGATCCAGTGACTGCTGCTCAGCAAGATGCTTCTAGGGCGTCAAAGCCACACTGCAAAGTATGCCTGCTAACTTGGCTTGCAGAGTGCATAAGCTCCTGCAATTCTTTGTCTGCACAGTCTGTACAGGTTGCCACTTTTTGTTTAATAAGTTCCATAATATGCTGCTGATACTTCAGCATGTGAAACTGACAAATCAATGCCCTAATAGCAAGAGTTGCAGAGGTATATATACCTTCTTACCCCATCTGTCCAAAGCTCTGGAATCCATGTCCGAAGGAGTGGGATTCTTGGCTGTAGTAGCTTTGATACCTTTAGGCCCCTGGGAAAAGATCTCTGGGTCAGCAGTAGAATTCTTGAAAAGAAATTTGTGAGTGTCAGGTACTCTATAGTACCCGTCTGGTTTCCTAGGGGCAGGAGGCCAAGTGTCAGGAGTAAGACTGAATTCCTTAAAAATATCACCATCATCCATCCAGGACAGGGAGTATTGCTAAAGGCCTGTGATGAGGCAACTCTAAGCATTCTCTGAGTCTCTTTTTGGAGTGAAGATAGTCTTGGCATTCCCAGTGGAAATGCTCTCAAGGCATGCAAGGTTTCACCAAAAGAAAAATCCTCTGGAGGGGAGGCAGAGGGAATTGATTCCTCTGCATCTGACTCCTCATAAGCAGATAAGGGGATGTCTGCGTCGGATGCTGTCACTTCTTCCATAACATCAGAACATCAGGTCATCAGGGGTACAAAACATGCAACTGACGCCATTACATCAGTATTTCTTGCCCCAGATGTCAGGAGCCCCCAAAATAGGAAGCAATTACATGGTATACACCCCCAGCAAAAAGCAAATATCAATGAATTCACTCCGGGGACCATGTCAGTTGACCTGCTAGGCAGGAGTCCAGGTAAGTAAACAGTGTAGGAAGAAACAGCCAGGGAACTGTTATGGCTAGGCTTGTACAGGCCCTAGGGCTGATAGCCTAGTATCAAACTATGAACCTTAATAATCAGAAATCTCAGTCTCATTGGACTCCTAAGTCTATAGAAGCTGTAGGGGACGGGTCTCTTTCTCTTAGCAGGGGAAGGCTGACTTCCCCTAATCAGCATAATAAGGTCTTCTGCCATTCTAAGCATTTGTTTTTGTGGCATGGGAACACGTGCATGCTTTTTGGTCATTGGTTTTCTAGGCATAGTGCATACTATGGGCCTAAGAAACTCTGTAGTTTTGGTTAAAAAAGTCATATGTTTGAGTCGAACATCGGTTGTGCAAAGAAAGTACAGTTGTGTGCACTTGCCATAAATGTAGATGAGTGCATTCACTGTTGCAGTCATCACATTTGGGTTATCTGCCTGCAGGTAGCCCTCAGTTGGCCTGAATACCAGAGTCTTGGGATTTCTGTGTCGGGATGCTGTCATTTCTTCCAGGACATCAGGGGTACAAAACATGCAGCTGACACCATTACATCAGTTTTTCCTGCCCCAGATGTCAGGAGCCCCAAAAATATGAAGCAATTACACGGTATGGAATACTCCCAGCAAAAAGCAAATACCAATGATGTAAAAAATTCCAAACAAAAAGGAAAAGCAGAAGTAAAGAGAAGTCAGGGGGCTAGAAGGGAGGGTAACCAGGACTAGTGAATACACTCGAACATCTACATTCATGGTAAGTGTACACAACTGTACTATGTTCATGTTTCACTGTTGCAGTCATCACATTTGGGTTGATTCCCAAAGCTGAGGATGGGTGAAGGTGGTTAGGAAGCATTAGGGCTGGCAATCAAGCCCTGTAAGACTGCTGTAGCAAATCCAGCTCTGGATTTAGAATGGATAAGTAAGTGGTAATGCTTGGTGAAAGTGTGTACAGAGCTCCAGGATGTCCCTGGTAGGGACTCCCCTGGGAAATGCTGTAGAGGTTGATGTAGCCCTAATGGAATGTGTTCTGATCCCCTGTGGGGTACATTTCCCATGGTGTTTTGTAGCAGAAATGGATGCAGCGTGCTACCCACTTAGAAATGGTTGCTTTGAAATGGCCTTGCCCTCTGCCCCTGTAGCAAAGCTGACTAGCAGCTGCTCAGATTTTCTAAAAGAGGCTTAGTCCTGTCCAGACAGAACCAAAGCTACCTGTGCACATCCAGGGAGTGCAGGATCATTTCCCCTTTATTCTGAGGACTAGGGGGAAAAAGTTGGCAAATGAATGGATTGGTTTAAAGCCACACTAGATACCACCTTGGGCATAAATGACAGGTTAGTCCTGAGGGAAACCCTGTCAGCATGGAAGATGATGAAGGGTTCCACGGCCATAAGGGCCTGCAATTCAGACACTCTTCTTGCTGAAGTGATGGCTAAAAGTAAAGCTGTTTTCCATGAGAGGAATTTTAACTCTGCTGTAACAGCAGATTCAAAGGGGGAAACTGTGAGCTTTTCTAATACAAAGTTAAGGTCCCAGGCTGGGATGGGAGTTCTCATGGGGGTCTTAAATTTTTGGCTCCTCTCGGGTACTGTTTGACCAGAGGGTGAGAGAAGAGAGGTGGCTCAGTATTATAACGAGCAGAGATGGCACAGGCATGAATCTTAACTGAAGAAAAAGATAGGCCTTTGTGGAGCATTTCTGTTAAGTAATCTAGTATATGAGGTAAGCTGGGCACAGTTGTGGCCATTCCCTGAGAGTAGCTCCAGGAACAGTATCTTTTCCACTTTTTCGAATAGGATTTTCTAGTACTAGGCCTCCTTGCCTCAAGAATGACATCCAGCACCTGCTTACTGAGAGTTGCTGGTGATGTTTCAGGGGATGAGCCAGGCTGCTAGGTTCAGGGTCTGCAGCTGAGGGTGCAAAATCTAGCCCTCCTGCTGGTACAGCCGGGGAGGGGTCAGAGACAAGTGCCATGGTGGCACTATTGTCAGACTGCGCAAAAGAGGATACCAGTGCTGGCGTGGCCAGTCTGGTGTAATCAGGACTGTCCTTGGTTTATCCTGTTTGATCTTTAGTAGAACCTTCAAGAGGAAGTGCAGAGGGGGAGAGGCATAGATTGACAGGCTTTCACAGGTAAAGGACAGGGCATCCACTTTCCAAGCTTGTCTGTGGGGAGTTCTGGTTCAATATTTGCTCAATTGATAGTTCTGAGGGGAAGCAAAGAGGTCCACGCCTGGCGGCACCCACCTGTATCTCAAAAGCCTAAATATTTTGGGTTCCAGTTTCCACTCGTGTGGGTCCATGAGATTTCTGCTTAAGTCGTTTGCCGGTGAATTTAGTTTGCCTGGCAGCAATTGAGCTTCCAGGTGCACATGGTTGCTCAGGGCTGTATTCCACAGAGCCATGGCTAATCTTCAGAGTGGGTAGGAATGGGGTCCCCCCCCTGCTCGTTCATGTACCACATAACTGTGGTGTTGTCTATCTTTACCAATAGTTGCCCTGGAAGAATAAGGCCTTTGAAGGCTGTCAGAGCATTCTGTACAACTAACATTTCTTTTTGATTGATATGCAGGTGCATCTGCTTTGGGCTACATTTGCCCTAAATGCATTGCCCTGCCGTGTGATGCCCCCCCCCCACGAATAGTCTGATGCATCTGTTAGGGTTTGGGCGGCAAGGGGTAGAGTGAAAGGGAGTCCCTTGTTCTGGTTGCAGGCTTCTGTCCACCAAAGGAACTCTGTTCTTAGGCAAGGAAGGATGGGAATCATTGTTTCCAAGTCCTGAGAATGTTGACTACAGAGACTTTTTAAGTACCATTGCAGTTTCCTCATATGCAGCCTTGCATATGGAATTAGTAGAATGCAAGAGGCCATGAACCCTAGGGCTTACAGTATTTTTCTCACAGATAGCCGGGTTTTGGTGGCCAGCAGATTGAAATAGTTTGTCAAATAAATCTGTTTTTCTGGAGTGAGGAATGCCATCTGGGAAGTTGTGTTCAAGCTTGCTCCCAGGAATACAATCTGTTGGTTGGGTACCAGATGCAATTTCTTTTCGTTGACGGTGAAGTTAGAAGTCTCTTTACAAATGCCAGGTGCTGTAGAAGCAATTCCTGACTGTCTGCCTGAATCAGGCAATCGTCCAAATATGGGTAGATCTGAATTCTTCTATGCCTGCAATATGCAATGGCTGGAGCAAGGCACTTTGTGAATACCCTGGGTGCAGTAGATAAGCCAAAGGGAAGTGCAGAGAACTGATAGTACATAGAGCCTACTCTGAAACGTAGGTATTTTCTGCAAGATTCCCTTATGGGGATGTGCAGATAAGCTTCTTTTAAGTCTAGGGTTGCAAGCCAGGAGTCCTTGGCTAGCATAGGAAGCAGCTGTTGGAGAGTTAGCATTTTTAATTTTGGAACCGCCAGAGAGGTGTTGAGAATAGACAGATCCAGGATAGGACGCCAAGAGTTTTCTTTTCTGGGTACGAGAACAGCCTGGAATAAAAGCCTTGTCCCCTTTGTTCTGCTGCGACAGGTTGAATAGCCTTGACACTGAGAAGAGAAAGTACTTGCTTTTGGGCCTCTGCCTAATGGTTTGGGGCGGAGATCTGGCTATCCGCTTAGGGTTGGGAGAGAGTGGAAGTGGAATACGTACCCCTGGGAAACAATGTTTAAGACCCATTTGTCCTGGGTAATGTACTCCAGTTTTTGGCATGCAGGGCAAGTTTCCCTCCTAAAGGTGCAAGTACTTGGGCAAGGCTTGGAAGAGTTAAGGATAAGTCATTGTGCAATTTTACCATAGGATGGCGGCTTACTACTCCCTGTTCTGGACGTAGGAGAACTCCATTGCTTAGATCTGTGCATAACCTGAAACTGTAGTCTTGGTGGTCTGCTGCCCCTGGGTTTGGACTGAGAAGGCCTGGAAGGGACTAGAAAAGACCAGTTTTTAGAAGGCCAATGCCTACTGAATCTAGGTTGCTGTACTTATAAGACATCTTTAACAGTTTGCATAGAATTAGCTTTCTCCTCCATCCCTTTGAGGATGACTTCTGCTTTATTGCCAAATTGGCCCTCTTGGTTTAATGGTGCATCTAGTAATTTTGCTTTGACATGATCTGGAAAGCTTTGTTCCTTAAGCCAAGCATGCCTTTCTAAGAACAGACCCAGTGACAGCAGCCCTGCAAGAAGCTTCTAAGGTATCAAATCTACATTGCAAAGTATGTTGACCAACTTGGTTAGCAGAATGCATTAACTCCTGTAAATCTTTGTGTTCTGCACAATCAGGAATCAACATCATTTTCTGTTTAATTAGCGCCATAACATGTTGCTGATACTTTATCATATGAAACTGGCAATTTAAAGCCCCAATGGCAAGAGTAGCAGAGGTGTATACCCCAATCTTTCTAAAGCCCTAGAATATCTGTCCAAAGGAGTTGTATCTTTGGCAGTTGTAGCCTTAATGCTGTTAGGTCCCTGGGAAATGGTCTCTGGATCTGCAGTGGGATTCTTAGAGAGGAATTTGTGGGAGTTGGGTACTCTGTAGTACCTATCAGGTTTCCTGGGAGCTGGAGGCAAAGTATCATGGGTAAGGCTGGATTCCAAGAAGACATCATCTACAATTTCCAGAACAGGAGGGATAGCTAGAGTCCTGTGCTGAGGCAAGTTTAAAAATTCCCCGAGTCTCTTTTGGGACTGAGTAATCCTGGCTCTCCCAGCGGAAATGCTCTCTAAGTGTATGCAGGGTTTCACCAAAAGAAAAATCTTCTGGAGGGGAAGCAGAGGGAATGGAATCCTCTGCATCAGAATCCTCATAGGTAGATAAGGGTATGTCCTGATAATCAGAAGGATCAGAGTTATCAGACTCCTGATCTGAAGAATCAGAAGGAAAATCAGTTTGTGGTCTTTCTGAGGGTGAAGGCTGACGTCCCCTAATTAAGTTAATGAGGTCTTCAGCAATTCTAAGCATTTGTTTCTGTGGCATGTCGGCCTTAAAATGCGCTTTGGTCATTGGTTTCCTAGGCATAGTGAGAACACTAGGCCTGAGAAAGTCAGTATTTTTGAAACTAAGTCGTCAGTGTAATATGAAAATCGGAAGGCCTGAATACACCCTCAGAAGCTGGTGCTTGCACAGCGGCTCAGGACCCATCCAAGGTAGAGACAGCCGCAAGTTCCACAGTCGAAGAAGCATCCCGCAGCATACTGGACTCCAAATGGGTCTAAACAGAGGCCTGCAAATCTTTAGCAGCAGGTATCAGGGGCTGCGAAAGCACCTCACTGAGTACCGGCGGACTGGCGACTAGCTTAATGGTAGCACTGTTGGCAGTTTTGGACCTATGTGGTCTGTCTCTGTCTTTATCCTTACGGTTTTTCAGAAGATTGGTAGTCAGATGGCTTATCGAAGCCATTTCAGAATACGGAGATCAAGAGCGCAAGAATTTAGCGACAGAGCCCGACGAGGAATGGTTCGGGCGTTAAACAAGGCAAAAAACCAACAGCAAGGTACATCGTGATCTGGGCCTAAACAGGTGACGTAGTAAGAATGAAAATCTCTGTGAGGTATTTGCTTTCCACAGGCAAGACAACTTTTTCTGACATCGGTTAGAGCAAGAAAAAAGGATCCCTAACGGGGTACTTAGCTTTAGAAGACTTCAGAATTATTCAATTCGTAAACAAAAATTCAGGTAGCTGCCGACCGGCACTTGCAAACTGCTTCTGCTTCAGGCTCCTCGTCAAGAAAGACTGATGTAATGCCATCGGCTGCCTGTTTTTATACCCCTGACGACCTGACAGTCCTGGAGCGACAGCATCCGACGCAGAAATACTAAGTCTCTGGTATTCGGGCCGACTGAGGGCTACGTGCAGGCAGATAACCCAAGTGTGATAACTGCAACAGTGAAATACGAGGAACATTTGCTTCTACTATGACCTCCACGGCAAGAAAGACTGATGTAATGGTGTCAGCTGCCTTCCTTTATAGCACTGACGACCCGTCAAGCAGTAAGCAACAGCAGCCAAAACAGAAACACATTAACTCTGGTATTCAGACTGGCCGAGTGCTACCACCAGCAGGGATAACCCACAGGTGATGAATGGAACAGAGAAACACGAAGAACATCCATACCTGTCAAGGCCAAAAGGGGGTTATGAGGATTACTTTGCTTTTCAACCTACGAGCTTTCTTCCGAAAGTACAGTTGCATACACTTACCATAAATGTAGATGTTAGAGTGTATTCACGGTTGCAGTCATCACATTTGGGTTATCTGCTTGCAGGTAGCCCTCAGTCAGCCTGATTAATGAAGTCTTGGGTCCTGCGTCGGTTGCTGTCCCTTCTTCCATGACGTCAGGTCATCAGGGGTATAAAACATGCAGCCGACGCACTTACATCAGTTTTTCTTGCCCCAGATGTCAGGTGCCCCCTAATGGGAAGGAATTAAATACAAAAGTACAATGATATACCTCCAACAAAAATGCAAATACACCAAAAAGCTTTTAAGTATAGTAAAGGAAAGTACAGGTATAACAAAAATAAGTTAGGGGGCTGGAGGGAGGGTGACCAGGACTGCAACAGTGAATACACCCGAACATCTACATTTACGGTAAGTGTACACAACTGTATTATGTTCGTGTTTCACTGTTGCAGTCATTACATTTGGGTAGACTCCCAAAGCTATGGTTGGGAGGCGGAATTTAACTAGCATTAGGACCAGCTATAAGGCCCTGCAAGACTGCAGTGGCAAAGCCAGCTCTGGATTTAGAGAAAATTGGCAAATGATAATCCTTGGTGAAAGTATGTACAGAACTCCAGGTAGCAGCTTCTAGATGTCTCTGGTAGGGACGCCTCTTAGAAAGGCTGTAGAGGTAGATGCAGCCCTGGTGGAATGAAGTCTGATCCCCTGGGAGATAGGTTTTCCATGGTGCTTATAGCAGAAATTAATGCAATGGCCTATTCATTTAGAAATGGTTTGTTTTGAAATAGCCTTCCCCTCTGCCCCTGCAGCAAATGCCACCAGCAGTTGTTCAAATTTCCTTTGAGGTTTCTGTCCAAGTAGAATCTAAGTTGTCTGTGCACATCTAAGGAATGCAATATCCATTCCCCTTTGCCTGCAGATTGGGAAAGAAGTTTGGCAAATGAATGGACTGATTAAGAGCCACAGTGGATACCACCTTGGGCATGAAGGATGGATTGGTTCTGAGGGACATCCTGTCTGCATGAAAGATGATGAAAGGCTCCACAGCCATAACGGCCCGTAATTCACATATCCTTCTAGCTGAAGTGATTGTTAAAAGGAAAGCTGTTTTCCAAGAAAGAAATTTTAAGTCCGCAGTAGCAGCTGGCTCGAAAGGAGGTAGAGTGAGTTTCTCCAAAACCAAGTTAAGGTCCCAGGGCAGGGGTTGGAGCTCTCCTGGGTGGTCTCAAATTTTTGGCCCCTCTGAGGTACTGCTTGAGCAAAGGATGAGAGAAGAAGGGAGGCTCTGTGTTATGAGCTGAAATGATTGAGGCGTGGATTTTAATGGAGGAAAAAGACAGGCCCTGGTGAAGCATCTCAGTTATGTATTGCAAAATCTGAGGTAAACTGGGCGCTACTGTGCTCATCCCTTGAGACTGGTTCCAAGCACAGAATCTTTTCCATTTCTCAACATAAGATTTTCTAGTAGTAGGCCTCCTTGCCTCTAAGATGACAGCCATCACAGGTTTGCTGAGGGATGATAAGGGTGAGTTTGATTAATTAGCCAGGCTGCAAGGTTCAACGCTGGAAGCTGAGGGTGCAGAATCTGGTTCTCTTGCTGAGAAAGCAGTGAAGGGGTCTGAGGCAGATGCCACGGAGATAGCTGTGACACACTGCGCAGGAATGGGTACCCGTGTTGGCGCGGCCAGTCTGGAGCAATCAAAATCATCCTAGGTTTGTCCTGTTTGACTCTGAGTAGAACTTTGGAGAGCAGAGGCAGTGGGGGGGGGGGGCGCAGACGGATAGATTTTTCCAGCTGAAAGACAGAACATCCACTTTCCAGGCTTGTTTGTGGGGAGTCCTTGTGCAAAACTTGTCCAATTGATAGTTCTGGGGGAGGCAAACAGGTCTATATCTGGGCTCCCCCATTCTCTTGTCAACATGTTGAAAACCCTTGGTTCCAGTTTCCACTCGTGGGTCCATGAGGTTTCTCCTTGGTCAGTCTGCCAGTTTATTTAATTTTCCTGGCAGGAATTGAGCTTGTAGGTGCACTTGGTAACTCAAGGCTCTGTTCCACAATGCCATGGCTAGTCTGCAGAGGGGGTAGGAATGTGTACCCCCTGCTGATGTACCACATAACCATGATGTTGTCTGTCTTTACCACTAGTTGTCCTGGAAGAATGTAGTCCTTGAAGGCTGTCAGGGCATTCTGTACAGCTAACATTTCTTTTTTGATTGATATGTAGGTGTATTTGACTTGGGTTCCATTTGCCCTGAATGCACTTCCCTGCCAGGTGAGCCCCCCATGCATAGTCTGATGCATCTGTTGTTAAGGTTTGGGCAGCAGGGGGTAGTATGAATGGTAGTCCCTTGTTTTGGTGGCAGGCCTCTGCCCACCAGAGGAACTCTAGGCATAGGCAAGGAATGATACGAATCATTGTTTCTAGGCTTTGATAATGTTGACTCCATAGGCTTTTTACATACCACTGTAGTTTCCTTATATGCAGTCTTGCATATGGAATTATAAGAATGCAGGAGGCCATGAACCCCAAGGCTTGTAGTATTTGTCTTGCAGATAGCAGGGTTTTTGTCGCCACTTGTTTGAAATAGGTTACCAAATGAATTTGCTTTTCTGGCGTGAGGTAAGCCATCTGGGAAGTTGTAATCAAGCTTGCTCCCAGGAATGTAATTTGTTGACAGGGTACCAGTTGTGATTTATTTTCATTTATGGTGTACCCCAGACAAGTTAGAACCCTTTTCACAAACGCCAGATGATTCAAAAATATGCCCTGGCTTTCTGCCTGAATTAGACAATCGTACAGGTATGGGTATATTTGAATAATACTTTGCCTGCAAAATGCAATAACCGGAACTAGGGACTTTGTGAATACCCTGGGCGCAGTAGATAAGCCAAAGGGCATTGCAGAGCATTGATAGTGTGTGTAGCCTGCTTTGAAGCGAAGGTATCTTCTACAAGATTCCCTGATTGGGATGTGCAGGTATACTTCTTTTAAATCTAGTGTTGCCAACCAGGCGTCTTTGCCTAGCATAAGAAGCAACTGGTGAAGAGTCAGCATCTTGAATTTTGGAATCTCCAAAAAGGTGTTTAGAGTAGACAGGTCCAGGATAGGACGCCATGAATTGTCTTTTCTGGGTACTAGGAAAAATCTCGAGTAGAAACCTTGTCCCTTTTCCTCTTCTGGTACCAAATTAATAGCCCCCATGCTTAAGAGAGAAAGCATTTGGTTTTTGAGCCTCTGCCCACTGATTTGGGGGTAGGCCCGGACACCAGCTTGGTGTTGGTAATGTGTGAAAGTGAAATCTTTATCCCTGGGACACTATATTTAAAACCCATTTGTCCTGGGTAATGAGCTCCCAGTTTTTTGGATGAAGAGCAATCTTTCCCCCCAAAGGGGCAGTCAGTTGATAAGTGCTTGGAAATTTTAAAAGAAAGCCATTGTGACAGTTTATCATTTGGGGGGGGGGTCTTATTACTCCCAGATTTGGAAGTGGAGGCCTCCCACTGCTTAGTCTTGTGTGTCCCCTTGGACTGAAACTTAGGGTTTCTGCTGTGTCTGGGTTTGGCTTGAGAAAACCTGGAAGGGGCTGGAAAGGACCAATTTTTAGAGGGCCAGTGCCTACTAAATCTAGGAGGCTGAACTTGTAAGAAATACTTAACAGTTTGCATAGATTTAGCTTCTTCTTCCATCTTTTTAAGAACTTCCTCAGCCTTGTTACCAAACAGGCAGTCCTGATTTAAGGGAGCATCCAACAACTTAGCTTTAACATGATCCGGTAAAGATTGTTCCTTAAGCCAAGCATGCCTTCTGAGCACAGACCCAGTAACAGCAGCCCTGCAAGAGGCCTCTAATGAATCAAAACCACATTGCAAAGTATGTTTTCCAACCTGTTCAGCAGAATGCAGTAAATCCTGTAAATTCTTTATTTTCCACACAATCCGGAATTAACATCATTTTCTGTTTAAGCAATCCAATAACATGTTGCTGATACTTAATATGAAACTGGCAGTTTAAAGCCCTAATGGCCAAGGTTGCAGAAGTGTAAACCTTCTTACCCCATCTATCCAGCGCCCTGGAGTCTATCAGAAGGGGTAGGATTTTTAGCAGAAGCTGCCTTAATGCCCTTGGATCCCTGAGAAATAGTCTCTGGATCCGAAATAGGATTTTTAAAAAGGAACTTGTGTAACTCAGGGACCCTGTAGTATCTGTCAAGTTTTCTGGAAGCAGGAAGCAAGGAATCTGGGGCCAAACTAGATTCTGAAAAAGCATCAACAATGTCTAGTACAGGAGGAATAGCTAAAGGCCTATGCTGAGGCAGGAGTAAGAAATCCCGGAGCCTCTTTTTTGAATCAGAAAATTCCTGGCTGTCCCAGTGGAAATGCTCTCTAAGAGTATGTAAGGTTTCACCAAAAGAAAAATCCTCTGGAGGGGAAGCAGAGGGGAATACAGTCTTCTGCATCAGAATCCTCATAAGAGGTGGGAAGTTGACATAATGGTTAAGGTGTTTACTTTACAGACACAAGGTGCAGAGTTTGATTCTCACATGGGGCAATTGGCTAGGCTTAAAATGGCCCACAAGGGCACTTAGCCTAGTACTCATCTAGGAGCCTAATCTATAAGATAAGGGCAAATCCAGATCAGAAGAATTGGAAAAACAGAATCCTGGTCAGAAGATTCTTAAACAACTTCAGTCCTAGGCCTCTTAGAAAGGGGGGGGGGGGGTTGTCTACCCCAGATTAGAGTTATTAGATCTTCAGCCATTCTTATCATTTGTTTTTTAGGCATACAGGCCTGAGCATGTGGCATGGGCGTCGGTTTTTTAGGCATGGTTTGAGATTTAGGCCTAAGTGAAGAAGGAGGTGTCTGTTTAATATTCAAGTCCGTACGCCTGAATATTATGGACCCATCCAAGGTAGAGACATCTGCAGGTTCCATAGTTGAAGCATCTCGCGGCATACCTGACTCCGATTGGGTCTCAGTAGAGGCCTGCAAATCAGAAGTAGCAGGTATCAGGGGCTGTGAAAGCACCTCACTGAGTACTGGCGACTGGCTTAGGAGAAGCGTTGTTGGCAGTTTTGGACCTCGGCGGCCTGTCTGTCTTTGCGTTTTTTCAGAATCCCAGTAGTCGGATGGCTAATCGACGACATTTCTGGATAATTAAACAGAGAACCGAAATATTTAGAGGCAAAAATATACCGACGACGGATAGTGCGCTGATTAAATAAAGCACAAAACCGACAGCAAGGTACGTCGTGGTCAGGGCCTAGGCAAGGAATACAGTATGAATGAAAATCTTTATGAGGTATTTGCTTTCCACAAGTAATGCAATTATTAACTTTTATTGACATCGGAAAGGAGCAAGAAAAAGTTTCCCCAACGGGGTACTTAGCTTTAGTTGAAGACTTCGGTTCTGAAACTCCAAAATGAAAATTTCAGGAGTTGGCCGACCGGCACTTGCGAACTGCTTCTGCTTCGGGCAGCAGACCGCAAGAAAGACTGATGTAATGGCGTCGGCTGCAATTTTTATACCCCTGACGACCTGACGTCATGGAAGAAGGGACATCAACTGACGCAGGACCCAAGATTTTGTTAATCAGGCCGACTGAGGGCTACCTGCAAGCAGATAACACAAATGTAATGACTGCAACAGTGAAACACGAAGAACATCTAGAGGATTCAGAGTAATGGGAGGATAAGCATACAGAAGTCCCGTGGGCCAATCGTGGATAAGTGTGTCCCTCGGGGACTCCCCCTGCGGAGGAATTAGGGCAAAATAGTGTCTGCACTTGTGGTTGGATGAGGAGGCTAAAAGGTCGCAGCAAGGCTGATCCCAAAGGCTAAAGATCTTCGTCGCCAAGTTGGGGTCGAGGGACCACTCGTAAGGTAGGAGAATGCACCTGCTCAATTTGTCCACTATCACGTTGGAAATCCCCGGGATATGCGCTGCTACCAGAAAGTGGTTGGAAGCTATCGCTCATTGCCAAACTCTCATGTCCTCTTGACACAGGGGATAGCACTTGGTTCCTCCTTGTTTGTTGATGTACCAAAATACTGACTTGTTGTCCGATTGGATAGCAACTGTTCCTGAAGGAAGGGCAGTCTGAAATGCTTACAACGCTAAAAGCACTGCCCTCAGTTCTAGAACATTTATATGCAGATTGGCCTCTAGATCGGACCATGTGCCTTTGGCAGTCATTCCCTGATAAAGCCCCCCCCCCACCCTATTAGAGAAGCGTCCGTGGTCATAATGGTGCTGGGCTGAGGGGAATGGAAAGGTCGGCTCCAAAGTGCTGTGCCTGGCTTCATCCACCAAGGAAGATCCGTTCTGAAATGATTTGTAATACGAATCTGGGAAGACAACGGTTGTTGATTCAGATACCATTGGGTCAACAGAACCCACTTTAAGAGTCTCATGTGAAATCTTGCTAGGGGTACTACAGATACAGATGCTGCCATCGACCCTAGCAACTGCAGGACCTGTCGAGCCAGGACCAAGTCATGACAGAGTATCACTCGGAGCTGTATCCTTAATCACTGAAGCCTGTGATCCAGGAGAAATATCAAACAAGAACAGGTACTGAACGTTACCCCTATAAACTCCAGGGTCTGGGCTGGAGTTGGACTGGACTTTCCCCAGTTTATGGGCATTCCCAGGTGATGCGCCAGAGAGTTTTGCAATGTTGTTACCAGTAGATGCTTAGTGGGAGCGGTGAGGAGGCAATCGTCCAGATATGGAAAAACCCCGAATCACTGCAGTCTCATGTGAGCTATCACTGCTGCCATGCATTTGGTGAACACTCTGGGGGCTATAGAGAGTCCGAAAAGCAGGGCATGGATTGGTTCCCAGCTGGAAGCAAATGAACCTTCTGGATAGTTTGTCCATCTTGATGTGGTAATGCGCATCCTGAAGGTCTATCAAGCACATCCAATTGCCTTCCTCCAGAAAGGAGAGAATGGACTGAACTGTGACCATTTGGAATTTTGTCTGGCTGATGAACTTGTTAAAGCAGTTGAAGTCCAAAACTGGCCTTAAGTCCCCAGTCTTTTCTGGCACCAAAAAGAACCTTGAGTAATATCCGGATCCTATCTGATCTAGCGGGACTTTCTGGATGACTCTTTTTAAGTACAGCTGTTCTACTTGCAGAGCTGCTTCTTCCCTTAGACTGGGTGCAACGTCTGGGATTCGCTTTGGAGGTTTTGGGTAGGAGTCGAATGGGATTTGGTAACCTCTGGATATTATCTTCCACACCCAAGAGTCAGTGGTAACAGACAGCCAGGCATTGGAATGCAGAGAAAGGCATCCCCCGACTGCTTCCAGAGGAAAGCAATTGGGCCGCTCTTCAGGAGCGCTGGTAGGGCTGTCCAGAGAAGGAATCCCCTGAACCCTGATTACACGGACCCCGTCTGCCTCCATAGGGGCATCTTCCAGAAGAGTTGCCCCCTCTGCCTCTGGGGGTGAACTCGCCACGTGTCATGAAAAGGACCCTGAGATGCTTTGTGCCACAATTTCCCACTTCTCTGGCTCCTGGAAAAGGGATGCTGAGAAGTGGAGAAATGTACACTAACAGCAGACAGGGTCTTACTGTCCTGCTCACACCTGGCCAACATATTCTTCACTTTGAGGCCAAACAGGGAAGACACTTCCACTGGAGCATTAAGGAAGGAAGACTTAAAAAGATCTGAAGTGTCACAGAGGAGCATCCAGGCGTGACATCTCATAACTACACCTGAACCCGCAGCTCTAGCCATCCCTTTGGTTGCATGTGAAATCAACCTCATGGACAAACTAGAAATCGATTCAAGGGTCGCTAGCTGCGAGGCTACCTTATAATTAAAACCTCGTCAGGCACCTTTCCTGACAAGAGTACCAGAGTTCGGAGATGAGGTCTTTCTGGAGTCTGGTGAAATGTGCCAGATAGTTCAAAGACCAAATAGCAAAGGTCGATGATGCAAAAACACGCTTCCCCAGTCTGTCCACCGCTCGGGACTCCCTGTTAGGCGGATCAACAGTGTGACTCTCCTCAGCGAGCTCTTTCCCGGAGGCTGCCGTCAATCTACCGGTAGACATTTTGACCAATGAGGATGTTCTTCAGGGGAGAGATGATCTTGTCTGGTCTCTTGGGGATTGCTTCAACCATGTCAGAATTCTTCCAGGCGAGCTATACCACAAGCAGAACCAACTCGTCTGCAGGCGGGGTCACCCAGGAGGTAGATGGTCGAGCACGAATGGCCTGTAGGAAAACGGATTCCTCCGAAGAAGGGTTTTTAGGCTTCCAGTCACCCCTCTATTTCAAAATCTCCAGGATGTCTCCGACAGACACATCTTCGGAGAATGATCATGGGGACCCGTCCCTTTCATCATAATCCATATCCTCGGAGAGGAACTCCACATGCTTCCTCTTGCACGATTTCTTCCTAGGAACCTCCTCAGTGGGAGCTTCTGAGGAGGACCCGGAAGAAAGGGCACCCTGGGATAGGGTCTCCTGTGGCTCCCGTGCTAGATCCGAAAAGGTGGCCTGTGACAGCTGCAGCACAGGGGGAGAACATGGGGATTCTGATGCCAAAGGCTTGCTCATGGAGGCAAGACCTCTCTCCATCGCCTGGAAAGCAGGGCCGCCGAAGAGGGATGGGAGCCCAGAACAGACAGACAACCTCGGAACCAGGGTCGCACCCCACTCCGTTGAGCCTGCTCCTAGGAGTGGAGCCTCAAGCTGAAGAGGTACCGACAGGACTCCTGGAGCCGTGGATGGCACTGTAGAAAAGGCTGGCACCGAATTCAGAACTGAGGAGCACACAGTCCAATCCCAGGCCTGAGGAAGACCTGGTTCCAATGGAACTGAAAGCCAAAGGTTGATTCTGGTACTGAAGTGAGATCCACTATCGGCACCGAAGCAGAGGGTGCCGAGAGAGGAGTCTGTGCTGAGGGCTACGTAACCAGTAAGGAGGACAAAGGAGGAGAGTAAGAAGGAGTTCGTTAACCAGAAAAACCTAAGTTCTAGAAGGGACTGGGGTTTAGAATCAGAAGGGCTCCCCCTGGCTGTTAGCAGCTGGTCCACAAGGTGCACCACCTCAAGTTCAGAGAGTCTCCTGGTGGATCTAGTGGATATCCCCGAAAGGGACTTTGGATGCTCTAAGATGGGACTATAAGCCTATCCCAAAGAAGGGGTCCACAGACGGGGAATATTGGGTCCGTACTTGTTCGTCTAACGGCACCACCATCTCCATTTTTGAGATGATAGGAACAGCAATGTCTGTCTGAGTTATCAGAGCTGTGGAAGGTCTTGAAGTCGTAATTGTGGTAGAGGTAAAAAGTTTTGCATCAGTCACATTTGGTGTCATACACGTTATCGGTGCTAAGTGAGTCAGCATCAGCGCTATGGACATAGTACCAAAGATAGTGCCGTAGGTGAAGACTTCTGTTCCAGTAGAGAAAGCTTTGGAATGTTTGGTTTAGACTGTCTTTCCTTCTCACCAGAGGGTGAGGAGGTAACAGAATGTGGCCTCTTTCTCCTTTGTAGAAGGGGGTGAACCCTCCAATGTGGAAAGAGCCTCTGAAAAAGACGATTTGAGAAGGCCCTTCAAAATCAATTTATTTTTACGTTCATAGGTAGGTACTAGGCTATCGGCCCAAGGGCCTATGCAAGCCTAGCCAGCAAGGTACCATAGCTTATGCCACCCAAGAAAGTTATTTTCCTGTGCCACTGTCCAGCAGAGAGACAGAAGTGATCCCCGGGGTGTACTTCCTATTTCCCATCCACTCATCAAGATTTTTCTTGAAGAGTGCTAATGAAGAACCTTGCTTGACATAGATGGGTAGCTTGTTCCAGAGTATAGGAAGTCTCTGGGACAGGAATCGATCCCTCCAGCATGTCCTGTTTATTGTGGTGACCAGGTTTAGGTCCCTAGAGCGTGTAGCTTGGAGGGATTGGGATTTCTTTAGGTGTAGCATGTTGAACAGCTCTGGGTTTGACATAGCTTTATATGTTAGGCAGAGATCACCTCGGAGTAGGTGATATGCTATGGGGTAAAGCTGGAGTTTTTTGAGGCGGTCAGTGTAGGGCATTTGTTTGAGGCCAGAATCCCTCTTTGTGAGGTACTTCTGTGGCCTTTCCAGCTGCTGCAGATGTCGTGTGAGGTACATTCCAAAAGGGGCACTGTACTCTATAATGGGTCTAATGAGTGATGAGTAGAGGGGAACAATGACCTATTTTTTTCCTGGATGAGAACCCTTTTATGATGAGGTGTGCCACGTAGAAGGCCTTCCTGACTACTGTGGCGATGTGACTATCAAAGGAGAGACTACTGTCCACCTGGGTCCCAAGGTATCTTATCACGCATTCGGTGTTAAGTAGATTGCTGCCTATGTGGTAGTTCATGGGTACAGTTTTTTTAACAAAGGGGATGACACTGCACTTTTTGGCATTGAGCTTGAGGCCATGGCTCTGACACCAGGCATCTGTCTCAGTGAGGCCCTTCTGTAGGATTGTCCACATCATTTGGGGACTTGACTATGGCTCCTAGTTTGCAGTCATCTGTGCACTTTGTCAGCCAGAGGCCTTCTGTGTTAGCCTGTACTTCAGAGAAGTAGATACCAAACAGGAGAGGTCCCAGGACGGAACCCTGTGGCACTCCACTTGTCACTGCCTTGAGGTCAGACTTGGAGTCTGCAACTTTTACAGTGAGCCAGTTGGCAAACATCTTGTGACTTAGGGATTTATACCTAGTTTAGTGAGTTTAGCTATAATTCCAGAATGGGGGATGGTGTCAAAAGCCTTGGCGAGGTCAAGATAAGCTGTGTGAACCACCTTACCCTCATTCACGGCTTTGGTGACTGCCTCAAAGAAGTCGATCAGGTTCAGGAGGCGTGATCTGCCTTTCACAAACCCGAACTGGGTGGGATCCAGAGTTTGGAGGTTACCAATGTCTTTATGAGTTCCATGATGATACGTTCCATGGCCTTGCAGACCAGGCACGTCAGGGTAATAGGTCGATAGTTCCTGGGATCAGTGGTGACTCCCCCTTTGTGGAGTGGGATAACTGTTGCTGTGCACCATTCAGTGGGCACAAAGCCTGATGCAAGGCTATTATTGAACATGGTGCTTAAGTGAGGAGCCAGTTTGTTTTGTAGTTCGTGTAAAACGCAGCCTGGGATGTTGTCCGGTCCCATGGATGCTGTGTTTTTGGCTTTAGAGAGTTCAGCTTTTACCTGCGTAGTTGTGATTACAGGGACTCTGCATTCTTCCTGTATAGATATGGGCCCTTTAGGGGGTGAGAGGGGCGTAAAGTTAGCACTGAACCGATCTGCCAGGATGTTGGCAATATCAGTTGGTTCTGTAATTTTCGTGCCTTTGTGCTGTAACTCAGAGCAAATCTGGGTGCTGCCATCTAGATTCTTGACATAGCTATAGAATGCTTTGTGGTTGTCCTTGGATTTAGTGGCAATTTTGTTTTCGTAGCTAGCTTTGGAGGATCTTATAAGGGATCTCAGCTTCTTACTGAGGCTGACCAGGGAGCTCCTCCACTCATGGGATTTTACTCTCTTTTGCAACAGTTTCTTCCTTCTGTTGTACAGTTTGTTTATGGCAGGGGACCACCAGATTGGCTTCCTTTTTTTGGAGGATAGCGTCTTGGTTCTGTTTGGGATAGCACGATCCATGCACTCATGTTAAGTGCTTATAGAGGGCATTTGTGTAGGATTCAGTAGTTGTAACTGTATTGTCCATCTGCATGGGTGTCATGAAGTTCACCACTTCTGTCTTAAGAAGCATGAAGTTGGCTTTGGAGAAATATTTTACTGTGGTTTCCTTAATGGGGGGTGGGGGCGGGATGTTGTTATCAAGGATGATAAGCTTATGGTCGGATCGGACCAACGAGGAGTTGACGTCAGGTGTGGGACACCGGTCACTCATGCTGGAAATGACTAGGTCTAGGAAATTGTTGCCCTGGTGGGGGTGTGGATAAGTTGATCTAGGGCATTGGGGTTTATGAATTCCAGAAAGCGTTGAGCTAAGGAGTTGGTACAAGAGTAGTTTTCCCAGTTAATGGTGGGGTAGATGAAGTCACCCATTATTAGGGTGTTTGGTTGAACCCTAATATTTTCCAGTACATCAAGAAAAGAGGAGTGGGAATCCTGGGGCATGGTGGGGATCTGTAGCAAGCTACAATTTGGATTGCAGTTTTGCCCAGAATTAGATGCACTTGGATAACCTCGGATGCATCATGCTAAGCACCTAGCCCGGAGGTGTGGATATCCTTAATGAATATGGACACACCTCCGCCTTTGGCGTTTCGGTTCAGGTTACATGGCCGAAAAGTGTGGTATAGGCTGGTAGTGCAGGGGTGCTCTCTGGAGCCTTGAACCAGGTCTCAGTCACTGCACAGATATCTATATTTATGTTCTCCATTTTAAGGAGTGCCTCGAGTGAGTGCATTTTGAGATTTAGACTTCTAGCATTAAGTAGCATTACCTTCAGTTTTTGTTTGCCTGTTCCTGTTATGGTGGTGAATTTGTTATTTGAACCCTGCCTAAAAAAAACACTATAGGGGCAGCAAGAGCCTTAGCTAGTATCCGGAATCCCAGGGACGACAGGTGCAGGCCATCTGTGGCAAAGCATTGCGGTCTGTCGACCATGTCATCCCAAGCAGGCAGATACTGGATCCCCTTAGAATGACACCAGAAGCTTAACCAATTGTTGAAGTCAATCATTTTGTCCTTGTATTGCGGTATCATTCTGGGCGATAGCAGAATGCTACTCAGGGCTAGGGTCATACCTGCCTGGGCTACAAGATCGGAGAGCTCTTCCATGTCTCTTTCCATGTAGTCCAGTGAGGTACATCTCATGTCATTCACACCAACATGGACAATGACAGAGTCATATTTGTACTTGGTGTGGAGTGACCGGAGTGCGCGGGTTATGTGGCGGATCCTGGCAACCGACAGGCAGCTGACAGTAACCTTCTCCTTGTCTAGCCTGGTGAGTGGGACCATCAGTGTGCCTGACTATAGAGTACGTTGTTTTGCCTTATTGGCTGTGTTTGAGTGGCACACAGACTCTGTGGGCTGTGTCTCATTTGGGTTGTGTTGGGGGATGGAGGTTGCTTGCGTTTCTGTTTTGGAGGTCTCTGTTGTTCAGACAGATTATTATTGAGAGCCTCCGCGAATGTTTTTGTGTTACTGTGTGTGGATTTTGGTGGTGTAGATTTAGTGAGACTATGTGATGAGTGTGGTGTGGTGGAAAAGATTACCTTCTCTTCATGACTGTCAAGTTCAGTCTTGGTTAGAGAGAGCTTTACCTCCAGTTTGGCTAGATAAGTGCATCTCTCACATGTTGTAGTGTTGGGTGGTAGGAGGAGAGGGTTGTCAGTGTACATGAGGCAATTTCTACATTGCCTCAAGATGCCCAGATTCATCAGATAGACAGGAGAGAACACTGGGAGCTGACCCTTGGACATGCCTGAATAAAAAACGTTTTCCTCTAGATAAGTTCAAAGTACGACAACTAAACCCTAGACAGAAGGAGTAAGGAGGTTATACCTAGAGATGAGGCACTCCTAAACAGTAAACACAGTCATCATGAAGGTCACTATTGGGCATTTTTCTCCCACACTTCAGGCATTGTTTGAAGCCTTATGTGCCCTTTTTACCAGACATGTTAATACCAACAATATCAGCAATACACAACGAGAAAGCCAACAGATTACCACAACTAAGCACAAAAGTATAGTTATCTAGAAGGTAGAGAGAAAATACCAACGATGGTATAAAAAAATTACCACAGCGGGTAGAGAGAAGTCAAATTATCAAAATATTCCAAAATATCAAGGACTTAGCTGAGAGCTGGCTTGAATGCGGCTTTACGGCAACGTGGCAAACGAGATCTGGGGTAACAGGGAGAAGGGGATTATGGGTAAAATATTTGCTCGAGAGTTTTTGGCTGGCGTGAGCTTTGATATAAGGCTGACTTGGTTCCGAGGGCTCAGAACCGAACCCATCAGTGATGAATGGAATGAAGATTATCAGATAAGATATTTGCTTTTTTTGGAAAAATTGGCAAAAAACACAGGGAGATGACTGGAACTGTTCAAGTTATTCTCAAAAGCCACCTTAAGAAGAAAAGAAAGGTTTGTATGAAGAGAAACTCTATCTTTACAGCACACCAACTAAGGGGTTGAAGAATCAAGCACTTGCAACTCTGAAACCCTTCTTGCGGAGGTAACTGATACCAAAAAACAGTTTTCCATGACAAAAGCTTCAAATATGAAGAGACTGAAGGCTCAAACAGAGAGTCACCTAGAACCTGTAGAACAATGGGCAGATCCCAGGGAGGGAACGGATGCCATACTTGAGGCTGAAGTAGAAAATTACCTTTGAGAAATGCTTTGGAGATCTGAAGAGAAGCCAAAAGTCCACTAACCCTACCAATGTGAAAGTTAGAAATGGTCGCTAGCTGCATTTTGATAGTAGAGAAGTTAGAACCTGAACTAAACTCATCCAGAAAGTCCAAAATGGACTCCAAAGGGGGAGAAAAAGGGTCAAATCCCCAAAGCCTGTGACCACAGAACAAACCTTCTTCACTTATTGCTAAATACTTTTCTGGTGGATTCCTTCTGAGAAGGCAATATAGTTGACTGTAATGCCTAAGTTGTCGCACAGCTCAAGTAAGAAGTCCCTAGCCTAGATCAATGATGCCTTTGTGGGGATGGTGAGGAGCCAATAGTCTAGGTATGGAAAGACCTAAAAACCCTGTAGCCAGACTACAACCACATGTTCTACTTGGTAAATAGCTGGAGAGCTGTGGTGAGACCTAAAGGCAGGATCTTGAACTGGTAATGACTGGACCCCAGCCAGAAGCAAAGAAACCTCCAGAAACACTAGTCTTACCTTGATGCAATGGGTAAGTGTCCTTGAGGTCTATTGAGCACATCCAATTGCCGCTCCTCAGAAGAAGAAACATGGTCTGCATCTTGACCATCGGGAACCTGGTTTTTCTAACGAATTAATTCAACTTGCTTAAATCACAAAACTGGTCTGAGGTCCTTTGTTTTCTTTGGAACAAAAAAGAACCTGGAATGGACCCTGGATCCTATCTGATCAGGTGGAACCTTGTGAATGACTCGATTGATGAATTTTGAATCTTTGCCAGTGTGTAAAGTCTCTGATGGGGTGGAACATCTGGGAGACATTTTGGGTGACAGCTTGGAGCATCAAAAAAGGAAATGTAATAACCTCTGGATACAACATTCATCACCCTGGTGTCTAAGGTGATGGCCTCCTACATTTTTGGGTGGAGAGTTAGAAGACCCCCAACTGCCTCCAGAGAAGAGCAGCCAGGCAATTCTTCATGCTCACTGAAAAGTACACCAGAAAAGGCCAGAGGAAACCCTAATTAAAGCCCATCTGGGGGGGGGGGGGATGAAACGTTATCTGGCTTTCTAGGAATGGGCTCCACTGTGATGGGTTCCTTCCACTATCTCAGGGATACCAGAACTGTAAGGGCATCCAGAATGGAAACCACCCAAGGCATGAAAGGGCTTACATCAAAGGCTTCCAGAAATATTGATTCCTCCACAAAGGGGGCTTCAGTCGTTAAGCCTCTGCGCAGGTGAAGTAGCTCCAATAAATAGGCAAAAGAGGTGTCATCCCGCAGGAATTTAGGGGAAATCTGTCCTTCCTCAAGGTCAGTATACTTGGGAAAAGACTCCTCTGTAGAATCCAAGTGTTTCCGCTTTCACTTTCTCTTCCCCAAAGCCTCCCATTCTGAGAAAGCTGGGGTAGAGGTGGAAGAGCTAGGAACCCTGTCATGAAGGCAGGCTGGAGGCTGACTGACATAGGCTTCCGTGGAGCTGACTGTGGATAAAGGATTAAAGAATCTTATCAAAAATATGTCTCTAACTCTTCAAAGAAAGAAAAGTAAAGTACAGCCAAAGACCAAGCTGCAGTATATGAAAGTCAGCAAACTACATCTGGGGAGTTGATGGAGGAGTGGGGAGTTATAGGTAAGGGAGGTGAAGCCGAAAAGCCTAAAGACTTCAGAAATGGCAGGTTGCATAGATAAGAATCAGATCTGAAGTCCCACAGGCTGAAGTCAGATGGAGCAGACATTGGATCTGTTTATTTGCTGTTCACGCTTACCACTGGAATCTTCCTCCAGCTTTCAACAGCTCTAGTGTACCCTCCACTACACCCCTTCACAGGCTTTTCATTTTGCAGCCTTTCACCGACCCTTCTACTCCAGCTGCACACATTTTTCCTCAGGTAACACAGCTCGCTCTCTCTCTAGGTTTACTAGTTTCAGCTCCATTATCCTGCAGCAAAACACTTGAGCATGACCTTAAAACCAATACCCCACTGGCCAAATCTGCCTCCTCTCTATCAATACCATTTTTTGCAGCAGCATCCTGTCTTTGTCATCTCCAACTATTTTGTTTATCACCACACTCCACTGCAACAGCTCCAATTCTTCGTTTTTTTTTTTTGAGACAGCCAAATGTAGAGTGGGTCATCCAGACCCCCTGATGTCAGGATAATCACTTTCATGTCATTATTTTCCTTCTGAATTACATAGTCCATGCCTTCTCCATCCCATCACCAATCACATACACCATCATGGATTCAGTGATTACCAGTAACAGCCCTCTGGATGCAATGATTACCACTAACAGCTCTCTGGCTCTACCTAGTGACCTCCTCACAAACAATAGGGAAAGTCTTCCAGTGCCCTAGCCAAATTTTCCCTAATCAGTAGGACTACTACTTTGCGTCTCCCACAAAAAAAAGAACACTGGACAAGTGGGATTATCCTGGGCAAAGGGAAGATGAAAGAAAAACTTACTGACTGCAATTCATCTGGTTGCATCACTGAAATTAGCACTCTTGTTCTCCTGACTGTAGCATTATGTTTAACATCACACTATTGCACTGTACTGTTGCACTGCTGTTTGCTATAAAGAATATCTACAATAATTTAGCATTGTTGCTATTACTAATTCAGGTAATTGCGCATTGCTGCCAGCTACCTGTACTTGTTTTCTAAATTAATGACTACAAGTTTTGCTCAATGGTGATGCACTGCTGATTGTTACTGACTGCTGCTACTATTATGGCATTTAAAGTTACTGATGTACAGCACTGCACTAGAGAGAACTGGATTATACCCCCCCCCCCGATATATTTTTGCTACCTGTACTGATCTGCTACTCACTGTGCAAGATCTCACTTTTGATCACTGCTGCTACACTACTGCTTGCACTGGCTGTTCTACTGTTGCAGAAATTGAAAGTATCGCATCCCATTGTTGTGACAGAAACTAATGAATGAGAATAATCAGAATTAAATTTGCCACTTGCTATGGACTACTTTAGTGTTCCTACTTACAGCGGTCACTTTTCCTTTTTTTTTATTTTGCATTTGTAAATATTGCCATAATTTCTCGTGTCCAGAGCCTGCAGTAGTCATACCATATTCCAACATCCTTCAGCCACATCCTATATCACCACTTCTAGTTCAATCGGTTAAAGCCTTATGTATTATACCAAGACTCTGTTATTAACCAATATAAACCCCCATACACCAGCTAGTATGTAATTTCAGTCAGGTCATGCTCCTTCTATAGCCAATCTGACAGCATTAGGCATTCCCAGGGAGTATAGCAACTGATTCACGCTTACCCTTGAATGCCACTTGACACCTCTCACATACAGAATTACTCACTGAACATGGAGGACACCATCTTACCTTAAAATACATTTGCTGAGCACCACATGTACACACATCTATAGTACGGAGCACCTCCACTATATCAACTTACTAAGAGGTTAAGAGAACACTGTCTAAGCCTCCTACATTAAGCACTAAACATCCAGCCATTTCACACAGTAAAGCACCCACCTTCATCCCTGCAAGGCCATAGGCAGTAGATAGAACTGTAAGAGTCAAAAAGGAGCAGACTACAAGCCTTTAAAGCCTACTGGATTGGCATTCACCTATAGTAACATTTTAGTAATAGTCACGTCCAATGTCAGGCAATATTAGCACAACACTCACTAGGCTAAATAACAGGACTGATGGTTACATAGCTTGGAGTCAGGATTCAGGATTCAGGATGCAACAAGGGCTCTTACAACCGTCCATCCTAGGAAAGACAATTTTTACCTGTCAATGGCGTATGTGCTTTGGCAATTTACCCAGAAAGACACAGACATACAAAACTGATCTTGTTACACATGTATCTGAGGCAAGGGCGGCACTGGTACAGAGATGTATTTTATCATCAGTCAGAATAATCTCAAAATTCAAACACAACTGGCTTTACTAACAAGCTGTGTAGCTAGTGTCATTCTAGAATTAAGAATGCGTGTCCACCTCTCTTGCCATGGTTTTTGCATTGTGGCTAAAGCCTTTTTTGCCCACACTGCTTTTTTTAGGCGCAGTCCATCACATAGCAAAGTCTAGCTTGGAACACATTAAGACAGCTTTACGTTTTTTTTTTTTTTTTTTTAAAGGAAAGCAGAAGGACCTCAATTTCAGGCAAGCTGAGCACATTTTTATATGTTCAACTATACAGGCACGTTTAGTATTCATCCATTCTTCAGATTTACAGGCAATTATGAGGGAACATCAGCATTTGTCAATATCTCATCGCCTCTCGACCTATTATTCTTCAAGATCCCAAATTTGTACTATTACATGACAAATCACCCTAAAAAAGATTACCACTTTATAGTCAGCTATACAACACTATACATGCCCCCTCTTCTTGACCAACAACTACTGTACTACCTTAGCTGAAATCCCTGTTAACCCCAATACTTGTCTACTGGATGATTTCAACTATCTGCTAATAAACTGAGTAAACTACACTGCCAACAATGGTCATCATGCCTAACACTTCCTATACATTACAAAATTAAATGAATACCAACCATAGTACAGGAGCAGCCAAAGACAGAGGGTAGAAATTAGCAACAGAATGTGCCTTGCCCATCCTAAGGGGGGGAGAAAGGGGGTCCAGCCCATTGCAATGCTGGTACCTAATGGCCAGTGAGAGAGAGAGGTGCCTGGTATGCAGTGCATGTGCTAGGCTAAACCAAGCTACATCTGCATGGTAGATTTCACAAAGCTTGTGTGGAATCACTGGAGAAGACATGGCAGGCTGTCGAATCTACGTGTCAAAAATGGATATCAGCAAGCAATAAAAAAGCATGACATGGCCTGGACTTCATCCACAAACAGAAAATAAGTCATTTAAACTCTCAAACAATGTTGAGAAAATGTTTGGGTCACCTATAAAAGCCCTTCTTCACAAAAAATAATAAGGGCACGGTCTATAATTGCATCAGTGTCAAAAAGAACAGTATCATGGTGGGAAATTAACAAACTCATGGAGTCAAGAAGGAAAAAGCAAAGGCAGGCTCTGTCTGGATCTGTGCCCTTCAAAAATTGCCAAACCTTTTTTTAGCTTCACACATCATCTCAATGGAGCATATTTTAGACCCCCCCCCAAAAAAAAAGTCTCTTCTCCTGAAAGAGAAGTGCTTTACCACTTTACATTTCTCACTTCTTATAATTCCACCCGTAAGCCTTCTTACAAGGATTAAAAAGGTAGATGAAATCTCATCAAAAGGGTTAAGGCACAAAACAAAATGTCAAGGTAAAAAAAAAAAAAGCATTTCACATCTGCTTTATTCAATATTTTTTTTTTACATTTGGTGGTGGTGCTGCGGTAGTGTTGTCGCCTCACAGTAAGACGTTGTCCTGTTCGATTCTCAACTAGAGCGTCTTCTGTGTGGAGACATGCGTGAATGGGCGTACCTTTGTTGAAGGCTGTGAGTCAGGGCCGGCAACTTGGCACGTAAAAATCTACTGCCAATCATTAGCGGACCGGAGTTCCGCTGTGGCGACCCCTAACTGGGAAAAGCCGAAAGACACAACAACAACTAGACTGCAAGTCAGCAAAATGTCAGAAAAATGAAAGGCTGCATGTAAAATGTCTTAGC
The DNA here is from genome assembly GCF_019279795.1 of Protopterus annectens. NCBI lineage: Eukaryota > Metazoa > Chordata > Ceratodontiformes > Protopteridae > Protopterus > Protopterus annectens. The sequence continues at coordinate 1,003,262,794 of NC_056743.1, read as the reverse complement.
GTGCTGTGGAATCAAACACACTGGCTGAGCAGCACTGCCATGTAATCAGCTACACAATGAAAATGTGATTTGCTTAAACAGCAAAGCATGTATGTTCAGAATCACAGACTTGCTTTACAATAATATGGAAAAGCACCTGACAGTGTTACTCAGCTGATCAGCCTTAGGAGGAAAACTATTTTCTTACCAGGCCTATATGGTTTCCTTTTTCTCTTCTTCCCATCCTCTGTTTCTTCATGTCCTTTTCCAGGTTCAAGCTCCCCGAGTAGTTTCTCACGTTCTGCCTCTTCTGATAACTTTCCATCTTCAGTTTCCTCCAACACCCTCATGGCTTCAATTTCTTCAGTCCTCTTCCTATCGATAACTTCTTCCTCCTCCACTTTAATACATACTTTCTCATCTAATCCTTTCATTATGTAACTGTCTTCAAGGGACTCTCTAAACATGTTCTCACAGCCAACATCTCGATCGGGACTACCTGGTGTATCAGGTTTTAAGTCGCACTCCATTGGTTCAATGGCTAGAGCTTCGGGGAAAAAAAAAGCTGAGCATTACAAAGATCAACAGCCAGCATAAAAAGTATAACACAATTCTATATTACAAAAAATAAACATAAGCACAACAGTTTCCTTTGAAAAGAAGTATTCAAGTCAATAAAAAATGCAAAGAACCAACCATGAGTAAAAGGACTTAAACCAAGACAAATCCTCCATTCATACACTGCACGCAAGGCAGAGAGTTAAAGCAAAGGCATCAGGTTTACACATTTCTTGTAAACCCTCCTTGCTACTGCTACTGAAACTATAGCACTTCAGCTGTGATGAGTTTAAGGCGATACTGGCATGAAATGCAGAATACTTAAAGACTTTCCAAACAGCTGAACAGTAGCTTAACCTCTTGCCCCAGACTACACTTCCCAAATCACTTATTAATCTTCAATACAAAGACAGCTGTCTTTTCATTTGTTCCATGCTCAGTAATGCTAAAGAAACATCTTTAAAGGGACAAGTATCTGTCCCTTCTCTCTATTCCTTCAAGCTAAAGAAAACTCTGATAAAAAGAAATTCATATTTGGACATATTTCTTTGAACTAGCAAGTACTCTAGTTCCTAAACAAAATAAACCTCTATGCCAAAATGGCTACCAACCCTATTTGCTTTTAATGTAGCTACCTATATAACTAAACCATTATGTTTAATGATTTTTTCAATCGAAAGACTAACACCAACAATAAATGACTACCAAGCAGTAACTTAATACACATGGCAGAAAGTGGACTACTGGACAAATCCAAGAGTCCCTTAAGTACTGTCATAGGAAGTTACTAGGCCAATGGCCCTGGGGCCCTTGCAAGCCTAGCCAATAATTTATCCCCCAAAAAAGAAACCTCAGTCAGCACCTGTTGCCTCTGTCAATGAAGGACAAAGGTGGAACCCCTAGGACAAATGTGGTTTTCCATCCACTCATCAAGGTTGCGCTTGAAGAGGGTCAGCGAGGCACTGACATGTATGGGAGGTCTACTCTACAGATGGGACAGCCTCTCGGAGACAAACCTGTCTCTTCAGCAGGTTTTGCTGATGTCGCATATTAAATTTAGGCCTTTCGAGCGGGTAATGTGCGAGGAGTTAAGACTTACGGATATGGAGCATCTCTAGTAGGGCAGGGTTCAATATTGCCTTGTAGGCGAGACACAAATCACCTCTGAGCAATCTCTATGATACCGAGAAAAGTGATGGTGATTTGAGCCTGTCCACAAAGGACAGGTGTTGTAGACCATGGATTCTCTTTGTGAGCATTTCTATGGCCTTTTCAGTTGGTGCAGCTGTTTGGAAAAGTACATACCAAACGGAAAATTATACTCAATTATTTGCTTAATGAGGGAAGAGTACAGAGAGGTAATAACCTCCTTTTTTCCTGGATGCAATCCCTTTACTTATGAGATGAACCAAGTAAAAGGGTTTTCTGACCACTGCCGCTACATGATGGTCGAATGCGAGATTGTTGTCAACCTGAGTACCCAGGTCTCTCACCACAGGTTGTGTGTTTAGGAGTTTGCTGCTGATGTGGTCATCAGTAGAGGCCATGTTTATGCCACACGGTATGATAATACATTTTTTTGCATTTAACTTAAGGCCATGACTGGCACCAGTCACTTGTTGCTGTGAGACCATCTTGCAGTATATGTTATCATCATTTGGGGAATCAATGACAGCACCCAACTTGCAGTCATCCGCAAACTTGGTCAGCCACAAGCCTTTTGTCTTTGCCTGGACATCTGAGAAGTAGATGCCAAACAGTAGGGTACCAGGACAGATCCCTGGGGACTGCTGTCAGAGGTGGAGGCACCTATTTTGACTTTGTGGCTCCTACCTGTGAGCCAGTTGTCCACCCACCTGATGAGATAGGGATTTACGCCAAGTTGTGTTAGCTTTTCGATGATGCCAGAGTGAGAGATTGTGTCAAAGGTCTTGGTCAAGTCAAGACAGGCTGTATGTACTGACTTTATCCTCATCCAGGGTCTTGGTGACAGTCTCAAAGAAGTCAATCATGTTCAACAGGCAAGATAGGAAAGTTGTGTAAAATCTTACTATAACCATAGATGTCGTCTTCCATATTGCAGTATTCACTAGTAGGTTTACCTTTCTTCCTATCAGCTTATTCGGCCAGGTTCCAATAGCTTTTCCAGTCCCTGTCGGTACTTCGGAAGCCTGACTTGTAGTCCGGAATGTGGGCCATAAAAGTGACGTCTGCGCACACCAGTCCTCAGAACCAAGAAGCCCCAGACGGAACCAGTCCTGATAGCATAGCCTGTGTGGGAGCAGAGGAGAGCAAGTGCAAGGAAAACAGGGGGATGAAGAGAGGGAAGGAATACTGCAACATGGAGGAGGACATCTATCATTATGGTAAGATTTTACACAACTTTCTTATGCTCTTCTATTCCAATGTTGCAGTATTCACTAGTGGGAGAGTATAAAAGGTCACTGCTGGCTGGGTTGTGGGTCTGAAAGAGATTCCAGGAAACCATGCAGGACAGCTCTGGCAAATCCTGCTCTGGTCCTGGAGATGTGGTCCAGCTTATAATGTCTGGTGAAGGTGTGCACACATGATCAAGTAGCAGCTTCCAGAATGGAGTTAATATCTAGATGTTTAAAGGAAAAGTTCACCTTAGAACTCAAAAAACATTTTTTTCCTTGTATCTGTTTATGAGCTATTTAATACCTCAAAATCACTCAAAATGCTTTCCTTTACAATTTTAATGCGTTTCTCTCAAAATGGCGGATGATGGGGCCTGCCTTGGTAATGTGATTTTACTTTCTTGCTTTCCTTCCTTCTTCCCAGAATACATTTCAAGTCCTGTTTATATGACTCATGCCAGACATACGGAATGGTGCTGTTTTCTCTTGCCATTAAAATATAATGGCAGGACTGTGAAGCACTGTCATCTAAACACACCTTCTGTAAAAGAGCTGCTTCTCTCTTTACCTCACTGAGCCTCATTTATCTATATGCCAGAGCTTGTTCTATGCCAGAAATAGCTGTTAGCTACTTGTTAGCTACTTGCAGCAAAAGAAAGCAAACAAAAAATCAGTTTTTTGTTAAGAGTCTTTTGTAGCCCTAACAAACTTGATGTATCCTCCCCCACACTCATGCTGAGGTGTGAAAACTCTCACTGCAGTAAATAATCCATGCTGTACATTTACAAGTGACAAGTAGTAGGACTCCTTAGTCTGCTACTTCCCAATGCCTTCAGTGGGAGGATTTTTCTCTCTCATGAATGATGCAGACTTAAAATGTGCTTTACTATTTCCTCAATTATCTGTCATGTTCCCCCTCCTATTTTCTAGTTCATATTTATTTATAATTTGGTAACCAGGAAAGTGAACTGGTCCCAGGACCCTTTTCAGCCACAACATAAGCTACACTGGCAAAGATAATTATTAAATGCACTTATCAATACACAGAAAAAAATACTGACAGAAAGACACTGACCAAGACTGCATGTGGAACACATAGCCAATGTGTGACAGTGACCAAGTAAATCATTGAACAACATTTACTAGAATATATACATTAACAATGCTTATCTATACTATGTTGTTTATTATAAATTATTGTATGCACACGCGCGCGCGCGCACACACACACGCGCATATATATATATATATATATATATATATATAGTGTGTGTGTGTTTCTGTATATGTGCACGTATATAAAGTACATGTGTGCGCGTATGCATTTAAACACAGTTAAGTACTTCTGATTTCCTTTTCTTGGTGTTCTTAATTCAAGTGCACATAGTAAAAGTATATTGTTTTTCTTTCGTCTTTTCCCGGTTAGGGGTCGCCACAGCAGAACTCTGGTCCGCTAATGATTGGCAGTCGATTTTTACGGTGCCGAGGTGCCAGCCCGACACCCAATCTTCAACGAAGGCACACCCATTCACACACGTCTTTCAAACGCCACTCGACTGCAGAGAGGACATGCAGACTCCACACAGAAGGCGCTCCAGCCGAAAATTGAACAGGAGAACCTCTTGCTGTGAAGCAACAACGCTACCGCTGCACCACCACAGCTTATGGAACATAGTAAATGGTGTCAATAGGCAGTGGCAGTCTGAAGAAGAGAGTAGCCAAGGAAAGGTGGGTGGATGGGCTGGCTTAGGCTTATTAGTTTTGTTTTGTGTCTATAAAACAAGGTAAATCAGAGAGAGAGCCCATCTGGATAAATATAGATTGAAACTGAACTGGGCTTTCTTTCTGCTTTCAGAGGAGACAACAAACTGATCAGATTTTTTGATTTTTTGAATCCTGGTCAAGTAGTACCTTAGTAATTTGATGAACATCCAGACAGTGTAATTTTTTTTCAGAGACCCTTTTGACTCGGAAAAAAAAAGACAGAGGTCAATGCATTGGTTTAGATTTGATGTTTTCAGAAATACCCACATGGAAATTAGAATAGCTGCCAATTGAAACTTAAGAGTAGATGGAGATGAACCTGCATGGAAGAGTTCAGGATCTGGCTGGCACTGGCTGAATAGCTCTTTTGCAAGTTCGTAAGCAGTTTTGAAATTTCCAAAGCTGCTATATCCCCTTTGGTACATGGTACATCTGGAGGATTTTTTGATTTGATTTGGAGAAGAAAAGGAATAGGAATAACCTTCGAAATGATGGACTGTACCCATTTGTCTTGTGTCATACAATGACGGAAGATACAGTCGGCAACACCTCAGGGGGCCGGAAAGGGCTTATCTGGAGAACGCTTCAAAGAAGGCCCTGGTGCCTGACCCTCTCTATTCTAGGGCGATCCCCTCTCATTGTTGTACCCCTCTGCGGCTTGGCGGGATGTTCCTCTGCCAGTCTAAGGGTCGAGTCGATTCTGTACTCAAGATTGTTCCTTCTGTTCTGGCCTTTTGGTCTTTCCTCAGGAAGTTGGGGTAAAAAGAAGACGGCAGGCAGAAAGTTCACACGGTCCGTCAGCGCACCTAGTCAGTTTCTTTTCCACTTGTGGACCAAAAAGAGATGATCCATCAAAAGGGGAGTTCGTGGAAAGACGCCTTGAAAGGTTGAAATAAAATTTGCATGCAAGTAGATCCGTATGCGTTTAATGAAGGCTACCCCCCCCCCTGGCGCAAGCTCGCTCCATCGGCCCAGCATAGAGGAGGAGGAGAGGATGGGAGGAGTTGGAAATAGAATTAGGATAGCCAGCTGCGTGTTCATTTCCAAACCAAGGCTGCTGGGTTCTTTCAGGCATTTTTCACCTTCTTTGATCAATGTATGTTCAAGTAAATTCAGCTGTATATTATGGTTGCTGACAATGCAAGAACTGACTCAAAGTCAGTGGGAATCTCTTACAATGGATCTGCATGTACCAGATATGCATCCCCCTCTGGAAGGACGTCACACAAAGCATAAAATACCTTTTTTCTGAACAGTATCACTGCACCTAGTTGATAGGGTTGCCACCTGACTCTCTCTCTGCAGTTCTGGCCTGTGTGTGTGTGTGTGTGTGTGTGTGTGTGTGTGTGTGTGTGTGTGTGTGTGGGCTTGAAAATGGTAAATGCATTTACACTTTACAAGAAAAAATATTTACTGACTTTTCTCTAAATGTTACAGAAATATTTGCTACTACTCAAGTTATCTTAAACTATTATAAATAGAATTTCAATACTGTGTTGCTGCTTATGTAAATTTATCAGAAGAGTTGACAACTGCCTTTAAACTCCAGACTTATCTAATTGTTTTGGTTTGCTATGAAAGAGGAGTGTTAAGTTCTCCCCCCCTCTGTAATAAAAACAGTGGAAACAATTCCACAGCTTTCTGTCTTTTTTACATCAGTTGCTGTGTTCCTGACATTAGCTAGATTAATTACCCATCTTAGACTGACAGCAGTATCGGAAAGGGTAAACTACAGAATTAATTGTGTCTATGATGTGTCATGCAGGTGGAGACGAATTTCTCTGCAATGTGAGAAATTGAGTTTTAAAAAGACAGTAAGTGGGCTTTCCCTTCCTTTGACTCCAATGCAAGGAAATAAAAGTTTTAAAAACTACAAGCAGGTTTCAGGTACCTACACAGTGCTCAACTATAATGTAGGGAAAAAAGAAACCCAACGATTGAGTTAAACTGTATGAGAGGGTGGAGTTTTCCTTTAAAGAAAGCTCCAGAGGAATAGGCCTTGTGGAATGGGCTCGGACATTGCCCATTAGTGTCTTTCCAAGGTGAGAGTAACAAAAGGAAATGAACCTAGCAATCCAAGAAGAAATTTTTCTTCCTACAGCTTTCCCCAGAGCCCTGGGGTGGAAGGAAACAAACAGCTGGTCTGACTTGCGTATAGGCTTAGGGAGAGGTTATTAACCACCTTGGGGGTGAAGGAGGAATTAATCCTGAGGATGACCCTGTCCAAACGGAAAACAAGAAAGGGTGGGGGCAGCCATGAGGGCCTGGAGCTCTAAGACCCTCCTGGCTGATGTCAAAGCTACTAGCAGTACTGTTTTCCAAGTGCAAAACTTCAAGTCAGCCTTGCCAGCTGGTTCAAAGGGTGGCAGAGTGAGTTCTTTCAACACAATTAAGATCCCAGGGGGGAGGAGGAGTTGGTTTTCTAGGAGGTCTTAAGTGTAAAACACCTTTCAGGAACAGCTTGGCTGGAAGCGTGGAAGAAAGTGGAGGCTCCATAGGCAGGCAGACAGGTGTGCTTTTAAGGAGGAGTAAGACAAGCCCCGTCTTTAGCAGTTCAAACAGGTAAGAGAGAATTAGAGGCAGGTCACTGTCCAGCGGCTCTATCTTTTCTGACACCAGACAGAAAACCTTCTCCATTTAGAGAGAGAGGATTTCCTCATGTTTGGTTTCCTGGCCTCTTGCAGAACTGAACGCACGTCCTCATTGTATAGGTGTATGAAGGGAATCAGAATCCTATCAGCCACAGGGGAGAGGTGCAGGGATCTCCACTGTCGATGAAGCTGTGTCCCCTGGTGCTGTGTGAGTAGATCCACTGGGGGTAAACTAGTGTTGACTGCCCTTGGACAGATGAAGAAGTAGGGGGAACCAGTGCTGCTTTGGCCAAAGGGGGTCACCAACAAGATTATTGGCGAGTCCTGCTGAATTTTCAGTAGGACACTCTGGATCAAAGGGAAGGGGGGAAGGCATACAGGAATTTCCCCTTCCAGGACATTAAGAAGGCATCTGTTTGAAGAGCTTTCAGGTCATAAGTTCTGGAAAAATAGCTCTGGAGTTGCCTGTTTTTGGAGGAGGCGAACAGGTCTATCTGTGGAATACCCCACCTGTGGATCAGCTTTAGGAATACCTCCCTTGACAGCATCCACTCGTGACTATCTGAGGAGGTTCTGCTTAAGAAGTCTGCCTAGCAATTTTGTTGGGACGGAATGTAGGCTGCCTGGAGGGAGATCCCCTGGGAGACAGCTAGATCCCATAGGTTTATAGGTAAGTGCTAGGCTATCTGCTCGAGGGCATCTGTAAGCCTAGCCAGAATGTGTTGGCTTTCGCTGCCCCCTTCGATTAGTTCCCTGTGCCTCTGTCCAGCAGAGCCATTAGTTCCCTGTGCCTCTGTCCAGCAGAGCCACTGCAGTGATCCTCGGGGTAAATTTTCTGTTTCCCATCCACTAGTCAAGGTTTCTCTTGAAGAGTATTAGTGAGGGGCTCTGCCTAATGTAGACTAGAATCCTGTTCCAAAGCATGGGAAGTCTCCGAGACAGGAATTATTCCTTCAGCACGTCCTATTTACTGTTGTGGTGACGTTTAGATCCCTAGAGCGTGTGGCTCCTGGGGATTTGTTTTTTTTTTTTTTTTTTTTTTTTTAAGTGGAGCATGTCCAACATTTCTGGGTTGGACATGGCCTTGTATGTCAGGCAGAGATCACCTCTGAGTAAGCAGTATGCAACAGAGTACAGCTGGAGTTTCTTCAGTCGGGCTGCATAAGGCATCTGTTTGAGGCCAGTAATCCTCTTCGTGAGGTACTTCTGTGGTCTTTCCAGCTGTTGCAGGCGTCTTGTAAGGTACATCCCAAATGGGGCGTTGTACTCTATGATGGGTCTGATGAGTGATGAGTAGAGGGGCATAATAACCTCTTTTGTTCTAGATACAAACCCTTTTGTGATTAGGTGGGCCACACAGAAGGATTTTCTAACCACCTTGGCAATATGATTATCAAAGGAGAGATTACTATCTACTTGGGTCCCCAGATCCCTTATTACATTTTCTGTATTTATGGGACTACCACGTATGTGGTAGTTCATGGGTACTTTGTTTTTTCCAAAGGGGATGACTATGTACTTTTTGGCATTTAGCTTGAGGCCATGATTTTGACACCATGTAACCGTCTCAGTGAGACCCTTCTGGAGGATGTCTGTATCAGCCGGAGAGTCAACTATGGACCCCAGCAGTTTGCAGTCGTCTGCGAACTTGGTCAGCCATAGCCCTCCTCTGCTTGCCTGTACCTCTGAGAAGTATATACTACCCATAAGCCAATTGGCAACCCATCTCATGATGTAGGGGTTTATGTTCAGGCTGGTGAGAGCTTGTCTATAATACCAGAATGGGGAATGGTGTTGAAAGCCTTTGCGAGGTCTAGGTAGGCTGTGTGGACCTCCTTTCCCTCATCTAAAGCTTTGGTAACTGTCCCAAAGAAGTCCACCAGGTTTAGGAGGCATGATCTGCCCTTAACAAAGCCAAACTGGATAGGGTCCAATGTCTGGAGGTTCCCAATGTCTCTGTTGTGTTCCATGATGAAGCGCTCCATAGACTTGCAGACTAGGCTAGTCAGGCTTATAGGGCGATAGTTCCCAGGGTCGGTTGTGGCTCCACCTTTGTGGAGAGGGTTAACTGTTGCTGTGCGCCACTCTATGCGTATGTAGCCTGTAGAGAGGCAGAGTTTGAACAGTGCATATAGGTGAGGGTTTAGTTCATTTTGGAGTTTGTGTAAGACATAGCCTGGGACACTGTCCGGTCCCATCGCTGTGTTTCTCGCTTTGGATAGGGCTGTTTTAACCTGTGTGTCAGTGACTGCCAGGGCTCTACATTCTTCTGGTATGGTTATGAGCCCTTTAGGGGGTGAGAGGGGGGGTGACGTTTGCACTAAACCTGTCTGCCAGAATGTTGGCAATATCAGTCTGTTCAGTGTATTTTGTGCCATTCTGCACTAACTCAAAGCAGATCTGAGTGTTTCCACCTAGGTTATTGACATAGCTAAAGAATGCTTTGTGGTTATCTTTGGAGTCTGTGGCAATTTTTCTTTCGAAGCTAGCTTTGGATGATTTTATGTGAGATCGTAGTTTCTTGCTGATACTGATCAGGGATGTCTTTCCTTCTTGGGATTTTACTCTTTTCTGTACTAGTGTCCTCCTCCTACTGTATAGCTTGCTTATGGCAGGGGTCCACCAGACTGGTTTCCTTTTCTTGGAGGAGTGAGTCTTGATTTTGCTTGGGATAGCAGGATGCATGCATTCTTGCAGGTGCTCACAGAGTGCCTCTGTAAGGGATTCAGCAACTTGGACAGTGTTGTCCTTTAGCATGGGGTTGTGAACCTTTCCACCTCAGTCTTAAGTAACGTGAAGTTTGCTTTTGAAAAGTTTTTCACAGTGGTTTCCTTGATTGGAGGTGGGGGTGGAATGTGGATATCCAGAGTGATTAGTCTATGGTCTGATCTAACCAGCAAGAGGTTGACCTCCGGTGTAGAACACCGGTCACCCATGTTGGTGATGACCAGGTGCAATATGTTGTCACCTCTGGTGGGGGTGTTGACTAGTTGATCCAGGGCGTTCGAGTTTATAAATTCTAGGAAGCGTTGGGCAAAGGAGCTAGTACTTGAGTAGTTCTCCCAGTTAATGTTTAGGTAACTGAAATCAACCAATATTAGGGCATTTGGTAGGACCTTCATATTTTCCAGTGTCTCCAGAAATGCGGAATGCTGGGTCCTATGTCATGGTGGGTGACATGTAGCAAGCTACAATTTGAATTGCAGTTTTGCCCGTTGTTAGTTGCACATGGATGATCTCTGAGGCAATGTGCTGTTCCACTAACCTGGAGGTGTGGGTATCCTTGATTAATATGGATACACCCCTGCCTTTTGTGTTTCGGTCCAGGTTCTGTGGCCGAAACGTATGGTATGAGTTATAGCCTGATAGTGCTGGGGTGCTCTCTGGAGACTTAAACCAGGTTTCTGTTACTGCACAGATATCGATGTTCTCCATACTAAGGAGTGCCTCAAGTGCATGCATTTTGAGGTTTAGACTTCTGGAATTGAGTAGCATTACCCTTAGCTTTTGGTTACTTGTGCTATTTATGGTGGTGGGTTTGTCTTTTGAGCCTTGCCTAAAAAAGGCACTATGGGGGTGGCAAAAGCCTTGGCCAGTATTCGAAAGCCTAAGGGTGACAGGTGCAAGCTATCTCTTGCGAAGCAACATGGCTTGTCAAGCATGTCATCCCAGGTGGACAGATACTGGATCCCCTTTGAATGACACCAGAAGCTTAGCCAATTTTTGAAACTGATCATTTTTTCTTTATACTGTGGCATCATTCTTGGTGAGGGCAGGATGCTACTCAGGGGTCAGGGTCATACCGGCCTGGGCTACATGATCAGAGCTCTTCCATGTCTCTCTTCATGTAGTCCAGGGAGGTACATCTCAGGTCATTCACACCAACATGGACAAGGACAGAGTCGTATTTGTACTTGCTCTGGAGCGACCTAAGCACTTGTGTTATGTGGTGGATCCTGGCACCAGACAGGCAGCTAACTGTAACCTTCTTCTTGTCCAGCCTAGTTAGTGGGACATCAGTGTGCCTGACTGCAGAGTCGCCTAATACTTGTGTGTTGGGTATGCTATTTTGCCTTAACGGCTGTGATTGTGTGGCACACTGATTATGTGAAGTATGTGTTTCATGGTTTGTGATGGGGTGTGGAGGTTGCTTGGGTGTCTGCTTTGGTGGTCTCTGTTGCTTTTGCAGATTTTTATTTAGCACCTCCGAGAATGTTTTCGTGTATTTGTGTGTGTTATTTGCCGGTGTTAGTTTAGTAGGTCTATGTGAGACTGGTGGTGTGTTGCAAGTATTTTCCTTCTCCTCTTGACGGTCAGTTCCAGTCTTGGGTTAAGAGAGCTTTGCCTCCAATTTGGCTGTATAATTGCATCTCTTGCATATAATAGTGCTTGGTAGTAGGAGGAGTGGGTTGTCTGTGTACATGAGGCAGTTGTAACATTGCCTCAAAATGCCCAGATTCACCAGTTGGACTGGAGAGTACACCTGAAACTGCCCTTTGGACATGCCTGAATAGGTAAAGTGAGCTGTGTTACTGATTGGCTGGTAGGGACGAATAGAGAGCCTTATGGGACGAATAGAGAGCCTTATCCTTCTGGACAGTATAGGGGGGGGTCTAGTGCTAGGCTTAATTAGTGCTTGCTATGAGTTTTGTGCAAGTACTGGGCTGTGAAATGAATGGTTTGAGTGCTTAAGTTGAAAGGTTGTTTAGTTCCAAGGGAAAAATTGAAGAGTAGACTTCGTGGAGCCAGGAATAGTTTAACCCTAGCTAACCGGCACTGCCCATACTTATAAGGCTAGTCTGCAGAGGAGGTAGGACTTCATCCCTCCTTGCTTGTTCAAGTACCACCATCACTGTGGTGTTGTCTGTGAAGACATTCAAAATGCCCTGTCTGAGGAAAGGTAGAAAGGCCTGCAGGGCCAGAAGTACGGCTGACATTTCTTTGATGATGATATGCACAAACCTTGTACTCGTCTTGCGTCTAACATTGCCCCCCCCAGCCCAGATCTGAGGCATCTGTGTGCATGATCTGAGAAGGGGCGGGCAACTGTAGGGGGAGACTCGGGTTTAGGGTCACCTGGGCCATCCACCACTAGCTCTTGGTGGAGGCAGGGTAGAAGTGGGATTCTGAACTCTAGGCGGTGTGAGTGCTGGGTCCATACTGGCAGAAGATACCATTACATCTTTCTCATGTGTAATCTTGCCAGTGGTAGCCATGTGGCCAAGAAGTTAGAGGAATTCCCTCACAGTCAGGGTGGGTGAAAGGGGGCAGATTGAAGGTGTTGCGTCAGGGAAAGCACTTTTTCCTGAGGTAGGAAGGCCATCCTGAGGTCTGTTCTGATTCTGCATCCTAGGAAGACAATGTCTTGTGTAGGATTTAGTTTGGATTTGGGGAAGTTTATGAGGAACCCTAGGGACAGGAGCAGGAGGACCTCTGTGTGGGACAGGAGGGTCTGTCTGTCTGCTGCTTGAATGAGCAGATTGTCTAGGTATGGGAATATTTGCATAACTCTTGTTCTGCAGTAAGCAATGACTGGGGCTAGGCATTTTGTAAATACCCTTGGAGCAGTGGAGAGTCTAAAGGGCAAGGCACAAAACTGAAAATGCAAGGAGCCTTCATTGAATCTGAGGAATTTTCTGGAGGACTGAAAATGTAGATAGGCTTCTTTGGCGTCCAGGGTCACCATGAAGGCCTGGGGAAGGATGAGGGGAAAGAGAATGCGTAGTGTTATCCTGAAGGAGGGAACCTCCAGGAATGGGTTGAGGTGGGAAAGGTCTAGGATGGGTCACCATGTTTCCTTCTTCTAGGCACCAGAAAAATTCTGGAGTAGAAGCCTCTCCCTCAAGCGGGGTGGGGTGGGGGGGAGACGAGTTCTATGGTGTCTTGGAGCAGCAGGTTTAGAACCTTGGGGAGGAGAGACCATTGAGAGAGGGGAGGTAGTGGTATAGGAAGGTTTTTGGGGGGACATCCAAAACATAAAGCAACCCTCCTTCAGGATAGACAAAACCCATTTGTCGGATGTCACTAGGACCCACGTAGGGAGGCAGTGAGAGAAACAGGAGGATAAAGGTAGGTTGGGAGGAGGGGAGTTAGAAAAGGAGGCAGGCAGTCAGATGCTGCTTGCCCTTTCTGGAAAGGAAGGTCTCTGGGTGAAGGCTTGAGGTGTACTAAGCTGAGAAGTCTGCCTCTTGTGTGGTCTTCTAGACCTGGAGGGAGCAGAGGGCCTAGAAGACTTCCTAATAAACTGTGCCGTGGGTGGGTAGTTCCTTTGAAATTTTAGAATTGGATAGACAAGAAGATGCTTTAGATCTTGGAGCTCTTTCCCTTTTTACTAAAGTGACTTAAAAAGACCAGCTACCGTGGAGCTAAAAAGGGCAGTGTGATCCAAAGAAGCATCCAAGAGTTTGGCCTTAAAGTCATCTGGTAAAGGCTGAAGACTCAGCCAAGAGTAATCTTCTCAATACTGAGGCAGATGCAGAGGCCTCTGCTGCATCACATGCACACCTTAGGGAATTGTTTATTGACATGGAGATCAGCCCAAGCAAGGAAGACATAGATGCCTTTGCAGAGCAGACAGGGATTTCATTAAGTTCCTTAGAAGCTTTGTCCAGTTAGGCCAAGGAGTATTTGACCATGTGTGACTGGTAATTTGTAGCCCTAAATGCTAGAGTAGCCGAAGTGTATATCTTCTTCCCCCACCTCTCCATGGCCTTGCTGTCTTTATCTGCATGTAGGACAGTGGTAGTAGGGAGTAGTTTGGTAGCCCTATCAGTGACAATAGAAATGGTCGCTGGGTCAGCTGGTGGGCATTTAAAAATAAATTTGTCTGCATCAGGAACTCTATACAACCGGTCTGCCCTTCTAGGGGCAGGTGGCTGGGAATCTGGGCTTAAACATGCTGCTGCAAAACATCCAGGAAGGCATGCTGGACAGGAGGAATAGGGGCCAGGTTAGCAGATTCCATCTGGATCAAGTCATAGAATCTTTTCTGTTGCTCAGACATGTCTGAGCAATACCATTTAAAATGTTCCCTCATAAGATTAACAGTGTCCCAACTGTAAGGTCTTCCACAGGGGAGTCAGGTTCAGCAGAGGTTTCTTCTGGGGATCCATACCCCAGAGGGGAAAATATTTGTGAAGAGTAGGACAAGGAGTCCTCTGAGGAGTCAGACATTTTCTCTTCTGCATGATGGCCAAGAGTGGTCTCTGGCTGAATAGGCCTGGGACTAAGAAGAGGTGGAGCAACATGAAGGAGGCCAGTAGGAGGCCTAAGAGCCAGAAAGGCATTGTAGAGGCTCTGACTGAAGGTTGGACAGTCTGGCAAGGCCTCAGGGGTTGAAGTGGAATGCTTTGGTTTTTTTCTTTGCAGGCCTAACAGGCGTCTGTCTGGCGGTCGGCCTTGAAGAAATAGAAGGAACGGCAGAGCCTGCTCTGAAGCACCCATCACAGAAGCTGGTCCCCTCCCCCTGGCGTCTGAATCTGAATCTTCCTATGTCCTTCTATTCCAATGTTGCAGTATTCTACTAGTGGGCGAATACCAAAGCTCACTAAGGGTTGTGGGGTGGCCTGGTAGAGGAATCCATGCAGGACAGCCATTGCAAAACCTGCCCTGGCTCTGGAAATGTGTTCCAGTTTGTAGTGTCTGGTGAAGGTATGCAGAGAGGTCCAAGTGACTGCTTCCAGAATTAAGTTGGTGTCCAGGCCTTTGAAAAAGGCCCCGAAGAGGCCATAGCTCTTGTGGAGTGGGCCCTGACATTGCCTGAAAGTGTCTTCCCCCATGGTGTGTGTAACAAAAGAAGATAGCCTTGGTAATCCAGGCTGAAATGGTCTGTTTGCCCGCTTTCCCCAGAGCCCTGGGGTGGAAGGACACAAACAGTTTGTCTGACTTGTGGAAATGTTTAGTTTTATGCAAATAGAATCAGAGTTGTCTGTGGACATCCAGGTAATGAAGTACTCTCTCACTATCTCCTGATGGTTAGGGAAGAAAGTAGGCAGATGGATAGCCTGATTCAAGGAAAGGTCATTGACCATCTTGGGAGCGAAGGAAGGGTTTATCTTTACGGTGACCTTGTCCATATGGAAAACCAGGAAAGACGGAATAGCCATAAGGGCTTGAAGCTTTGAGACCTGGTAGATGTCAAAGCTACTAGCAGGACTGTTTTCCACATTCACAACTTTAAGGAGGCCTTGTCAGCAGGTTCAAAGGGTGGTAAAGTGAGTTTTTCTATCACATAATTAAGATCCCAGGGAGGAGAAGATGGTTTCTTGAGAGGTCTTAGGTGCAGAACCCCCATCAGGAAGAGTTTGGCAGGTAATCGGGATACCAGTGGAGGGTCGATAGGCATGCATGTAGAAATGGCAGACAGGTGTGCTTTTAAAGAGGAGTATGACAAACCTGCCTTCAGGAGTTCACACAGGTAGGAGAGAATCAGAGGCAAGTTGCTGCCCAGCGGCTCGGTCCGTCTTTTATGACACCAGAAGGAAAATCTTTTCCATTTGGAGAGATGAGATTTTCTTATGTTTGGTTTCCTGGCCTCCTGCAGAACTTAAAGCATGTCCTAGTTGTGCAGGTGTCTGAAGGGAATCAGAATCCTATCCGCCACAGGGAGAGGTGCAGAGATCGCCACTGTGGGTGCATCTATGTCCCCTTGTGCTGCGTGAGTAGGTCCACTGAGAGGGATAACTTGCGGAGAATGCCCTTGGACAGATGAAGACGTAGAGGGAACCAGTACTGCCTTGGCCAATAGGGAGTGGCCTGCAAGATTTTTGGCGAGTCCTGCTGAATTTTCAGTAGGACCCTCTGGATCAGAGGGAAGGGGGGGCGGCATACAGGAACTTCCCCTTCTATGACATTGAGAAGGCATCCGTTTGCAATGCCTTCAGGTCATGAGTTCTGGTGCAGTAGCTCTGGAGTCGCCGGTTTATGGAAAAGGCGAACAGGTCTATCTGAGGAATACCCCACTTGTGGACCAGATCTAGGAACACCTCTCTTGACAACATCTATTCGTGGCTGTCTGAAATGGTTGTGCCTAGTGAATCTACCTGAGAGTTGTGCTAGGATGGGATGTAGGCTGCCTGGTGGGAGATTCCCCTGAGAGAAAGAGAGATCCCATACCTGTAGAGCTAGCCTGCATACGAGGTAGGACTTTTTCTCTACTTGCATGTTCAGGTACCACATCACTGTGGTGGTGTTGCCTGTGAAGATTTTTAGGAGGCTCTGCTGGAGGCATGGTTGGAAGGCCTGCAGGGCTAGGAGTATTGCTGTCATTTCCCTGATATTGATGTGCCTTTGTTTGTGTCTGTCTGTCCACAAACCTTGCACTGTCCTTGGACCCAGAGTTGCCCTCCAGCCCAGGTCTGAGGTATCTGTGTGCATGATCTGTGAAGTGGTGGGCATTTGCAGGGGCATGCCCGGATTATGGGCAACTTGGGCAAGACACCATTTTAATTCTTGGTGAAGACGGGAGGAGTGGTACCCTGAACTCTACAGGATGAGTGTGCTGGGTCCACATCGAGCGAAGGTACCACTGAAATTTTCTCATGTGTAACCTCTCTTGAAGCAACATGGAGATAAGTAGCTGCCATGTACCCCAGAAGTCTTAGGAATTCCCTCGCAGTCAGGGCAGATGAATGGAGAGTGAATTCAAAGTGATGGGAGAGGGGACACAACATTTTCCTCTGGGAGGGAGGCCTTGCTTATGTCTGTCCTTATTCTGCATTCCAGGAAGACAATGCCCTGTGTAGGATAGAGCTGGGACTTCGGGTATTTATCTGGAACCATAGAGACTGCAGCAGGACCTGGAGGTCCTTGGTGTGAACAAGGAGGGTCTGTCTGTCCAATGCTGAATGAGTAGGCTGCCTAGGTATGGGAATATTTGTATTCCCCTTGTCCTGTTGTAGGCAATGACTGGGGCTAGGCAGTGTGAATACCCTTGGGGCAGTGGATAGCCTAAAAGGTAATGCACAGAACAAAGTGAGAGGAGCCTGCTATGAATATGAGATACTTCCTGGAGGTAGGGTCTATGGGGATGTGAAGATAGGCCTCCTTTATGTCCAGGGTTACCATGAAGGCCTGAGGGAAAATGAGGGGAAAGAGTGGGTAAGGTGAGCATCCTAAAGGAGGGAACCTTTAAGAAGAGGTTGAGCTGGAAAAGATCTTAGATGGGTCTCCATTGTCCTTCCTTTCTGGGCACCAGAAAGATTCTTTAGTAGAAACTGTTCCCTCGAGCAAGGGAAGGGGGGAACTGATTCTACTGTGCCTTGCAGTAGCAGGGTGTGTAAGAACTGGTGTAGGAGGAACCGTTGGGATGCGGGAGGGGGTGCGACAGAAGTCTTGGAGGAGGGGTGATCAAGTCAAAGTATCCATCCCTCAGGATGGACAAAACTCATTTGTCTGTTGTTACTAGGGACCAGGCAGGGAGACAGAGAGACAGACGGGTGGACAAGGGGGGTGTTCGGAGGAGGTGGTGGGAGGAAAGGTGGCAGACAGTCAGTCACTGTCTGCCCTGTCTGGAAAGGAACGCCTCTGGCCAGAGACCTGAGGAGTCCTTGGCTGGGCAGTGTTTCCTGGAAGGCCTTCTAGACCTAGAGGGGCTGAAGGCCTTGATGCCTTTCTTATAAATTGTGTCTTAGTTGGGAAGTTCCTCTGGAACCCTGGGATTGGAGAGACAAGCAGGTTTTGGTCTTGAAGCGCTTTCCCTTTTTGCTGACGAGACTTGTAAAGATCAACCACCTTAGCACCAGATAGGGCCGAATGGTCCAAGGGGGCATCCAGAAGCTGGCTCTGAAGTCATCAGGGAGTGGCTGCAGATATAGCCAAAAATATCTTGTTAGTACGGATGCTAATGCAGCTGACCTGGTCGAGGCCTCAGCTGCATCATATTCGCACCTAAGGGAGTTGCTTGTTGACTTGTGAAACAAGGCAGAATAAGGAAGACAAGGATGCTTTAGCAGCACAGTCAGGAATGTCATTAAGCTCTTTGGAGGATTTGTCCAGAAGAGCCAGAGAATATTCGGCCATGTGAGACTAGTAATTTGTTGCCCTGTGTCATCCACTCTAGATTGTGCGGCCTCCCGAAAGGTACCTGCTGTATCTAAGGTGGTGGAAGCCAGGTCATCAGCCAAGCTGATGGCAGCTACAGGTTGAAGAGCGGCAGAGGGAGGCACAGTGGAAGAAGTAGGTCACATGGACTTGGCCCTCTTCCTTGGTAGTTCGTATGGGGCTTTGGAGGTGGCTTCCATATGGAGAGCTATCTGACTTGGGAGCTGGTTCTCAAGGTATAAGTCGAGAGCATGTAAGGGGCGGTGAAGGATCTTGGGGACGAACGATTTACAGATGGCACAGTTTTTGTAATCATGATCCCTACCTAGAAAAAAAGAGACACTGGTCATGGGTGTCTATGTGGAATTTGACGACCACAGTATCACTTACTCTTACCAGACATGAACAGACTATAAAAATACAAAAAGGACAGAAGAAAAAGGTCCCAATGGGGTACTTATCTTTAATGTGAAACAGATCAGACGTCCGCAAGTAGCAGGAACACCTGGCGTACGGCTGGTGGTGAAAAAAATTCTGAGGGCTGGTGTGTGCAGACGTCACCTTTATGGCCCACATACCTGCCTCCACGTCAGACGTCCGATGCACCAAGAGGGACTGGAAAAGCTTTGGAAACCTGGGTGGACAAGCTGATCGGAAGAAAGGTAAACCCACTAGTAGAATCTTACAACACTGGAATAGGAGGACATCTGTATGATACACAACAGCTGAATTAGTTGCTGCTGGCATTGATGTTTGCCTGTGGAATCCATCCACCCATCCTCAATCCCTTTTCCCATTTTTGCACATGGGGTTCGGGGTGTCATTTTTGCAGCAACCATCATCTCGAGCCAAGGTTTATATTGCCGGGTGGTTAGCCCTGCCATGGTATATTATTCGTACTACTCACTCGCGCGCACACACTCACCCAAGGCCAAATTAGAATGTCCAGTCCACACAGTGCATGTCTTTGGAATGTGGGAGGAAACGGAGGCACCTGGAGGACACCCAAATGACCACAGTGAGGACATGCAGACTTCGCACAGAAGGCACTCTGACCAAGAATAGAACTGGAGAACCTCTTGCTGTGAGGTGACAATGCTAACTGCTGCACCACCGCCTGTGTAAGAAAGTACAGTTGTGTACACTTACCATAAATGCAGATGTTCGAGTGTATTCACTGTTGCAGTCATCACATTTGGGTTATCTGCCTGCAGGTAGCCCTCAGTCGGCCTGAATACCAGTGTCTTGGGATTTCTGCGTAAGATGCTGTCGCTTCTTCCATAACGTCAGGTCATAAGGGGTATTAAAACATGCAGCAGACACCATTACATTTTCTTGCCCCAGATGTCAGGAGCCCCCAAAATAGGAAGCAATTACATGGTATGGAACACCCCCAGCAAAAAGCAAATACAAATCATCTTCTTCTTTTGGCTGCTCACGTTAGGGGTCGCCACAGCGGAAAAACTGTTTCCATTTCTTCCTGTTCTCTGCATCTTGCTCTGTCACACCAACCACCTGCATGTCCTCTCTCACCACATCCATAAACCTTATCTTAGGCCTTCCTCTTTTTCTGTTACCTGGCAGCTTCATCCTTAACATCTTTTTCCCAAAATACTCTGCATCCATCCTCAGCACATGTCAAAACAAACGTAATCTTGCCTCTCTAGCTTTGTCTACAAACCTTCCAACCTGGGCTGACCCTCTAATATACTTTTTCCTAATCCTGTCCATCCTCATCACACCCAGTACAAATCTTAACATCTTCAACTCTGCCACGTCAAGCTCCGACTCCTGCCTTCTTGTCAATGCCACTGTCTGCAACCCATATAACATAGCTGGTCTCACTACCCTCTTGTAGACCTTCCCTTTCACTCTTACTGGTACTCGTCTGTGACAAATCACTCCCAACACTCTTCTCCACCCACTCCATCCTGCCTGTACCCTCTTCTTCAACTCTCTTCCACACTCACCATTACTCTGAACTGTTGAGCCCAAGTATTTAAACTCATTCACCTTCACCACCTCTACTCCCTGCATTCTCACCATTCCTCTGCACAATCAGGAATCAACATAATTTTCTGTTTAATTAGCTCCATAATATGTTGCTGATATTTTAACATATGAAACTGGCAATTTAATGCCTTAATGGCAAGAGTAGCAGAGGTGTATACCTTCTTACCCCCATCTGTCTAAAGCCCTAGAATCCCTGTCCGAAGGGGTAGCATTTTTGGCAGTTGTAGCCATAATGCCTTTAGGTCCCTGGGAATGGTCTCTGGATCCACAGTAAGATTCTTAAAGAGGAATATGTGGGAGTCAGGTACTCTATAGTACCTGTCAAGTTTCCTGGGAGTTGGAGGCAAAGTATCAGGGGTAAGGCTGGATTCCAAAAAGACATCATCTACAATTTCCAGAAAGTACAGTTGTGTACACTTTCCATAAATGTAGATGTTCGAGTGTATTCACTGCTGCAGTCAGTACATTTGGGTAATCCTGCTGGCAGGTTGCCCTCAGTCGGCCTGAATTCCAAAGTCTTGGGTCCTGCGTCGACTGTCGTCGCCCCTTCCCCTGACGTCAAGTCGTCAGGGGTATAAAAGAAGCAGCCGAAGCCAATTTCTTTAGTTTTTCTTGCCCCAGATGTCAGGTGCCCCCAAAAAGGGTAGTCAAAATTTATATCTATATATAAAATAACATGCAGCAATATAAACTTTATCTTCATCCACAAGCAAATACATCACATGTGTTATATAAATCAGAGAAGGAAAGATAGGTTCCATCAGAAGAAAAGGGGGGATGGCGGGTGGGTAACCTGGGCTGCAACAGTGAATACACTCGAACATTTACATTTATGGTAAGTGTACACAACTGTACTATGTTCTTCGTGTTTCACTGTTGCAGTCATTACATTTGGGTAGATTCCCAAAGCTATGGTTGGGAGGCTGGAGCTAAACAGCATTAGGAGCGGCTATGAGACCCTGCAGAACTGCAGTGGCAAAGCCTGCCCTGGATTTAGAGTAGAGTGGCAGATGATAGTGCTTTGTAAAGGTGTGCACTGAACTCCAAGTAGCTGCCTCTAAAATGTCCTTGGTTGGTACTCCCCTGAGAAAGGCTGCTGAAGTGGCTGCAGCTCTGGTGGAATGTGGCCTAATGCCCTTAGGCACTGGCTTGCCATGGTATAAGTAGCAGAAACGAATGCAGTTGCCTAACCACCTGTCTGTTTTGAGATAGCCTTTTCCTTGTGATCCTGCAGCATATGCCACTAGTAATTGCTCTGTCTTTCTGAAAACTTTGGCTCTGTCCAAGTAGAATCTAAGCTGTCTGTGTATGTCCAAAGAATGCAGAATTCTTTTCCCCTTGTTTTGTGGATTTGGATAAAAAGTTGGCAGATGAATGGTTTGGTTAAGAGCCACACTGGACACCACTTTAGGCATAAATGTTGGGCTTGTCCTCAGGGAGACCCTGTCCGGATAAAAAATGATAAAAGGTTCCACAGCCATGAGTGCCTCTAGCTCTGAAACTCATCTTGCACAAGTTATTGCTAGGAGCAGAGCTGTTTTCCAAGATAAAAACTTTATCAGCAGTAGCAGTTGGCTCAAAAGGAGGCAGGGTGAGTTTTTCCAAGACATAGTTGAGGTCCCCATGCAGGCATTGGTGATCTCCTTGGAGGCTTTAAATTTTTGGCTCCTCTGAGGTACTGTTTTAATAAGGGATGAGAAAAGATTGGTGGCTCTGCATTGTAATGAGCCGAAATGGCAGAGGCATGAATTTTAATAGATGAGAGAGAGAGGCATTTGTCCTGCATCTCAGTAAAGTATTGTAAAATCTGAGGAATATTTGGCACAGCTGTACCTGTTCCTTGTGCCTGGTTCAAAGCACAGAATCTCTTCCATTTTCCAGCATAAGAATTTCTAGTACTAGGCCTTCTGGCTTCCAAAATGACATCCATCACAGCTTTGCTGAGAGGTGTGTTTTGTATGACTACATTATCCGCCATGCTGCCAGGTTTAAAGTCCTGAGCTGGCTGTGCAGGACCTGATTGTTCTGCTGGGACAGTATATGCGGTACGTGAGGTAGGGTCCAAGCTGGGCATTGAGACAAGCTCCTTAATATTGGGTAACAGTGCTGGCGGGGCCAGTCTGGTGCAATCAGTATAATCTTTGGCTTCTCCTGTCTGACCTTTAGGAGTACATTGGGGAGGAGAGGCAGAGGGGGAAAGGCATATACTGATAGGTTTTTCCAGCTGAAGGATAGGGCGTCCACTTTCCATGCTTGTCTGTGATAAATCCTTGTGCAGAATCTCTTTAGTTGGTAGTTGTGATGAGAGGCAAATAGATCTATGTCCGGGCATCCCCATTTCCTTGTTATCATACTGAAGACTTGTGGGTCCAGCTGCCACTCGTAGGGATCCATGAGGTTTCTGATTAGTTCGTCTGCCAGAGTATTTTTCCTTCCTGGCAGGAATTGTGCCTGCAGATGTACTTGGTAAGTCAATGCTGTGTCCCACAAAGTCATAGCTAGTCTGCAAAGGGGGTAAGAATGTGTGCCCCCCTACTTGTTTATATACCACATGACCGTGGTGTTGTCTGTCTATCAGTAGTTGTCCTGGTTGAAGTAGGTCCTTGAAGGCTGTCAGGGCATTTTGAACAGCTAGCATCTCTTCTTGACTGATATGTAGATGCATTTGGTTTCAGGTCCATGTTCCCTGAATGCATCTTCCTGCCATGTGGGCCCCCCAGGTGTAATCTGACGCATCCGTTGTTAGTGTCTGCCTGGCTGGGGGTAATGTGAATGGCTGTCCCTTGTTTTGGTGACAAGCCTTTGCCCACCATCTAAACTCCTGTTGCAGGCAGGGAATGAGAGTAATTACAGTTTTCAGGCTGTGGCAATGTTGAGTCCAAACCCTTTTTAGGTACCACTGAAGTTTCCTCATATGCAGTCTAGCATATGGAATTAGTAGGATGCAGGATGCCTTGAAGCCCAAAGCCTGCAGAATTTTTCTTGCAGATAACTGGGCCTTTGATGCTAACATTTTGAAGTAGGTAGTCAGTTGTCTTTGTTTGTTTGACGTGAAATAAGCCATCTGGGCAGTTGTATTTAAGCTTGCACCCAGGAATATTATCTCTTGGGAGGGTACTATTTTTGATTTATTTTCGTTTACTGTGTACCCTAGGCATGTTAGAAGTTTTTTTTCACTAACGCCAGATGCTGTAGAAGGATGTACTTTTTCTCTGCTTGAATTAGACAGTCATCCAAGTAAGGATATATTTGTGTTCCTCTTTGTCTGCAGATTGCAATTACTGGTGCCAGGCACTTTGTAAAGACCCTGGGCGCAGTAGATAAGCCAAAGGGCAGTGCAGAGAATTGGTAATGCAATGAGCCAGCCTTGAATCTGAGGTATATTCTGCATATTTGTCTGATTGGGACATGCAGGTATGCCTCTTTTAGGTCTAAAGTTACAAGCCAAGGGTTCTTGCCCAGCATGGGCAGTAGCTGCTGCAAAGTCAACATTTTGAATTTTGGTATATCCAGGAATGTATTCAGAATCGATAGGTCCAGTACTGGCCTCCAGGCCTTGTCCTTTCTGGGTACCAAGAACAGTCTTGAGTAAAACCCTTGTCCCCGCTCTTGCTCTGGCACTTGTTGAATGGCCCTCATGTCCATGAGGGATGAGACTTGTTTTTGTGCCTATGCCCATTGATTTTTTGGCAGATCTGGCCAGCCGTTTGCCTTTGGCAGGGTATGGAAATGGAACTTGTAAGCCTTGTGACACGATATTTAGAACCCACTTGTCCTGGGTTATAATGTGCCAATTTTGAGAAAAAAAAAGTGCTAATCTTCCCCCTAAGGGTGCTGCCAGCAAATAAGTGCTTGGTGCAGGCAGGGGGAAGTCATTGGGACTGTTTCCTGTAAGGTTGTGATTTGTCTTCTCCACTTTTGGAGGTAGAAGCACCCCCATTGCTTTGACCTGTATGAACCGTGCGCCTGGGATCTGCCTCTAGGGCGTCTGGGTCTGCCCCTTTGAGGTCTGCCTAACACAGGAAAGGACCAATTCTTTGTTGGCCAGTGTCTACTAAACCTAGGTGGCTGTACTTGTAACAAATCTTTGACCGTTTGCGTAGATTTAGCTTTGTCCTCCATTTTCTTTAACACCTCTTCTGCCTTAACACCAAACAAAGAATCATGCTGTAAAGGTGCATCTAATAATTTAACTTTAACATGATCACGCAGATTTTGTTCCTTTAACCAAGCATGCCTTCTAATTACAGAACCTGTAACTGCGGCCCTGCAAGAGGCCTCTAAAGAATCAAAACCACATTGCAAAGTAAGCTTTCCAACTTGTTCAGCTGTATGCAATATATCCTGCATTTCCTTGTTTTCTGCACATTCAGAGTTTAACAACATTTTCTGTTTAAGCAATGCCATGACATGTTGCTGATATTTGAGCATATGAAAAGTACAGTTTTGTACCTACCATAAATGTAGATGTTCGAGTGTTCACACTGCTGCAGTCATCACACTTGGGTTATCTGCCATCAGGCGGTCCCGCAGTCGGCCTGAGTTCCAAAGTCTTGGTCCGGCGTCGGTTGCCGTCGCTTCTTCCCTGACGTCAGTGCGACAGGGGTATAAAAGAGGCAGCCGATGCCATTTTCTTCAGTTTTTCTTGCCCCAGATGTCAGGTGCCCCCAAATAGGAAGGCAATACATAATCCTAACTAACTTACATAAGTAGAAATCAATAGCTACAGCTGTAAGCAAACACACCATATAGAAATACATCTTGGAGATTGTATAAACAGGGAGCTATAGATAAAACCCAGGTAAGAAGAGAGTAACCTGGACTGCAGCAGTGTGAACACTAACATCTACATTTATGGTAGCTACAAAACTGTACTATGTTCATCGTGTTACACTGCTGCAGTCATCACACTTGGGTGAATCCCAAAGCTAAGGTTGGGCGGTTAGTACTAAACAGGGTCTGGAGAAGCTAGTAGGCCCTGCAAAACTGCAGTGGCAAAGCCAGCTCTGGTTTTTGAGTATAGAGGTAAGTGGTAGTGCTTGGTGAAGGTGTGCACTGAACTCCAAGTTGCAGCTTCCAAAATATCCTTGGTTAGTACCCCTCTGAGGAAGGCTGCTGATGTTGCTGTAGCCCTGGTGGAATGAGGCCTAATGTTACCAGGTACAGGTTTCCCATGGTGTGTGTAGCAGAAACGGATACAATGTCCTATCCATTTTGAAATGGTCTGTTTTGATACAGGCTTTCCTTGAGATCCTGCAGCATAGGATACAAAGAGCTGATCAGATTTTCTGAAAACCTTTGTTTTATCCAAGTAGAAACATATTTGCCTGTTAATGTCCAAAGAGTGTAGGAGCCTTTCCCCTTTGTTCTGGGGGTTTGGATAAAAGGTGGGTAAATGAATGGTCTGGTTTAGAGCCACACTGGATATTACCTTTGGCATAAAGGAAGGGTTAGTTCGTAAAGAGACTGTCTTGATGAAAAATGATGAAAGGCTCCACTGTCATTAGGGCCTGTAGCTCTGAGACTCTTCGTGCTGAAGTTATTGCTAGCAGCAGGGCAGTTTTCCATGATAAAAATTGTAAATCAGCTGAAAAAGCTGGCTCAAAGGGCGGTAGTGTAAATTTTCCAAAACAAAATTGAGATCCCAAGATGGTGCTCTTCGGGACGGTCTTATGTTCTTAGCCCCTCTGAGGTACTGTCTTAATAATGGATGTGAAAAAATTGGAGGATCCGTGTTGTAATGAGCTGAAATAGCTGAAGCGTGGATCTTTATAGATGAAAAGGAAAGGCCTTTGTGCAACATCTCAGTTAAATATTGCAGAATCTGAGGAATATTTGGGACAAGAGGATTTTGGCCTTTAGCCTGGTTCCAGGTGCAGAATCTTTTCCATTTGTCTGAGTAGGTTTTCCTGGTGATGGGGGTCTCCTGGCCTCCAGAATGACGTCCATAACAGCTGTAGAGAGAAGTGTTGACTGGTTGTTTAGATAATCTGCCATGCAGCCAGATTTAAAGTCTTGAGCTGGTTGTGTAGAATCTGATTGTTTTGCTGAGTCAGCAGGTGAGGAATTTGAGGTAAAATCCATGGTGGGCCTTGAGCCATGTTCCTTAATATTGGATACCAGTGTTGGCGTGGCCAGTCTGGAGCAATGAGTATCATTGGTGGCCCCTCTAATCTGGCTTTTAGCAACACCTTTGCCAGAAGAGGCAGTGGAGGAAAGGCATACACTGTTAGTGTTTTCCAATTAAATGAGAGGGTGTCCACTTTCCAAGCTAGTGTGTGGTGTGTCCTTGTGCAAAACTTTCGCAGTTGGTAGTTTTGGGGGGAGGCAAACAGATCTATGTCTGGGCTCCCCCATTTTTGAGTTATCATTGTGAATACTTGTGGGTCTAGTTTCCACTCGTGAGGATCCATGATATTTCTGCTTAGTTCATCTGCCAATGTACTTTTCTTTCCTGGCAGGAATTGTGCTTGTAGTTGAACTTGGTAGGTCAGTGCTGTGTTCCACAAGATCATTGCTTGCCTGCATAGGGGGTAGGAATGTGTGCCCCCTTGTTTATGTACCACATCACTGTGGTGTTGTCTGTCTTTATTAGAAGTTGTCCTGGATGTAGGTGGTCCTTGAAAGCTGTTAGTGCATTTTGTACAGCTAGCATCTCTTTTTGAATGATGTGGAGATGCATTTGATCTGCAGACCATTTGCCCTGAATACACTGTCTTGCCATGTGTGCTCCCCAGGCGTAATCTGATGCATCTGTTGTCATTGTTTGCCTGGCTGTGGGCAAGGTGAAAGGCTGACCCTTGAGGTGACGTCTGAGCACACCATAGAAACTCCTGTTGAAAGCAGGGAATTAGTGGCATTACTGTTTCCAAGCTGTGGCTGTGTGGAGTCCATACGCTTTTCAGGTACCATTGTAATTTCCTCATATGCAGTTTGGCATATGGTATTAGTAATATGCAAGATGCCATGAATCCCAAGGCCTGCAGAATTTTTCTTGCAGGGAGTTGGGTCTCTGTTGCCATCATTTTGAAGTATTGAGTCAGTTGTCCTTGCTTGTCTGGCGTGAGATAAGCCATCTGGGCCGTTATATTTAAGCTGGCACCCAGGAATATTATGTCTTGTGCGGGCACTAGTTTTGACTTATTTTCGTTTACTGTGTACCTAGGCAACTTAGTAGGTTTTTTACAAACGCCAGATGTTTTAAAAGAATGCCCTTGCTGTCTGCTTGAATAAGGCAGCCGTCCAGGTATGGATATATTTGGATTCCTCTTTGTCTGCAGTATGCAATTACTGGTGCCAGACATTTTGTGAAGACCCTGGGCGCAGTAGATAAGCCAAAGGGCAGTGCAGAGAATTGGTAATGAGTTGTACCTGCTATAAATCGGAGGTATCTTCTGCAATTTTGTCTGATAGGGACATGCAGGTATGCCTCCTTAAGGTCCAACATTACTAACCAAGCCTTCTTGCCCAGCACGGGAAGAAGTTGCTGTAGTGTGAGCATCTTGAATTTGGGTACTTCCAGGTATGTGTTTAGAATTGAAAGGTCCAGAATGGGTCGCCAGGCTATGTCCTTTCGGGGAACCAGGAAGAGTCTTGAGTAAAATCCTTGTCCTTGCTCCTGTGTAGGAACATGTTGAATGGCTCTCATGTCCATGAGTGCTGTAATTTGTCTGAGCCTCTGCCCATTGATTTGATGGCAGGTTTGGCATTCCTTTTATCCTTGGTAAAGTGTGAAAGTGGAACCTGTATCCTTGAGTTACAATATTTAGGACCCATTTGCCTTTTGTGATGATGTGCCAATTGTCTGCAAAAAGTGCAAGTTTTCCTCCCAAGGGAGCTGCCAAGAGAGATTTGCTTGGCAGTCTGAGGGGTAAGTCATTGTGATTGTCTTCTGATTGTTTGAGACCTGTCTTCTCCTCCTTTCAGGGTTGTGGCACCTCGTTGTCGTGGCTTGTAAGAGCCTTGTGTCTGACCTCTGTCCCTTGGGTGTCTGTATTTGCCCCTCTGTGGTCTGTCAGAAGTTGGAAAGGACCAGTTTTTGGTTGGCCAATTTCTGCTGAAACGAAGGGGTTGAACCTGTAAAAAATCCTTGACCGTCTGCATAGATTTTGCCTTATCCTCCATTTTCTTTAAAACCTCTTCTGCTTTCACACCAAATAAAACATCCTGCTGTAAGGGTGCATCCAATAACTTTGCTTTAACATGATCAGGTAAAGTTTGTTCTTTTAACCAAGCATGCCTATGAATGACAGATCCTGTTACAGCTGCTCTGCAAGAAGCTTCCAATGAATCAAATCCACATTGCAAAGTATGTTTTCCCACTTGTTCTGCTGCATGCAACAAATCTTGCATTTCCTTGTAATCAGGCTGCTCTGTATGTGTGCTCATTTTTTGTTTTAATTGAGACATCAAATATTGTTGATATTTCAGCATGTGAAACTGGCAATTTAAGACCCTCATAGCTAGAAAAGCTGAGGTATATACTTTCTTTCCCCATCTGTCTAGTGCTCTAGAATCCCAATCAGACGGTACAGGATTTTTAGCAATAGAGGCCTTAACCCCTTTGGGACCCTGGGAAATGGTTTCTGGGTCAGCAAAAGGACTTTTATATAGGAATTTATGTGAGTCAGGGACTCTGTAGTATCTGTCTGGTTTGGCTGGTGCAGGAGGTAATGAATCTGGGTTAAGGCTAGATTCTGAATAAATATCATCCACAATGTCTAACACAGGTGGAATAGTAAGGGGTCTGTGCTGGGGTAGTAAGAGGAACTCTCGGAGCCTTTTCTTAGAATCAGAATAATCCTGGCCTTCCCAGTGGAAATGTTCCCTCATGGTATGTAAAGTTTCCCCAAAAGAGTAGTCTTCTGGGGGAGAAGCTGATGGAATAGACTCTTCAGCATCAGAGTCTTCATAAGGGGGAAAAGAGTACTCCTGTTCCTCAGAAAGATTCTGAGGAAATGGAAACCTGGTCAGAGGAAGCGTAGTCCTCCTCCTGTCTAGGCCTTTTGTCAGGTGGGGGATGGGAACCCCTGATTAGGGTAATTAAGTCTTCGGCCATCTTAAGCATCTGGTTCTTAGGCATGGGGCCTTGCACTGGAGACTGCTGTACAGGCTTCCTTACTTTTAATGGAGTTTTCAGTTTTGCATAGGATTTAATACTAAGTGTAGTCGGTCTGAAGACACCTTCAGCAACTGACTGCCTTTCAACTGCACCGGAATCCCCTTCAGCCATGGAGTCGGAAGGGCCGAAAGATAAAGGCTCTGGATCCCCTGCAATCTCCGCTTGGGAGTCGGATGCAGGCTAGGGTTCTAAATCAGCGGTCGTCAGGGGCTGCGTAGGCGCCTCACTGAAAACCGGCGACTGGCCTAGCAGAGGACTCTGTGTCTGGTTTGGGTCTCGGCTGCCTGTCCCTATTTTTGCGTTTTTTATGCATCCCGGTCGTCGGTTGCTCCGACGGCATGGTATAATAAAATTTTCGACCAAAATAATGTTGGGCGAAATCAAACCGACGTTTAATAGTTCATTTGTTAAACCTAGCACAAAACCGACAACCTGTGACGTCGTGGACTGGGCCTAGGCAAGGGATACAATAAGAATGAAAATCCTTATGAGGTATTTGCTTCCCACAAGAAATGCAATTAACAACTTTTTCTGACATCGGACTGAGGCAAGAAAAGGTTCCCCAACGGGGCACTTAGCTTTATTGAAGACTTTGGTGTGAAATTCTATTTGAAAATCTCAGGAGTCGGCCGACCGGCACTTGTGAACTGCTTCTGCTTCGGGCACCATGCAGCAAGAAAGACTGAAGAAAATGGCGTCGGCTGCCTCTTTTATACCCCTGTCGCACTGATGTCAGGGAAGAAGCGACAGCAACCGACGCCGGACCAAGACTTTGGAACTTGGGCCGACTGCGGGACCGCCTGACTGCGGATAACCCAAGTATGATGACTGCAGCAGTGTAACACTATGAACATCTGACAGTTTAAGGCCCTTATAGCCAAGGTAGCAGATGTGTAAACCTTTTTCCCCCATCTATCCAGCGCCCTAGAATCCCTGTCAGAAGGGGTAGGGTTTTTTTGCAGCGGAAGCCTTGGGACCCTGAGAAATAGTTTCTGGGTCTGCAGCAGGGTTTTTAAAAATGAATGTATGTGAGTCAGGAACCCTGTAATATCTGTCAGGCTTAACAGGAGCTGGAGGTAAGGAGTCAGGGGTAAGGCTAGACTCCGAAAACACATCATCTACAATGTCTAACACAGGAGGGATTGCTTGTGCTGAGATAGTAACAGGAAATCCCTGAGTCTCTTTTTAGACTCTGAACAATCTTGGCTCTCCCAGTGGAAATCCTCCCTCATGGTATATAAGGTTTCCCCGAAAGAATAATCCTCAGGAGGGGAAGCTGTTTTCGAAAGGGAGGGATTTTACACCCGAAGCTCCACCACTGCTGAACCCCTTACTTCCGTGTACCATCAAATCAGCTTCAAAGCATCAATCAGCTTCTGTAGAAAGCACGTCACTGTAGTATTACTGGCGAGGTGGTCTGTTGCTGTCTCCTTCCATACTGAAACGGTTCCTCTTCAGATTATAGTGGTCTGTATCTTGAAGAAATGTTTTCAGCCACTTTATTTGCCAACTACCTAATCTGTTTTGCTTCAACAAGATGGTGATTTAAATGGAAAGTTGGACTTCATAACTGGGCATGAGGCATTCATTCCATTTAGTTGCATATATTCTAATTCAAACACAGAAAGTTCAAAGCCAGTCACGTACAAAAATTTGAAGTATTTTGAGGATTATATTCCCACATAAAAGGATTTTACTCTAAGTAAAGACTAAGTTTTGGCATAGTGTGGACACTACCAATAAAAGCAAGAAAAAGGAGCAGTCACCTACTGCGAAAGTAAAAGGCTTCCTGTTAAACTTGATCACCCTGTTGTCTTCTGTTGCATGTTGGGAGAGCTGTTGGTGTAACATCTGGCTTCCCTCCAGATTCTGTAGCGGTTGGTGAAGGGGAAGGAAATAAAGCATGTTTTTAATCGTGCTGTGGAATTACTTGGTTCGTGTATTGGAGCAGTTCGCTCCCTAGCACTTGACGAAAGGAACATTTTGTTGGATGCAGAGGTGTTTTGGGCACTTATAGGTACTCCGTGGCAGTCTTTTGTTAGAATGCATTAAGTCTTTTAAGTCCTTATTTTCTGCACACTCAGGAATCAACAACATTTTTTGTTTAATTAGATCAATAACACGCTGCTGGTACTTCAACATGTGAAATTGGCAGTTTAAAGCCTTGATGGCAAGAGTTGCAGAGGTATAAATCTTCTTACCCCATCTGTCTAGAGAACTAGAATTCCTGTCCGAAGGGGTAGGGTTTTTGGCTGTAGAAGCCTTAATACCTTTAGGTCCCTGGGAAATGGTTTCTGGATCCACAGTGGGATTTTTAAAGAGAAACTTGTGAGAGTCAGGTACTCTGTAGTATCTGTCAGGCTTTCCAGGAGCAAGTGGTAAAGTAACAGGGATAAGGCTGGATTCCATGAAGACATCATCTACAATATCTAGGACAAGGGGAATAGCTAGAGGCCTAGGCTGAGGCAAGTCTAAAAATTTCCTGAGTCTCTTTTTGGACTGTGGGTAGTCCTGGCATTCCCAGCGGAATTGCTCTCTTAGGGTATGCAAGATTTCACCGGAAGAAAGTTCCTCTGGGAGGGAGGCTGAGGAAATTGAATCCTCTGCATCTGAGTCCTCATAGGTAGTTAAGAGTATGTTTTGGTAATCACAGGGGTCAGAGTCATCAGACTCGTGATCTGAAGAAATCAGAAGGAAAATCAATTATTTGTCTTTTAGAGGGGAAGGCTGGCTTCCCCCAATTAAAGTAATAAGGTCTTCAGCCATTCTAAGCATTTGTTTCTGTGGCATGGGAGCTTGAGAATGTGCTTTGGTTGTCTGTTTCCTAGGTGTAGAGCAAACTCTGGGCCTGAGAAATTTGGTAGATTTAGTCATTAACGAAGCAGTCAGTTTGATACGAACATCGGAAAGTCTGAATACACCCTCAGAAGCCGGTGCTTGCACAGCGGCTCCGGAACCCATCCAAGATAGAGACATCCGCAGGTTCCATAGTTGAAGAAGCATCTTGCGGCTTACCGGACTCTGAATGGGTCTCAGTAGAAGCCTGCAAATCTGTAGAAGCGGGTAACAGGGGCTGCGAAAGCACCTCACTGAGTACCGGCAGACTGGCGACTAGCTTAACAGAAGCGTTGTCGGCAGTTTTGGACCTATACGGTTTGTGTCTGTCTTTATCTTTGTGTTTTTTCGGAAGATCGGTAGTCGGATGGCTTACCAAAGCCATTTCGGGATACAGAGAACGAGAGTGAAATAATTTAAGACAAAAATAACCCGACGACGAATAGTTCGAATGTTGAACAAGCACAAAATCAATAGCGAGGGATGTCGGGGTCTGGGCCAAAACAGGTGACGCAGTAAGAATGAAAATCTCTGTGAGGTATTTGATTTCCACAGACAATTGTTAGCTTTTTCTGACATTGGTTAGAGTAAGCAAAAAGGATCCCCAACGGGTACTTAGCTTTAGAAGACTTCAGGTTTATAACTAGAAAAACGAAAATTTAAGGGAGCTGCCGACCGGCACTTATGAACTGCTTCTGCTTCGGGGTCCTGCACGGCAAGAAAAGCTGATGCAATGGCGTTGGCTGCATGTTTATACCCCTGACGTCATGGATGAGGTGACAGCATCCAACGCAGAAATCCCAAGACTCTGGTATTTGGGCCAACTGAGTGCTACCTGCAGGCAAATAACCCAAGTGTGATGACTGAAACGGTGAAACACGAAGAATAAGAAGTTATGTACCTACCATAACGTTCCATGTTAGTTGTCTTCTCTCGCCTTCTTTCTTGCTTGATGGGTTCGGAGCCGATCCTCTGCTCCGACTCGGCACTTGCTAAGCTCGAGAGTCACTTTTACCAGCTCGAGGCAGCCCCACATCCCATGATGCAAGGCGGTAAGTACCCAGATCTCGTTTGATGACAAAGGGCAATAGCACCAAGCATAAATACTTCCCAAAGGAAGAAAGAAAGCCTACAGGATGAAAGAAGGACCAGTTCTGAATGGTCTTCAGCATAACAATCTCTTGTAGAAAGGTCTGTCCAGGCCTGGGGAAGGAGGAGGGTCAAGAAAGAAGGCGAGAAGACAACTAACATGGAACATTATGGTAGGTACATAACTTAATGTTAAGTTGTCAATCTCGCCTTCATTCTTGCTTGATGGGACCGGCCCTAGCACCTCTATCCTGGGTGGCTCAACGGAACAGACTCTTGAAGACTGTAGAGCCAAAACTGGCTCTGTCCCTGGAGGCCAAGTCCAATTTGTAATGGGAAACAAAAGTATGAGGAGTGGCCCAAGTGGCCGCTGCACAAATAGTGTCTAAAGGAAGTCTAGCTTGAAAGGCTGTAGAAGTAGCTAAGCTCCTAGTTGAATGTGCTTTAGGTTTTGAGCACAGCTGTTTTCCCGAGCAGATAAATTTCAGAGATGACAGAAGACAGCCATCTAGATAAGGTCACTTTAGAAACAGGAAGGCCTTTCCTGTTATCTGCATAGGAAACAAAGAGTTGATCGGATTTCCTGAATTGTTTAGTTCTGTCCAAATAATATCTGAGTTGGCGGTGGACATCAAGATAATGTAATTTTTGTTCCGATCTGTTTGAATAGTTTGGAAAAAATACAGGGAGTTCAATGGATTGATTCAAATTAGCCTTTGAGGCGACCTTAGGCAAAAAGGTCGGATTAGTTCTCAATGATACTCTGTCCTTGTGAAAGACCAAATAGGGGGGTCGAACCGAAAGAGCTTGAAGTTCAGACACCCTCCTGGCCGACGTAATAGCTACTAGGAATAATGTTTTCCAAGAAAGAAATTTTAGGGAGCAAGAAACAGCTGGCTCAAAGGGGGGAAGAATCAAGGATGTCAGCACTAAATTTAGATCCCATTGAGGAGGAGGATTCCTGATTGGAGGCTTTAGCAGGAAAACTCCTTTCAAGAAGGCTTTACAAAGCCTATGGGACATGATATTGTGATCTGCAATCCCGACATGAAAGTTCGAGATAGCAGCCAGTTGAACTCTAACTGTGGAAGAAGAGGAGCCTGCATGAAAAATCTCCGCTAAGAAGTCCAAAACTGCCTGAACTGGGGCAGTGAAGGGATCGATATTCTTGGCTTTAGCCCAATAAGAGAAACGCTTCCATTTGCTTGTATAAATCCTCCTGGTAGAGGATTTTACAGAAGCTACTATGATGTCTCTAACAGGGTTAGAGATCAAAGGAAGCCTGGCTAAGGAAGGAAGTGGAGCAACCATGCTGAGAGGTTGAGAGAAGGGATAGACCGGATTGGTGAACCAGAAGATCTGGCACTGGGTCCAGATGCCATGGCTGCACCAAAAGGTGACGATGGAGGAACGGAAACCAAATTTGTCGAGGCCAATAAGGAGCAATGAGAATCATTTTGGCTCTCAAAACGGTAGCTTTCTGGATAACCTGAGGGATTAGAGGAAAAGGAGGAAAGGCATAAAGAAGTCCCTGGGGCCAATCCTGGGTCAGAGCGTCTCTGGGGATGGCCTGACAGAGGAAGAGAGAGAAGAAGTCTGGGCATTTGCTGTTTTGGGGAGTAGCAAAAGATCGCAACATGGGCGACCCCATTCCAGAAAAATCTCCTCCACTATAGATTGCTTGAGAGACCACTGTGAGGCATGAGAATAGCTCTGCTCAATCTGTCCGCTAAAATGTTGGTTTTCCCAGGGATGTGCGTTGCTACCAGAAACCGATGAGAGGAGATCGCCCATTGCCACAGTCTGAGCGCTTCGACACAAGGGGTAGGACTTGGTTCCGCCCTGTTTGTTGATATCCCAAACTACAGACATGTTGTCTGTGTGGACTGCAATCGTCCCTACAGGAAGAGAGTCGTTGAGGGCTTGCAACGATAAAAGCACTGCTCTCATCTCTAGGACATTTATGTGCAGGTGGTACACGAACGGTTGCCACGTCCCATGAACCATCCTGCCCTGATAATGCCCCCCCCACCCGATCAGGGAGGCATCCATGGTGACAGTGGCTACCGGGATGGGGTACAAAGTGTCTGCCTTGGTGAATCTGGGGAGAAATGATCCACCAAGCAAGATGATTTTTGCAAATCTGTGTCACCAGAATTTGGTGATGCATTGGAAGTTGTTGGTAAGACCATTGAGTGAACAACATCCACTGAAGAAGGCATGTAGAAGCGAGCCAGGGAAGAAGAGTAATGGCCGCAGCCATGAGACCTAATACTTTTAGAACCATTCTGGCCTGTACCTTCTTGTTGGCTAGAATGATCCTAACATGACTTTGAATGTCTGAAACTCTTTGGTCTGTAAGGGTAGCTGACATCCGAACAGTGTTTAAGTTTGCCTATGAAAGTAATAGACTGGCAGGGCAATAAGGATGACTTTTCAAGTTGATCGAGATGCCCAAATGAGAACAAAGATTTATTGTGTAATCCCTGCCTTGAACAAGCTGATGCCTGGTGGTGGCTGACAGGAGCCAGTCGCCGAGATACGGAAACACCTGGAATCCTTGACGTCTCAGGTGAGCCGTGACCACTGCCATGCATTTGGTGAACACTCTGGGGCTGTGGTGAGACCAAAGGGCAGGGCTCTGAACTGAAATGACTGGACCCCAGCCGAAAGCGGAGAAATCTCCTGGAGCGCCTGTGAATTTTTATGTGATAGCACGCATCCTGAAGATCTATTGAGCACATCCAGTTGTCCTTCTGCAAGAAGGGCAGAATCGACTGAAGAGTGACCATTCGAATCTTGTCTTCCTCACAGACTTGTTGAGTCTGCTGAGATCCAATATTGGTCTCCAGTCTCCCGTCTTTTGGGGACCAAAAGAACCTTGAGTAGATTCTGGGCTCTGAATGGTCTGTTGTAACTGGCTGAATGGCTCTTTTGCAGTAGTTTTGAGACTTCCAACTCTGCAATTTCCTTAGACCGGTGGTACGCCTGGAAGGGAATTTGAGGGACAGAAAGGACTTTCCTCGAAGGAATTTTGTAACCCTCGGATATGATCGACTGTACCCATCTGTCTTGAGTGAGAGAATGCCAGGCTTCTGGGTACAGTGATATCTTCCCCGACTGCCTCCAAGGAGGGACAGCCGGGCAACATCTCAGGGATGCTGAAAAGGCTTGTCAGAGAGAGACTCTCTGTTTCCCTGGTTTTGTGGACCCCTCTGCCTCTAGAGCGGCGCCTGTTGTTGTTACCCCTCTGCCTCTAGGGGTAAACTGACCACGTGAACTGCGTGACTCCTTGGGATTTATGGAACCACATTTTGCCACCCTTCTGTCCTTTGGGATAAGGTCTAGAAGGGGTGGAAAACGGACTCTACGGCAGAAAGAGTTTTGCCGTCCTGCTCACACCTGGTCAATGTTTCCTTCACTTGAGGGCCAAACAGAGCTGACCCATCAAAGGGAGAGTTTGTGAAGGACGCCTTAAAGGGATCTGCAAAATTACATAGTCGCATCCAGGCTTGGCGCCTAAGAGCCACACCTGTACCTGCGGGCCCTACTGCTCCATCAGCAGCATATGATATAAGCCGCATGGAGGAGTTTGCAATGGAGTTAAGGGTTCCTAGCTGCGAAGCAATTTTTCCTGAGCCCCGCAGCTGTAGGATCCTGCACAACGTCACCTAGCTCCTTAAGGATATCCCTTTGGAGTCTGGTGAAGTGACAAAGACAGTTCAGCGAACGCATAGCAAAGGTCGCTGGAGAAAGCATCCGCTACCATATCTATCCATGGTCCTAGAGTCCTTATTAGGAGGATGGACAGGTACGGAAGGATCTGCAAGTTCCTTCTTGGTGGCAGCCGCCACCACCATGTAATCAGCGGGGACACCTTTTGTAAGGAATTGCTTGTCCGACGGGGCAGTAATAAATTTAGAAGGCCTCCTAGGGACAGGCTCTACAGAGTCAGGAGCAGTCCACGCCTTTCGAGCAATAACCTGCATAAGGGGGTCGAAAGGCGGAGACATCCAGGAGGTGGAGGGCCGAGATCCAAACGCCTCCAGGTATACTGACTCATCCTCAAAGGGATTGTTTGTGGGCCAGTTTCTCCTCTGTCTAAGGAGTTCTAGGATGTCTGAGAAGGAGACATCCTCAGAGGGGGATCTTAGGGATCCCTCTGACTCATCTAAGTCAGTATCCGAAGTGATAGACTCGGGGGAGTCTACGTGTTTCCTCTTACAAGTCCTCTTCCGCGGAGGATCACCCGACAAGTCAGGAGAATCCTCAGAAGAGGGGGATATTCCCAGTGGGGAAACCTGAGGTGGAGGATCTCTGGGTCCGGGAGCAAGAGAAGTGGCAGAGATGTCAACAGGCACTATAGAGGGAGGAGCTAAGGGAACAGACTGCTGGCTGAGTCCAGAGGCCAGCACACTCTTCATCACCTAGAAGGCTCCTCCCAGGGAGGTCCGAGAGAACCCGGCCCAAGAGCTAGGAACTCCAGGACCCACCGAAAAGGAAGGCTCCGAGGCAGATGTCGGAGCCGAACTCACCAAGGCCGAGGCTCCAAGGGGAAGAGCGGGGTCAGACAAGGGTCCGATGCCACTCACCCCCTCGGAGGAGACCAGGGAAGCCCGGCCACCGAATCCCTCTAAGGAAGGTCTCGAAGAGGAGATAAGAGTAGAGGCTGAAGGAGCAGAAGGGGGTATCTGTCCCTCAGCCGTAGCAGAAACTATTCCCAAAGACTCCAACTCCAAACTCTGGGGTAGAGTCAAGGAGGAACTGCAATGGGGTGTGGACTAATAGTCGCCTGCTGAGACGGACTATGTAGCATTTGGGCCAGTGCCTGTGACTTTAGTAGTCTACTGACCACTCTCTCCAAATCATGGTCAGAAAGCCTGGATGACCTTGAAGATCGGCTCGATGGCTCCGCCCGAGAGGAGAGGCGGCCGAGCCGAAGTATCGGCTCCAAGGAAGGGGACCTAGACCTCTTCCTCGAAGGAACCATCAGAGCCGATGAAACTATTGAAACTGTCGGAGCCGACAACTTATCGGCACCGACAGGTAGCTGATGTATCGGCTCCAGCCGAGCCGATACGCCATAAATGTAAGGGTGTCGGAGCCGATCGAGCCGACACCGATGCCTGGGCCACATGGTGGTCGGAACCGATCGAGCCGACACCGGGTGGTCTTCAGAGTCGGCACCGATAGCCATCGGTGCCGAAGGTTTAGGTAACCAGAATCGGCTCCAGCCGAGCCGATCTCGACTCTGAATGAGTCGGAGCCGAGGCCACAGGCTTGGACACAGAAGCCTGGGCCTTGGAAGACTTAGAAGTCTTAGATGGGGCCGACTTAGCCGGAGAGCCCTCCGCTTAAGAAGGCCCCTCAAAATCAGTTTATTTTTCCTGCAGGACTCTCTGGCTAAAAGAATGACATATAGCACAGGAGTCCTGCAGGTGAAGAGGCCCCAGACAGTACAGGCAAAGTGTGACCGCCTGTCAGAGACATCTTCTGACAGCACGAGTCACACTTCTTAAAGCCTGAGACCCTTTCTTTAGACATGGTGTAAAACACACACACACACACCAGTCCAAGAAATAAAATTAGATATACCAAAAGGTATCACTAACAGACACACACACACACCCTAACAGGGGATGGGATGGGTTTTAGTCCGACTAAAAGTTTAGAGGAGACAGGGAAATTTTCTGT
Organism: Protopterus annectens; assembly: GCF_019279795.1. Lineage (NCBI taxonomy): Eukaryota > Metazoa > Chordata > Ceratodontiformes > Protopteridae > Protopterus > Protopterus annectens. The sequence goes on along the minus strand of NC_056743.1, from coordinate 1,003,223,732 downwards.
CAGAAAGGGATTAAAATTAAGTTAAAACTAATAATTTAAGGTTTTTTAGTAAAAAGGGGCTAAAATAGTAAAGTAATAATTCACTTACCAGGAGCTGGTAAAAGGAGGACCTCATCAGCGAAGCGGCAAACGAGATCTGGGTACTTACCGCCTTGCATCATGGGATATGGGGCTGCCTCGAGCTGGTAAAAGTGACTCTCGAGCTTAGCAAGTGCCGAGTCGGAGCCGAGGATCGGCTCCAAACCCATCAAGCAAGAATGAAGGCGAGATTGACAACTTAACATTGTACAGTTTTGTACCTACCATAAATGTAGATGTTAGACTGTATTCACTGCTGCAGTCATTACACTTGGGTTATCCTGCCGTCAGGCAGTCCCGCAGTTGGCCAGAGTTCCAAAGTCTTGGTCCGGCGTCGGTTGCTGTCACTTCTTCCCTGACGTCAGTGCGCCAGAGGTATATAAGATGAAGCAGATGCCATTTTCTTCATTTTTTCTTGCCCCAGATGTCAGGTGCCCCCAAATAGGTAGGCAATACATATTGCTAATAAAACCTGTATAAAAAATAAAAACAATACCTTCAGCTACAAGCAAATACACTACATAGGTTGTACAGGCTAGAAAGGTATAGATAAGTCCCAGCTAAGATAGTGGGGATGGAGGGAGGGTAACCTGGACTGCAGCAGTGAATACACTCGGACATCTACATTTATGGTAGGTACAAAACTGTACTATGTTCATCGTGTTTCACTGCTGCAGTCATTACACTTGGGTTGATTCCCAAAGCTGAGGTTGGGTGGTTGGGTCTATAAAGGATTCAGGGTGGCTATGTGGCCCTGTAGCACTGCAGTGGCAAAGCCAGCTCTGGATTTAAAGTAAAGAGGCAAGTGGTAATGCTTGGTAAAGGTGTGCACTGAACTCCAAGTTGCAGCTTCCAAAATATCCTTGTTAGGTACTCCGCTAAGGTAGGCAGTTGAAGTGGATGTTGCCCTGGTGGAATGTGGCCTAATGTTGCTAGGTACAGTTTTTCCATGCTGTGTGTAGCAGAAATGGATACAGTGTCCTATCCACTTTGAAATGGTCTGCTTTGAAATAGCCTTTCCCTGTGATCCTGCAGCATATGCTACAAACAATTGCTCAGTTTTCCTGAAAGCTTTTTTGTCCAAGTAGAAGTGTAACTGCCTGTGTATGTCCATTGAGTGCAGAAGTCTCTCCCCTTTATTCTGGGGATTTGGATAAAATGTTGGCAAGTAAATAGTTTGGTTAAGAGACACACTGGATACCACCTTTGGCATAAATGTAGGTTTTGTTCTTAAAGAAACCCTGTCCTGATGAAAAATGATGAAAGGTTCCACTGCCATTAGTGCCTGTAACTCTGAGACTCTTTGTGCTGAGGTAAATTGCCAGAAGCAGAGCAGTTTTCCATGACACATTTTAATTCTGCTGAATTGGCTGGCTCAAAAGGAGGTAAAGTTAGTTTTTCCAAGACAAAATTGAGGTCCCAAGTTGGTGTTGGTGCTCTCCGGGGAGGTCTTATGTTTTTAGCCCCTCTGAGGTACTGTTTTAATAATGGATGAGAGAAAATAGTAGGATCTGTGTTGTAATGAGTTGAGATGGCAGAGGCGTGGATCATAATGGAAGAAAAGGATAGGCCTTTGTCCAGCATCTCAGTTACGTATTGTAATATCTGAGGAATATTTGGAACAAGAGAATCAAAGATTTGAGCCTGGTTCCAGGTGCAGAATCTCTTCCACTTTTCTGAATAGGATTTACTGGTGCTGGGCCTCCTGGCCTCCAAAATAACATCCATAACAGCTTTAGAGAGAGGGGTTGGCTGCTCGGCTAAGTAATCTGCCATGCAGCCAGGTTTAAAGTTTTGAGCTGGCTGTGCAGAATCTGATTGTTTTGTTGAGTCAGAAGATGAGGAATTTGAGGTAAAATCCATGCTGGACCTTGAGCCAAGTTCTTTAAGATTGGGTACCAGTGCTGGCGTGGCCAGTCTTTGGTAATCAGGATCATTTTTGGCCTTTCTTGTCTGGCTTTTAGGAGTACCTTTGAAAAGAGAGGCAGTGGGGGGAAGGCATAAACTTTTATGGTTTTCCAGCTGAATGAGAGAGCATCCACTTTCCATGCTTGTGTGTGGTAAGTCCTTCTGTAGAATTTCTGTAGTTGACAGTTCAGAGGGGAGGCAAAAAGATCTATGTCTGGGCACCCCCATTTTTGTGTTATCATGCTGAATACTTGTGGATTTAATTTCCACTCGTGAGGATCCATGATGTTTCTGCTTAAGTTGTCTGCCAGAATATTTTTCTTTCCTGGCAGGAATTGTGCTTGCAGATGAACTTGATAGGTAAGTGCTGTGTTCCACAAAGACATGGCTTGTCTGCAGAGGGGATAGGAATGAGTGCCCCCTTGCTTGTTTATGTACCACATAACTGTGATGTTGTCCGTCTTTAGTAATAGTTGTCCTGGATGCAGAAGGTCATTGAAAGCTTTTAGGACATTTTGTACAGCTAGCATCTCTTTTTGATTGATGTGAAGATGCATTTGGTCTGTGGCCCACTTGCCCTGAATACATTTTCCTGCCATGTGTGCTCCCCAGGCATAATCCGAAGCATCTGCTGATCGTGTCTGCCTGGCTGTGGGCAAAGTGAAAGGCTGTCCCTTGTTGTGGTGACATGCCTGTGCCCACCATCGAAACTCCTGTTGAAGGCAGGGAATAAGTGGTATTACTGTTTCCAAACTGTGACAGTGTTGAGTCCAAACACTTTTTAGGTACCATTGTAATTTCCTCATATGCAGTCTGGCATATGGTATTAGTAGTATGCAGGATGCCATGAACCCCAAGGCATGCAGAATTTTTCTTGCAGGGAGTTGGGTTTTTGCTGCCATCAATTGAAAGTACTGAGTCAGCTGTCTTTGTTTGTATGGCATGAGATAAGCCATCTGGGCCGTTGTATTTAAGTTGGCACCCAGGAATATTATCTCTTGTGAGGGCACTAGTTTTGACTTCTTTTCGTTTACTGTGTACCCTAGGCAAATGAGCAATCTTTTTACAAATGCCAGATGCTTTAGAAGAATGTCCTTGCTCTCTGCTTGAATAAGATAGTCATCCAAGTAGGGATATATTTGAATTCCTTTTTGTCTGCAAAATGCAATTACTGGTGCCAGGCATTTTGTGAAGACTCTGGGCACAGTAGATAAACCAAAGGGCAGTGCAGATAATTGGTAATGCATTGTGCCAGCTATGAATTTGAGGTATATTGTGCAATTCTGTCTGATTGGGACATGCAGGTATGCTTCTTTGAGGTCCAAAGTAACAAGCCAAGCCTTCTTGACCAGCATGGGAAGAAGTTGCTGTAGTGTCAACATTTTGAATTTCGGAACATCCAGGTAAGTATTCAGAGTAGATAGGTCCAGTATGGGTCTCTAGGCTTTGTCCTTTCTGGGGAACCAAGGAATGTCTTGAGTAAAATCCTTGTCCTTGTTCCTGTTGTGGCACTTTTTGAATAGCTCTCATGTCCAAAACGGCTGTAATTTGTTTTTGTGCCTCTGCCCATTGATTTTGTGGCAGGTCTGGCATTCCTTTTGGCCTTGGTAAAGTGTGAAAGTGGAACCTGTAACCATGAGACATAATATCCAGAACCCATTTGTCTTGGGTGATTATATGCCAATTTTGTGGAAAAAGAGCTAGTTTCCCCCCTAAGGGAGCTGCCAAAAGGTAAGTACTTGGCATGTGAAGGGGGAAGTCATTGGGACTGTTTCCTATAAGGTTGTGACTTGTCTTCTCCTCCTTTTGGGATAGAAGCACCCCACTGATGTGGTCTGTAAGAGCCTTGGGGCTGAGATCTGCCTCTTGGGCATTTGTATCTGCCTCTTTGTGGTCTGTCTGACACTGAAAAGTACCAATTTTTAGAAGGCCAATTTCGGCTAAATCGAGGTGGCTGTACCTGTAAGAAATCCTTCATTGTTTGCATAGATTTTGCCTTATCCTCCATTTTCTTTAGTACCGCTTCTGCCTTAACTCCAAACAAGATATCAAGCTGTAAAGGAGCATCCAATAATTTTGCCTTAACATGATCAGGTAAACCTTGTTCTTTTAACCAAACATGCCTTCGAATCACAGATCCTGTAACTGCGGCGCTACAAGAAGCCTCTAATGAATCAAAACCACATTGCAGAGTATGTTTTCCCACTTGTTCAGCTGCATGCAATAAATCCTGCATTTCCTTATAGTCAGGACCTTCTGAGCTTGTAAGCATTTTCTGTTTTACATAGACATTAAATATTGTTGGTATTTAAGCATGTGGAACTGGCAATTTAAAACCCTTACTGCTAAAGTTGCAGAAGTGTAAACTTTCTTCCCCATCTATCTAATGCTCTAGAATCCCCGTCAGAGGGAACTGGATTTTTAGCAGTGGAAGCCTTTACCCCTTTGGGACCCTGGAAAATAGTTTCTGGGTCAGCAGCAGGGTTTTTATAAAGAAATTTGAGAGTGTCAAGGACTCTGTAGTACCTATCTGGCTTGACTGGTGCTGGGGGCAAAGAATCAGGGGTTAAACTGGATTCAGAGAACACATCATCCACAATATCTAACACAGGCAGAATAGCAAGGGGCCTGTGCTGAAGCAATAAAAGAAAATCTCTGAGCCTTTTCTTGTATTCTGAATAATCCTGGCTCTCCCAATAGAAATGCTCCCTTCATGGTATGTAAAGTTTCCCCAAAAGAGTAATCCTCAGGAGGAGAGGCTGAAGGGATAGATTCTTCAGCATCAGAGTTCTCATAGGGGGGTAAAGAGTATCCCTGGTCTGAAGAGGAACCAGAAGAAATGGAAACCTGGTTAGAGGAATCATAGTCTGTATCCTGCCTAGGCCTTTTATCAGGAGGGGGATGGGAACCCCTGATCAGTGTAATTAGGTCTTCGGCCATTTTGAGCATCTGTTTTTTAGGCATGGAGGCCTGTCCAGGTGAATGCTGTACTTGTTTCTTTGTCTTTAATGGAGTTTTAGACTTGGTTGTTGTTTTGATGGTAAGCTGTGAAGGTCTGAAAACACCCTCAGAAGCCGATGCCTGCCCAGCGGCTCCCGACCCATCTGAGGGGTCAATTTCCGTAGGCCCAATACCTTGAGTTTCCAGAGGCCTAGAAATCTCAAAGTGGGAGTTGGAGACGGCCTGTGGCTCTGAGGTAGCGGGTGTCAGGGGCTGCGAATGCGCCTCACCGAGAACCGGCGACTGGCCTAGAAGAGGCTTCTTCGTCAGTTTTGGACCTCGGATGCCTGTCCTTATCTTTGTCTTTGCGTTTTTTGTGTATTCCGGTCGTCGGTTGTTCCGACGGCATGGTATAAGTGAAACTTCGGCCAAAATAATGGCAAGCAAAATCAAACTGATGTTTAATAGTGCGCTTGTTAAATCTAGCACAAAACCGACAACTAGTGATGTCGTGGTCTGGGCCTAGGCATGGAATACAGTAAGAATAAAAATCCTTATGAGGTATTTGCATCCCACAAGAAATGCAATTATTAACTTTTACTGACATTGGTTTGAGGCAAGAAAAGTTTCCCCAACGGGGTACTTAGCTTTATCGAAGACTTTGGTTCTGAAATTCGAATTTGAAAATCTCAGGAGTCAGCTGACCGGCACTTGCAACTGCTTTTGCTTCGGGCACTGCACGGCAAGAAAGACTGAAGAAAACGGCGTCGGCTGCATCTTATATACCCCTGGCACACTGACGTCAGGGAAGAAGCGACAGCAACCGACGCCGGACCAAGACTTTGGAATTCTGGCCGACTGCGGGACTGCCTGACGGCAGGATAACCCCAAGTGTAATGACTGCAGCAGTGAAACACGATGAACATCATCTGGCTATTCATGGAAATGGAGCAGCCAAGCTGTCAACTTCAGGGTATGAACTGCAGTATGAAGAGCCCCCCTAATGAATGCATCAGATCATCTGGAACTGGGTCCAGAATCCATGGTTCTTCCAGTAGATGAGGCTGCAGAAAGCGGAACCAAATTTGATGAGGCCAGTAAGGGGCTAGTAGGACAATGGTCCTTCCCAGAGTGTCGGCTTTCTGTAGGAATTTGGGTATCTGAGGAAATGGGGGGAAAAGCATAAAGGAGTCCCAGGGGCCAACTGCGTACAAGTGCATCCCTTGGGGTCTCCCCCAAGTTGGGGATCAGGGCAAAGTAGTTGCTGCATTTGGTGTTGGTGGGGGTTGCAAAGAGGTCGCAGCAAGGCTGGCCCCATCTGCGGAATAACCTTTCAGCTACTACTTGTTTCAGGGACCACTAGTGAGGTAACAGAATTGCTCTGCTCAACTTGTCTCCTATCACAATGGACCTCCCCGGGATGTACGTTGCTATCAGAAAGCGCTGGGTGGATATTGCCACTGCCATACCCTCAGGGCTTCTCGACATAAGGGGTATGATATGGTTCCTCCCTGTTTGTTTCTGTACCAGACCACTGACATTCTCCATCTGCATTGCAATAGTCCCTAGAGGAAGAAAGTTTTGAAAGAACTGCAATGCTAGAAGTACTGCTCTCATCTCTAGGACATTGATATGCAGATGAGCCTCGTAATTCTCCCACGTGCCTTGGGCTGTTCTTACCTGAAAATGCCCCCCCCTCCCTTATCAAGGAGACATCCGTGGTCACAGTTGCGACAGGGGTTGGTAGAACAAATGGACGTCCTATTGTCACTTGAGGAGTGGTCAGCCACCAAAAAAGATCCCTCTTACAAGACTTTGTTATTATAATGGGATGAGACATTGGGAGTTCCTGGTAAGGCCATTGTAGCATCCGCATGTACGTGCGGCCTAACAGAATGGCAACGATGGCTGCCACCATGGTTCCTAGTAATTTCAGCACTACTGAAACTGGGGTTCTCTGTTTGGTGATGTGGTCCAGAACTTGTTGTCGAAGGCTCACCACTCTTTCCCTTGGAAGTTTTATGGTCATGGAAACTGTCGAGATCTGCTCCTATAAAAACGGTACGTTTGGATGGCTGTAAAGCAGATTTGTCTCAGTTTACAGTAATCCCCAATTGACTGCAAAGATTTAAGGTGGTCTCCCTTGCTTGTATGAATTGATGCTTGGTGGTGGCGGTGAGGAGCCAGTCATCTAAATATGGAAACACCTGGAATCCTAGCAGTCTCAAGTGAGCTGTGACTACTGCCATGCATTTGAACACTCTGGGGGCTGTAGTGAGACCAAAGGGCAGAGCTTGAAACTGGAAGTGACTGGCTCCCAGCCGAAAACGCAGATGTTCCCTGGATGGTCTGGGCATCTTTATATGGTAGTACGCATCACGGAGATCTAATGAGCACATCCAGTCATCCTTTCCTAAAAAAGTAAGTATAGAATGTAGCGTGACCATCTGAAACTTTGTTTTTTTTTTGATAGATTTGGTCAATCTGCTGAGATCCAAAATTGGTCTCCAGTCCGCTGTTTTCTTTGGAACTAAAAAGAACCTTGAGTAAGTTATGGATCCCCTCTGATCTGCTAGGACTGGTTGGATGACTCTTTCTAGTAACCTTGTAATCTCTAAAGTTGCCTGTTCCCTGTGATTGGGTGGAACATCTGGGATTTTTTTCACAGGGGGTGGAGGTGTAGCAAAGGGAATGGTACATCCTCTGGATATTATGCTTTGTACCCAATGATCTTTTGTGATTTTTAGCCAGTTGTCTGGGTAGAAAGATAAGCATCCCCCAACTGCCTCCAGAGACAGACAGACAGGCCTCCTTCCAGGAGCACTGGTAGGGCTATCCAAAGAACTGGTCCGTGCCACCCTGATTTTGTGGGCCCCCTCTGCCGCGTAGATGGCGTCTTCCATTATTGCCCCCTCCTCTGCCTCTAGAGGGGGTTTTCACCACGTGTGTCAAAGGAAGCTCATTGGGCTTTGCGTAACTACATTTTTCCAATTTTCCAACCTTTTGGATAAGGTCTGGTAGGGCTGGAAAAACGGACTCCTACGGCAGACAATCTTTCCCATCTTGCTCACACCTGGTAAGCGTTTCCTTCACGTTCGGTCCAAAAAGTGATGAACCATCAAAGGGGGTGTTCACAAAGGATGACTTGTAAGGCTCCGCAATGAAACATAAGCGTACCCAGGCATGTCTCCTAAGAGCAATTCCTGCACCCTCTGCCCTACTCGTTCCATCAGCTGCATATGAAATCAGATGCATGGAAGAGTTAATAAGGGAATTTAGGGTAGCAAGATGGGAGGTTAACCTTATCTGAGGCCTCTGCAGCTACTGCACCCTGTGGAGTTTCTCCCTACTCCTTAAGGAGATCTCTATGCAGTCTAGTAAAATGTGTGAGGTAGTTCAGGGATCGAAGAGTAAAGACCGCTGAACAAAAGAGGTGCTTTCATTATCTGTCCATAATCCTAGAATCCCTATTAGGAGGATGAACAGATGTGGAGGTATCCGATAACTCGTTTTTGGTGGCTGCCACCACAACCATAGCATCAACAGGTACTCCTCCTTTGGTAAGGAAAGCCTTGTCCTGGGGTGACGTTTTAAATTTATTAGGCCTCCGAGGGACTGGTTCTATGGTATCCAGGGACTCCCATACCTTCCTAGAGAGAAGGTCCATCAACTCATCAAAAGGCGGAGTCACCCAAGAGGTGGAAGGTTGAAACCCGAAAGCCTTCAGGAGTACTGACTCATCAGTGGATTTAAGGGGGTTCCAGCTGCCCCTCTCTTTTAGTATTTCTAAGATATCACCAAAAGAGATCTTCAGAGGGGGACCATGGGGAACCTTCTGACTCATCTAAGTCAGTATCTGACGTGATTAATTCCTGTGGGGAATCTAGATGCTCACCCTTACAAATCCTCTTCCTGGGAACCTCCTCAGTGGGAGATTCTGGGAAGGTCCCGGAAGAGCAGGTCTCACCTGATGGGGGGACCTGAGACTCCAGGTCTCTACGCCTTTGAGAGATCAGTAAAGCAGTGGCAGACACAGGAACTTTAGGGGAGGAGATTGCTGGTACCGATGACGTGGGTGCCTAAGGGGGAAACGCTCTCCGTATAGCAATGAAGGCCCCATTGCTCCTATCCGAAGAGGCGCCTGGATCCATAGAAGCAGACTGTCGCCGCGGTGCCAAAGTCGTGGGCTCTGAACTCGAAGTAGATGCCAAGCTCACCCAAGCCGAGGCCCCGAGAGGCAGAGTCAGCACCGAAAGATCAATACGACTATCCTCTCCAGACCAGACTTGCTAGTGTCGGCTCCTATACTCTAAGGTAGGTACCGAAGAAGTCAGAGTAGTCGGAACCGAAAGCCCCAGGGGTGTCGGCTCCAGCAGATCCACAATCAACAGTTCCGAATACTCCAGCTCTGAAACTTCAGGTCGAATCGGAGGAACTGAAGAAATGGGCTGGGTCTTGGTCGGTTCTGAAGCCCTAAGGGTTAAACCCGACAATTTTTGCTAGTGCCTGTGACTGCAAAAGCCTCTGCACCACTCGATCCACATCCTTATCAGATAGCCTTGAGGACTGGGAAGCTATGGAAGAGTCCTCGGACTGCAAAATAGGAGACTTTAAAGTAGGAGATACCGGTTCCAAAACTGGGAACCGGCTCCTACTGACAACCACCACCTCCAGCTCCGTAGGCTTTGGAGCCGAGGTGGTAGTCTGGCTAGATTTAGATGTCGATGAGCTCTTTTTCGGCTTCGATTCCAATGACGAGCTGGAAGACAAAGTTTTTGAAGACTTGGTAGCCTTGTCCTTATCCAAGGCTTTTTGAAAGATGGACTTTGTCAAATCTCTTGCCATTTGTTTACACCTGCATTCATGGAGAACGCGAGAACTTAGAGAGTGGCAGATGGCACAATTTTCTTGAAGGTGAAGCTCACCTAGACAATACACACAGTGTGTGTGTCCATCTGTGATAGACATTTTCTGTCCACATTTGGGACATTTCCTGAAACCAGATTTAGCCTTCTCAGAGATAGTAAGCACTCTTTTCAATAATAATAATAGTCCTAAAGAAAAAATGTAGAGCTCTAATTATAGAATGCAATGTACACCACCACAGTACACACTATGTATTATCAATAATAATAGCCCTAAACTATAAGGCACTCAATATCAAAAAATTGCAACAGCAGCAAAAAATAGCCCCAATAAAAACAGGGTCCAACTCTAAACAAGATCTATTAAACTAAGTATAAGACGCACACAACGGAAGCTATAATCACACTAAAGCTCTAACACACTACAGGGCTAATTAAACAGTATAACACCACACTATTACTGCCCTAATAAAAAAATGGGCTTACTACTTTAAGCAGAAAGGATGGGGGAGGTAAACTGCTTCAAGTAACTAACTCTAAGGTATATAAATAGGCCTAGAAAAAAACGGCATCAAAAGCAGAGAAAAAGGCACTCTAACTAGGAAAAAACTAGTAAAAAGAGAAAAAAGTGTATATAAATCCTAAACTTTACTGTCTATATTAATATTGAGAGATTTAAAAAGAAAATGTAAAGAAGTTTGAACAATACTGGCCAGAGCTGTCAAAAGGACTCCCGATCTGTTGCAGCGGCAAATGAGATCTGAGGGAAGCACTATTGCGTTATGGGATAGGGAGTAGGCCACGAGCTGTCTGAAGACCTCGAGCTTTAGCAGCTGGCCGAGTCGGAGCAGAGGATCGGCTCTGAACCCATCAGTGGGAATGAAGGCGAGATAGAAAAACTTCACATTATCCTTTTCCACTATTGCCAGAACCAAACAGTCTGAGGAGACTTCTTTCCAGAAGGGTAGACAGTGAGAGAGGCGGGATGAGAGGTGGAGGTGATCTAGGCAGTTATGCATAACTATTATTTCTGTCCTGAAAGGGCTGTGTGTGGGTGGGCAGAGAAGGGGCTTTCCTGGAAGAGGATTGCCTGCTTGTCCTCTTCCTATGTCTGGAAGTTGGAGTGGTAGTGGGGGGGCTCTCCTGATGTTAATAGTTTTTGAAGGGTAATTCCTGTAATATTTTGGCATTGGGGAGACAAGCAGGTGTTTGACATCCTGGAGTTCCTTGCACTTCTCCTGTAGGTTCTTAAACAGTTCTGCAGACTGTTTCCCAAACAGAAGGTTATGGTCTAGTGGAGCATCCAGAACTTTGGATTTAAAGTCTTTAGGCAGTGGCTGGAGCCCAAGCCATGAGTATCTGCATAGTACAGATGCAGATGCAGCAGATCTAGCAGAGGCCTCTGCTGCATCATAACTGCATCTAATCGAGTGCCTACCAACTTGAGATGCCAGGGATAGTCTAGATGCTATTTCTGTCGTATTAGGAGAACCAGGCAAGGAGGAGAGTAGGGTTGTAGCTTGGGATACCAAGTCCAGGGCATACTTTATCATATGGGTTTGGCAATTAATAGCCCTAAAGACTAGAGTGGAAGAAGTGTACATCCTCTTGCCCAGCCTGTCCATTACCTTGTTATCCTTGTCCGAAGGCAAGAGTGACGAGGAAGGAATAAGTCTAGACTGCTTGCTTGGGGCTACAGCTATCACTGCGGGGTCTGCCACGGGGGGGGGGGGGGGTCTGCAGTAGAAATTTGTGGTTGTCAGGGACCTTGCTGAAACAATCAGGTCTCCTGGGAGCAGGTGTTTGAGAGTCAGGGTTTTTAGAGACTGATGCAAATGCATCTCAGTATGCAGGAACCACCAGTGGGATGGCGGATGGAGAGGGTGGTTCAACCTGCAGCATCTCAAAATAGCTTTCTAGGTAGTATCCCATTTAAAATACTCGATTTTGTTGTAGTCTCTCCAAATGTAATGTCCTCTGGAGGGGAGTCTCCTTTTATGGAATCCTTATCAGGGAAGTAGTATTCCAAGGGGGATGCTATTTGGGATGTGTATGTGACAGACTCATCAGAGGAAAACTGGATAAAGCTTCTTCCTCCTGAGTAAAGGAAGGAAGGAAGGACAGAAGTAACGGTGGCAGGCCTTGGACCAAGTACAGGTACAGTGGGAGTAGAGGAGGCTGAGGGCCAGAGAGCCATGAAGGCCTGCATCAAGGACTAAGTGAAGAACTGCCGGTCTGGTTGTGCCTCTAAAGAAGCAGACAAATGTTTTGTCTTTTGTCTCTTTAAGGGAGTTGCTTTAGGAAAAGCTATGGGCCTAGCTTCAGGGGTGTGCCCTAAGGTGGAAGGATCAGAGACAGTCTTCCGGTGGAGTCCATTTCCCCCTCGACTTCAGTACTAAAAGACATTGGAATATCCTCCACAGACGTGCCAGCCAGTATTTGGGAAGCAGTTTCCTCGAAGGTAGATGCCTAAGTCAATGGCTCTAGCAGACATCCCTCAACCCCTATATCGGTGGCTGGCGGGCCGTCTGATGACGGAGGGGCAGAGATGGTAGGCCTTGAAACTTTGGCCTTTTTTCTTGGCGGTACCACCTGGATGGGAGACTCCAGATCCATTCTTAATGCTAACTTTTTAATCTCAGAGTCTCCAAATACAAACAGAGTGGCCAGATGGCTTCTGAGCTTTTTGGGGACAAAAGACTGTCAGATGGCGCAGGAGGCATGATAGTGTTCCCAGCCTAAACAGAATACACAACGGTCATGAGAGTCTTTATGCAGGATTTGATGTCCACATCTGCATTTACCTTTCTTAGTGGACATCAGGTAAGAACAGACTAAGAAACCAAGCTCAAGAAAAAATTTGAAAGAATTCCCAAAAGGGGTACTTCACTTTAGATGTCTTGAAGGAAAGGAGTGAAGCGTTCGATCCAATGTTCGACTGCGGGACAAAGTTCTAAGGTCTGTGAGTGCAGATGTCACATTTAAGGCCCCTGGTTTATGGCCCTACGTGTGACGTCCCCACGCACCAGTAGCAACCAGGCTTAAGGTTTTGTATAGTAGCTGATGTTCGGGTCGTCTGAGACAGAGGATCTCACAGTAAGAATACTGCAACATGAGAACAGAAGAACATCATTTGCTAGTATCTCCAATTCCCAGGTTTCAAAGGAATTATCCATCTAAAACCCAGTTCATCAGAAAACATTCAGGTCCTCCTCACTTTTCTAGATCTAGAAAAGCCCCCAAGAAGCAATCCACTCTTGCCAGGACTGCTCCATCTACCAGCCAAAGGAGGCCCTTTCCATACAGGGCAGGTAGTGTGGGATTACCTGTCAAACTTCAGTCAGGCTCCCCCTTAACTCCATCCCCCTATTCCTTACATCTCTCTCACTGTCTCCAAATCTGGAGACTCATCATTTCAGACAATTGGGTACTGTCAATAACAGAACATTGGTACTTCATGACCTGGATCATTCCCCCAAAGAGAAGAGGTATTCCCCCATCCTCCAAAAGACCAGCTTCATGTCCTACAACTCGTGGACAACCTTTTGACCTAAGGCACCATCCAGCTCATCCCACAGTCTGCTATGGGGAAAGGCTTTTAACTCAAGGTTATTTTTAGTACCAAGGAAAGATGGGCCCTGGAGACCAATTCTAAATCTCTCTTACCTAAATCTCTTTCTGCACGTAACCACATTCAGGATGCTAACACTGCCAACCCTCTTCCCCCCTTATCCTTCCCCAAGGGTTCATGGCTACCTTGGGTCATCAAGGATGCCTACCTCCACAACTCAATATGGCGCAGTTTCAGGAGTTTCCCTCGGTTTTTAGTGGCCTCCTCTCACTATCAGTTCTTGGCCTTGCCCTTTGGTATGTCCACAGCACCCAGTCTTCCCCATGCCTGGCACCAGTGATTGCTTTCTGCAGGACTCAAGGAATCCAAATCATCCCTTACCTGGACGACCTTCTCATCCAGCCAGACTGCAAACAGTCCCACCTGCTCAAATTGCAAAAAAACATTGTCCTCCTGCAGTCTTTAGGATTTCAGATAAATTACCCAAAGTCACATCTGGATTCTACCCAGGGCATAGTGTTCCTGGGGTGCACAATTCAGACAGACACCATTACAGCCTTCCTTCCTCCCCAGAAGGTTACAAACCTGACAATACCTACTTTCGGTACTTCAAACCAAGGAAATGACCGCAAGGCAGGACCCTCAGGCTCTTGGGCTACATGGCTTCCACTATACCTATGGTAGCTTTAGCAAGACTTCACATGAGGAAACTACAGTGGTACCTCAAAAGTCTGTTTGGACGCAGCCCTCCCAACCCCTGGAATTCAAGGTACTCTTAATGCCCTGCCTCAAACAAGAGATTTATTGGTGGCTGGCCCAGGTGAAGCTCAACCAGGCCTTCCACTCCAACTGCCATCTCCAGCACAAGTCATGTACACAAATGTCTCAGACCTTGGTTGTAGAGGTACACTGGGGCCACTAAAGGGTACGCTGGGGCCACTAAAGGTGCAAGGAGTTTGGCCAGAAGCATACAGGAAAGAGCACATCAATGTAAAGGAAATGAGAGCAATATTTCTGGTCTTGAAAGCCTTTTGACCCAGGCTGCAACAGCGACCCCAAAGCTTTTCAGAGACAATACCTCAGTACTGTGGCATCTCAACAAACAGAAGGGAGAACCAGATCTTTCATAGTTTGTTGCTTGCTCTCCTTGTGTGGGAACTGGCCAAAAGTCAGAGAGTTACTGTTCAGGCAGTTTATATACCTTCCTTACAGAATTCTCAGGCAGATCCTCTCAGCCAGTCCTTGACAATGTCCCGCAAATGGATGCTGCACAAGAATGTCTTCCTGGACATTGTCCACCGATGGGGTACACTTCAAATATACCGGTTTGCCTCCACAATGAGCAAGCAACTTACCTCCTTCTGCACCAGACTGTCAGAACCTCTGGCGAGGGCAAAGTACAGTTTTGTACCTACCATAAATGTAGATGTCCGATAGATATGCAACTGCAGTCCTGACATATGGGTTGTCCTGCCTCAGGCAGCCCTTCGGTCGGCCGGATTCCAAAGTCTGGGTCCGGCGTCGGCTGATGTCGCCTCTTCCCCGACGTCAGAGCGGCTGGGGTATAAAAGCATCAGCCGACGCCATCTTCTTCAGTGTTTCTTGCCAGGTGCCCTCCAAGGAAGGCTAAATTTAGAGAATGGATAAAAATTCCATATCTGCACAACAGTAATAAACAGATACACCATAACAGATATCCCCAGCTAATTTGAAAAAGGGGGAGTGGACCCAAAAAAGAGAATTACAGAGGGGTAGGAGGGTGGGAAAACCTGACTGCAGTTGCATATCTATCGGACATCTACATTTATGGTAGGTACAAAACTGTACTATGTCCTTCAAGAATGCAACTGCAGTCCTGACATATGGGTTGAATACCATAGCCAAGCTGGGGGTGGTAGGATCTAAGATAAGGATGGTGTAGCTAAAATGCCCTGCAGGACTGCAGAAGCAAAGGCTGCTCGGGATCTGGAATATAAAGGCAGGTTGTAATGTTTGGAAAATGTATGCACGGAGCTCCATGTAGCAGCTTCTAGAATGTCCTTTGTAGCCATCCCTCTTAGAAAGGCTGTGGAGGTGGCTGTAGCTCTGGTGGAGTGTGGCCTGATATTGGCTGGCGCACCTTTTCCATGGAAAGAGTAGCAGAATCTGATGCAGTCTCCAATCCATTTTGAAATTGTTTGTTTGGAAATTGCCTTTCCTTGTACTCCAGCAGCGTAAGCTACAAATAGTTGGTCAAACTTTCTGTTGGCCTTTGTTCTGTCCAGGTAGTAGCGCAACTGTTTGTGTATGTCCAAAGTGTGCAGAAGCTTTTCTCCTTTATTTTGAAAATTGGGAAAGAAAGTAGGCAGGTGAATTGCTTGATTTAGAGAAACCCTGGATATCACTTTTGGCATGAATGAATGATTGGTTCTTAAAGAGACTCTGTCCTGATGGAAAATGAGAAATGGAGGTACTGCCATGAGGGCCTGTATCTCCGAGACTCTTCTTGCTGAAGTAATTGCCAACAGGAAAACTGTTTTCCAGGAGAGAAATTGCAATTCTGAAGATGATGCTGGCTCAAAAGGAGGAAGAGTTAATTTTTCCAAGACGAAGTTGAGGTCCCATGCAGGCACTGGTGGTTTTCTTGGAGGTTTGATATACTTTATCCCTCTTAGAAACTGTCTTAGCAAAGGATGTGAAAACACAGGTGGATCACAGTTGTATTTTGCTGAAATTGCTGAGGCGTGTATTTTTATGGAAGAATATGAAAGGCCGTTGTGAAGCATTTCTGCCAAGTATTCTAGTATCTGTGGGATGCTCATTACTGTTGCATCCTGACCCTTGTTGACATTCCAGATGTTGAATCTCTTCCATTTGGCTGAATAAGTTTTTCTGGTGGAAGGCATGCGTGCTTCCAGTAAGATCTCTTGAACTTTTTTGGAGAGAGAGATATGGGGAGAAGTCATGGAACCCTCCAAGCTGTCAGCTGCAATGTTTGCAGGTTGGGATGAACAGTCCTGTAATTGTGCTGAGTTATAAGCAGAGGCCATTGAGGCAAGGGCCATGGCTTGGTGCGAGTTATGCTCCTTAGGAATGGATACCAGTGCTGTCTTGGCCAGTCTGGAGCTATCAAAATGCTTTTCGGTTGTTCTGCTTTGATCTTCAGTAACACCTTGGTCATTAATGGTAGAGGTGGGAATGCACAGATTGTTAGAGAATTCCAGCTGAAGGAGAGAGCATCCATTCTCCAGGCTTGAGGATGGTGTGTCCTTGAGCAGAACTTCTTCAGATGATGATTGAGGTGTGAGGCAAAGAGATCTATGTCTGGCCTTCCCCATGCATGAGTTATTTGTGAAAAAATGTCTGGATGCAACATCCATTCGTGCGGGTCCATAATGTTTCTGCTTAGACTGTCCGCCAGAACATTGTCCTTGCCTGGAACAAACTGAGATTGCAACTTTATGTTCAGTTTCAGGGACTTTTCCCAAAGAGTCATTGTTAGTCTGCAGAGGGGGTAAGAATGGGTGCCTCCCTGTTTGTTTATGTACCACATAACAGTGGTGTTGTCTGTCTTTATTAGCAGATGGCCTTGCTGAAGGCATTTTCGAAGGCCTCGATTGCATGAATCACTGCCAACATCGCTTTTTGATTGATGTGCAGATGCAATTCCGGGTTGCCTATTGCCCTTGAATGCATCTGCCCTCCATGTGCGCCCCCCATCCATGATCTGAGGCGTCTGTTGTAATTGTTTGGCTTGCTTGAGGTTTGTTGAAAGACATGCCTTTGTTTAGCTGGCTTGCTTGTGCCCACCACAAAAATTCCTTTTGTAGACATGGAATGAGTGGAATAATTGCTTCTAAGTTGTGGCTGTGTTGAGACCATAAACTTTTTAGGTACCATTGTAGTTTTCTCATGTGTAGTCTTGCCAGTGGAATCAGAAGAATGCAAGATGCCATGAAACCCAGGGCCTGCAGGATTTTCCTTGCAGTCATCTGGGTGTACTCTGCTAGGCTTCTGAAGTAATCTGGTAATTGTTCTTGTTTTTCTTCTGTGAGGAAAGCCATTTGTGAGTTTGTGTCCAGTTTGGCTCCTTGAAAAATTATTTGTTGGGATGGCAGTAGTCTTGACTTTTGAATGTTGACTGTGTATCCCAAAGCCTGTAGTAAGTGAATGACATAGTCCAAGTTTCTTATCAAGGCTTGCTTGCTGTCCGCTTGTATAAGGCAGTCGTCCAGGTAAGGGTATATTTGTAACCCCTGAAGTCTGCAATGTGCAATTACTGATGCCAGGCATTTCATGAATACTCTGGGCGCAGTAGATAAGCCAAAAGGCAATGCTGAGAATTGATAATGCTCTGACCCTGCAAGAAATCTGAGGTATCTTCTGCAGCTGCAATGTTTGCAGGTTGGGATGAACAGTCCTGTAATTGTGCTGAGTTATAAGCAGAGGCCACTGAGGTCCAGAGTAACCAGCCAAGACCCCTTGCCCAGCATGGGAAGAAGTTGCTGTAACGTCAGCATTTTGAATTTTGGCACAATGAGAAAAGTGTTTAGAGCGGACAGGTCCAGTATAGGTCTCCATTGCTTTTCTTTTCTTGGAACGAGGAACAGTCTTGAGTAGAATCCCTGGCCTTGTTCCTGAGGAGGAACCTTTGCTATTGCTTTGATTTGTAGCAGCTTTGAAACTTGTATGAGTGCCTCTGCCCTTTGATTTTGTGGCAGGTTTGGCATGCCTTGTCTTGTTGGTAAGGTATGGAAGTGGAACCTGTAACCTTTGTCTATTATGTCCAAAATCCATTTGTCCCTTGTAAAAACATGCCAATTTTTTGAAAATAAAGATAATTTTCCGCCTAAAGGTGCTTCTCTTTGAGCCTTGGTCGGCGGTGTCAAAGTCAAGTCATTGTGATTGTCCCTGTGGAGCAGTAGAAGTTCCTGCGCCACTTCTCTGATTAGTTGGTTGCCATTGGCGGCCCCTGTAGGAGCCTCGGTATAGCCCTCTACCTCGAGCACGCCTGTTTTTCCCCTTTGGAACTTGTCAGTGTCTGGAAAGGACCAATTCTTCGAAGGTCAATTCCTGCTGAACCTTGGTGGCTGAACCTGGAGGAAATCTTTGACTGTTTGTACTGATTTAGCCTTTTCCTCAATTGATTTCAACACACCCTGTGCATTAGCACCAAATAGCTTGTCTTTTTCCAGAGGTGCATCTAGAAGCTTTACTTTAACATGATCTGGCAATGTCTGTTCTTTCAACCAAGCATGTCTACGTATGACGGCCCCTGTCATAGCTGCCCTACATGAAGCTTCCAGTGCATCATAACCACACTGAAGAAAATGATTGCTAACCTGCTAAGCATTATGAACCAAATCCTGCAAAGCCTTTCTATCTAAAGGCTCAGGAGACGCTAACTTTTTCTGCAAATCATCCATCAAGAAATCCTGATACTGAAACATATGAAAAAGACAGTTAAGTGCCCTCATGGCAAGGGTGGTTGAGGTATAAACTTTTTTACCCCACCTCTCCAGGGACCTAGATTCCCTGTCTGCGGGCAAAGGATTTTTGGCAGTGGAAGTGGCCACTCCTTTGGGCCCCTGAGAAATAGTTTCTAGATCAACAGTGTGGGCCTTAAAGAGATGTTTATGAGTTTCAGGAACCCTGTAATATCTGTCTGGCTTGACAGGAGCAGGAGGGAGAGAATCAGGAGAAGTACTGGAGTCTGAGTACACATCATCCAATACATCTAACACTGGGGTATAGCTAAAGGCCTGTGCTGGGGTAACTTAAGGAAAGTCCGAAGCCTTTTCCTGGAGTCGGAGAAATCCTGGCCCTGCCATTGAAAATGCTCTCTCATGGAGTGGAGAATTTCCCCGAAAGAAATATCCTCAGGAGGAGAGGCAGAGGGAATGGATTCATCAGCATCAGAATCCTCGTAGGCCGGGAAGGATTCTTCCTGGGAATCTGAATGGCCTGACTCACCAGAGGCTTCATCTGAGGAAAGGGTATCTGCCTGCTCAACCCTAGGCCTTTTGTCTGAAGGCGGCTGAGAACCTCTGTCTGGATGAGCCTGAGAGCCCCTGATTAAAGAAATTAGATCTGCAGCTAAAGTCATGATCTGTTTATCAGAAGTGGGACCCTGTGAAAAAGATTTAGGAGGGTGAGACTTAGCCTGGCTGGCAGCCTTAGCACGTGTGTAGGCCTTGATGGACATAGACACAGGAGGCCTAGCTGCCCCACATGCTGGAGTAACTTTGTCCACCACAACTCTTGGGCTTCGGTTTCAGGAGGAAAATCAACAACCGGCACCAGGGTAGCCTCCGGGACCGAAGTGTGCGGTAAAGCGGTGTCGTCGGCCTGGAGCGGTAGATTTACCGCCTCCGAAGAGACCGATGCACTAGCGGTAGGCTTTAGCGTGGTGTCGGTGAAAGTCGCGGGCTGCGAATGTCGGTCCCGGTCCTTCCGTTTTTTGGAAATATGTGCTGTCAGTCGTTCCGACAGCATGATATATGAGTAATTTTCCCCAAAAAAGTCTTCAGCAAATTCTGCCCGGCGCCTAAGTGTGCGCTTATTGAAGCAAGCACAGGCCGAGACGTCGTGGTCTGGGCCGAGGCAGGGAAGGCAGTAAGAATGGAAGTCCTTATGAGGTATTTGTTTACCACAAGACAAGCAATTATTAACTTTTGCAGTTTTATCTGACATCGGTTGAGGCAAGAAAAGGTTCCCCAACAGGGTACTTAGCTTTTTGATGACTTCGGTATCTGAAAACACAGGAGCTGGCTGACCGGCACTTGCGAACTGCTTCTGCTTCGGGCACCGCGCGGCAAGAAAGACTGAAGAAGATGGCATCGGCTGATGCTTTTATACCCCAGCCGCTCTGATGTCGGGGAAGAGGCGACATCAGCCGACGCCGGACCCAGACTTTGGAATCCGGCCGACCGAAGGGCTGCCTGAGGCAGGACAACCCATATGTCAGGACTGCAGTTGCATTCTTGAAGGATATCAGATGCATTTTCAATATCTTGGAAGGGGATGTTTCCTTATGCATTTCCCCCCCTTCCCACTTGTTCAGAAAGTCCTGCTGAAGAACTAGCAGGACGAACCAAAAATCTTGCTGGTGACTCCCTACTGGCCAAGACGGCATTGGTTCCCCCTCCTCTTCCAACTAGCCAAGGGCAATCACTACAAGTTACCCTTCAGAGTGGACCTACTCACACAGGACAAGGGAACCTAAATTCACCCGAGATTGCAATCTCTTCTCCTAACCTTGTGGGTGATAGGATTTTGATCCCTTTCAGGCACTTGTACATCAAGGACGTGCTCACTGTCCTGCAGGAGGCCAGGAAACCTAATACCAGGAGATCTTATGAATCCATTTGGAAACTATTCTCCATATGGTGTCTCAGAAGGCAGTTGGACCCATTGCAAAGCAAGATCCCCTTAGTGCTGTGCTGTGCTGTCCTGTCTGTGTGAACTTTTACAGACAGGGTTAGCATACTCCATCAAAGCCCATTTGTCTGCCATTTCTGTGTGCTTACCCCTGGACCCCCTCCCCTTAGCTTCCAGATTACCTGCAAAACTGTTCCTTAAGGGGGTACTCCATCTCAGGCCACCAAGGAAACCTATACCGCCTCCTTGGGACTTTAACTATGTCTTAGAGAAACTCACACTCCCCTCCCTTTCAGCCTGCACCCAAAGCTTCCCTAAAACACTGCACATGGAAGACTGTTCTGCTGGTGGCCTTGATCTCAGAAGAGTTTCTGAGATGCAAGTTCTCATGGCTACCTCATCCTTCCTCATCTTCCACAGAGATATGGTAACCCTCAGAACCAACCCTTCCTTCATGCCCAAGGTGGTTAATGACCTTTCCTTACACCAAATCATCCACCTGCTCACTTTCTTTCTCAACCCACAGGGAGACAGCGACAAAGTACTTCATTCCCTTGATGTGCACAGACAGCTCAGGTTCTATCTGCACAAAACCAAAAACCTCAGACAGGCTAATTTGTTTGCCTCTTTCCACAACAGGGGCCTGGGGAAAGCAGTAACTAAGAGAAGAGGGCTGGATTTCCAGGGATATTTCTTTTTGTTACACACACCATGGTAAACACTTACAAGGCAAGGTGAAGGGTCAAGTCCACTAGAGCAATGGTCTCATATGGAGCCTTTTTCAAAGGCCTGGACACTTCCACTATACTTGAAGAAGCCACCTGCTCTTCTGTGCACACCTTCACAAAACACTACAAAATAGACCAGATTTCCAGGTCTAGGGTGGGATTCGCCAGGGCAATCCTCCATAGCTTCATGGAAAACTCCTCTAGGCTACCAACGTCTTCCTCTTAGTGAGCTTTGGCACTTACCCAACTGTACAGAATACTACATGTGAATAGGACATAGAAAAGTTGTGTAAAATCTTACCATAACCATAGATGTCCTTCTCTTCCATGTTGCAGTACTTATTCCTTCCCACCTACCCCTCCTGATATCAGGCATTCCCTTCCTGGGATGGCATAGGACTTGTACTACCTTCTATGGGACTGGTTCCAACTGGGGCGCTCAATTCTGAGTTCTGGTAAGTGCAGATGTCACTTTTACGGCCCACGCTCCGCTAGCCACGTCAGACATCCCACCCACCATACAGTGACTGTAAAACTTTTGTATACTGGCCAGATGTTCGGGTAGTAAGAGAGTACCCCTACTGTACACAATACTTCAACATGGAAGAGAAGGACATCTACGGTTATATAACATTTTACACAAAGTACAGTTGTGTACACTTACCATAAATTTAGGTGTTCGAGTGTATTCACTGTTGTAGTCATCACACTTGGGTTATCTGCCTGCAGGTAGCCCTCACTTGGCCCAAATACCAGAGACTTAGTATTTCTGCGTCGGTTGCTGTCACTCCAGGTCTGACGTCAGGTCATCAGGGGTATAAAAACAGACAGCTGACGCCATTACATTAGTTTTTCTTGCTCCAAATGTCAGGAGCCCCACAATAGGGAGCTAAGCTACGGTGGAAAAATCACCCCCAGTAAAAAGTAAATACCAATACCCCTGCAAGGGGTGAGTAATATACACACAGGGAAGAGAGAAAGAGAAGAGGGCTGGAGAGAGGGAAACCAGGACTGCAACAGTGAATACACTCGAACATCTACATTCTGGTAAGTGTACACAACTGTACTATGTTCTTTGTGTTTCACTGTTGCAGTCATCACATTTGGGCTGATTCCCAAAGCTGTAGGAAGGGTGGCGGCAGTCAAGAAGAGTTTGGGCAGGCTAGTATGCCCTGCAGAACTGCAGTTGCAAAACCTGCCACGGATTTGGAAAATATAGGCAGGTGGTAATGCTTGGTGAATGTGTATACAGAACTCCAGGTAGCAGCCTCCAGAACATCCCTGGTAGGGACTCCCCTGAGGAATGCTGTAGAGGTAGAAGTTGCCCTAGTAGAATGTGTTCTGACCCCCTGAGGGGTTGGTTTTCCATGGTGTTTGTAGCAGATCTGGATAGTGTGTGCTATCCATTTGGAAATTGTCCGTTTTGAAATGTCCTTGCCCCCTGCCCCTGGTGCAATACTGAGTAATAACTGGTCAGATTTCCTGAAGGGCTTAGTCCTATCCAGGTAGAATCTGAGCGGTCTGTGTATGTCCAAGGAGTGCAGGATCCATTTCCCTTTATTTTGAGGATTAGGGAAGAAGGTTGGCAAATGGATAGATTGGCTGAGAGCCGCACTGGACACCACTTTAGGCATAAAGGAAGGATTAGTCCTGAGGGAGACCCTGTCAGCATGAAAAATAATGAAGGGTTCCACGGCCATAAGTGCTTGTAGCTTCTCGCTGAAATGATGGCCAGGAGCAATGCTGTTTTTCACAAGAGGAATTTTACCTCTGTTGATACTGGAGGCTCAAGAGTGGGTAGTGTGAGCTTTTCCAGTACAAAGTTAAGGTCCCAAGCAGGGGTGCGTGCTCTCTTTGGTGGCCTTAAGTTGTTTGCCCCTCTCAGGAACAGTTTGATGAGAGGGTGAGAGAAGAGGGGTGGGCTCAGAGTTGTAATGAGCCGAGATGGCACAGGCATGGATCTTAATGGAGAAGGATAGGCCTCTGAGGAGTAGATCTGCTAAGTAATCCAGGATTAGAGGTAGGGAGGGCAGAGTTGTGTCCTCTCCTTTAGACTGAATCCAGGAGCAATACCTTTTCCACTTGTCAGCATAGGATTTCCTTGTACCGAGTCTTCTGGTTTCAAGAATGACTTCCAGCACCTGCTTGCTTAGGCTGGTCACTGGGGGAGAATTTAAGGAAGGCTGCAAGACTCAGGGTTTGCAGTTGCGGATGGAAGATCTGTCCCCCCTGCTGAGTGAGCAGGGTTGGGCTCTGGGGTAGGTGCCAGGAGTGGGTACCATTGCTGGCGTGGCCAGTCCGGGGCAATCAGAATTTTCCTTGGTCTGTCCTGTCTTATCTTGAGCAATATTCTTGAGAGAAGGAGCAGAGGGGGAAATGCATAGACTTGAGAGGTTTACCTACTGGAAGGATAGGGCATCCACTTTCAAGGCCCTGCTGTGAAGTGTCCTGGTGAAGAATTTGCTGAGCGTGTGATTGCAGGGGGAGGCAAAGAGATCCACCTCTGGGGTCCCCCATTTGTGAATCAGAAGGCTGAAGGTGCTGGGCTCTAATTACCGCTCGTGTAGGTCTTGGAGATTTCTGCTTAAGTCTGCCAGTGAGTTATGTTTGCCTGGCAGGAATTGAGCTTGCAGATGGACCTGCATGTCTAAGGCCGTGTTCCATAGGGCCATGGCTAGCCTGCAGAGTGGGTAAGAGTGGGTTACCTCCTGCTTGTTGATGTACCACATAACTGTGGTGTTGTCTGCTTTTATTAGCAGGGTTCCTGGTGAGAGTAGGGATCTGAAAGCTGTTAGAGCGTGCTGAACAGCTAGCATCTCTTTTTGGTTGATGTGCAGATGAATTTGACTTGGGCTCCAGTGGCCCTGAATGCACTTGTCGTCCAGGTGTGCCCCCCAGGTAGTTTAATGCGTCTGTGGTTAGGGTCTGGGCGGCGTGGGGTTGAGTAAAGGGAAGTTCCTTGTTGTGGTTGTATGCTGCTGCCTACCAAAAAAACTCTGTCCTTAGACAAGTTATGATGGGAATGACAGTTTCCAGATCCTAGAATGTTGGCACCAAAGACTTTTCAAGTACCATTGAAGTTTCCTCATATGCAGTCTGGCATATGGAATTAGTAGGATGCATGAGGCCATGAACCCTAGGGTCTGCAGGATTTTCCTTGCGGACAGCTGGGTTCTGGTGGCCATTTGAGAGAAGTAGTCTGTCAGACAGGCTTTGTTTTACTGGAGTAAGGAATGCCATCTGGGATGCTGTGTCCGAGCTTGCTCCCAGGAATAGAAACTTTTAACTGGGGACTAGTTTTGATTTCTTGTGGTTGATGGTGTACCCCAGGGAAGTTAGAAGGTTATTTACAAATGTCAGGTGCTGCAACAGCATTTCCTGACCATCTGCCTGAATCGGGCAGTCCAAGTAAGAGTAAATTTGAATTTTTCTCTGTCTGCAGCAGGCAATGGCTGAAGCCAGTCATTCTGTGAATACTCTGGGAGCAGTGGATAAGCCAAAGGGAAGTGCAGAGAACTGATAATGCACAGGTCCTGATCTGAAGCGTAGATATTTCCTGCATGAGTCCCTGACAGGGATGTGCAGATAGGCGTCTTTTAAGTCTGGGGTGGCTAACCAGGCATCTTTGGCCAGCATGTGAAGAAGCTGCTGCAGGCTGAGCATTCTGTATTTTGGTACCACCAGGAAGGTGTCTAGAATGGAAAGATCTAGGATTGGGTGCCAAGTGCCCCCTTTTCTGGGTACCAGGAAAAGTCTGGAATAGAACTCTTGACCTATCTGTTCTGCAGGAACAGGCTGAATTGCCCTTATAGAGAGCAGAGATTGAACTTGGTTATGAGCCTCTGCCCACTGGTTTGGAGGAAGGTCTGGGAACCCTTTTAGGGTTGGCAGTGAGTGGAAGTATAATTTGTACCCCTAGGATACAATGTTGAGAACCCATCGGTCTTTGGTGATGGAAGTCCAGTTTTTTGCACGATGGGCAAGTTTTCCTACTTGGGGCACAAGCAGTTGGGCAGAGTTGGGGAGTGGAGTTGAGAAGTCACTGTGAATTCTTTCTGTAAGGGGGTGGCTTAGCACTCCCTGTTTTTGAAGTGGAGGCACTCCATTGCTTAGATCTCTGTATACCCTGAGACTGTAGTCTGGGGGGTCTGTTTCTCCTGGGTCTAGTTTGAGATGGCCTTGAGGGGGCTAGAAAGGACCAATGTTTTGAGGGGCAATGCCTACTGAATCCAGGAGGCTGTACTTGCAAGAAATCTTTGACTGTCTGCATAGATTTAGCTTTTTCTTCCATCTTTTTAAGGATCTCTTCTGCTTTGGTGCCAAACAGATTTGTCCTTGTTCAAAGGAATGTCTAGCAATTTTGATTTGACATAGTGTGACAAGGTCTGCTCCTTAGGCCAAGCATGCCTTCTTAGTACAGAACCAGTGACTGCTGCCCTGCAAAATGCTTTTAGGGTGTCAAAGCTACATTGCAAAGTATGCTTGCTGACTTGGCTTGCGAATGCATAAGCTCTTGTAATTGTTGATTTTCTGCAGTGTCTGTAAAGGTAGCTATTTTTTGCTTAATAAGTTCCACAACATGTTGTTGGTACTTCAGCATGTGAAACTGGCAATTCAAACCCCTAATGGTGAGAGTTGCAGAGGTGTATACTTTTCTTACCCCATCTGTCTAAAGCTCTGGAATCCCTGTCCAAAGGGGTGGGATTATTACCTGTAGTTGCTTTGATATTTTTAGGTCCCTGGGAGATGACCTCTGGGTCAGCAGTAGGATTTTTGAAAAAGGAATTTTAGGTCGGGAACTCTGTAGTACCTGTCTGGTTTCCTAGGAGCAAGGGGGTAAAGTATCAGGAGTTAAACTTGATTCCATAAAGACTTCAACAACATCCAGGACTGGGGGTACCGCTAAAGGCCTATGTTGTGGCAAATCTAAAATCTCTTTTTGGACTAAGGATAGTCTTGGCATTCCCAGTGGAAATGCTCTCTTAAAAGTATGTAAGGTTTCACCAAAAGAAAAAATCCTCTGGAGGAGAAGCAGAGGGAATGGATTCTTCTGCATCTGAATCTTCATAAGCAGATAAAGGTATGTCTTCATAATCAGACACCTCAGAGTCGTCGGACTCTTGTTCTGTTAAAGCTGCTGGGGACAGGTCTCTCTTTCTCTTAGCAAGGGAAGGCTGACTTTCCCTAATCAGCATAATAAGGTCTTCTGCCATTTTAAGCATTTGATGTTGTGGCAAGGAAGCAGGTGCTTGAAATTGGGTCGTCTTTTTCTAGGCGTAGCGCGTACTCTTGGCCTTAGAAACTCTGTAGTTTTAGACAGAACTGAAGACGCGAAAGAAGTCATCAGTTTGTGTCGAATATCAGTAGTGTGAAGAACTTCCTCAGAACCGGTGCCTGCTCGGCGGCTCCGGACCCATCCAAGGTAGAGACATCTGCAGGTACCATAGTCGAAAAAGAGTCTCGCAGCATACCGGATTCCGAACGGGTCTCGGTAGAGGCCTACGAATCCACTGAAGTGGGCATCAGGGGCTGTGAAAGCACCTCGCTGAGTACCGGCAAACTGACGACTAAGCTTAATGGAAGCGTCGTCGGCAGTTTTGGACCTGTGCGGTCTGTCTCTGTTTTTATCCTTACATTTTTTTTCGGAAGATCAGTATTCGGACGGCTTATTGAAGCCATTTCGGAATACGGAGATAGAGAACGGAAGTATTTAGCAACAATAAGGGCCCGACTACGAATAGTTCGGGCATTGAACAAGGCACAAAACCAACAGCAAAGTACATCGTGGTCTGGGCCTAAACAGGTGACGCAGTAAGAATGGAGATCTCGGTGTGGTATTTGCTCTCCACAGGCAAGACAATTGTTAACTTTTTCTGACATCGGTTAGAGCAAGAAAAAAGGATCCCCAACGTGGCACTTAGCTTTAGAAGACTTCAATGATATTCAATTCGGTAACGAAAACTCAGGTAGCTGCCGACCGGCACTCGTGTGAACTGCTTCTGGTTCCTCGGCAAGAAAGACTGATGTAATGGTGTCAGCTGCCTGTTTTTATACCCCTGACGACCTGATGTCAGACCTGGAGCGACAGCAGCCGACGCAGAAATACTAAGTCTCCGGTATTCGGGCCGAATGAGGGCTACCTGCAAGCAGATAACCTAAGCGTGATGACTGCAACAGTAAAACACGAACATCTTTTCTTTCCTAAGATATCTAGGAACTAAGGAGAGTGGGATCGGTCTGCAGTCTTTCATGGTCTTACTTTGATCTTGGCGAGTTCTGAACAGACTGGTTACCTGAAGACCAAACAGTAAGTCTTTGTCCAAGGGCGAATACATAATTTTAGACTTGAAATCCTCAGGTATAGACAGACTGTGAATCATATCTGTGAATAACAGATCTAGCAGCAGCTGCCCTAGAAGCAGCATCTGCAGCATCATAAGTGTACTTAATACTGTGCTGGCAATGAGTGACCTCTGATAGTAAGCTCTGCATTTGATTCTTAGACTCTGCATAGGACAGTCCAGTAAGAAATTTAGGACAGAGATCAAATAGTTTGTCATTTGGGTCTGGTAGTTAATTATTCTAAAGGCAAGGGTAGTAGAGGTGTAAACCTTCTTTCCCCATTTAAGTACATTGCATTGAGCAGAAGCCTACAGGGCTTATCTGAAGAGAGAGATACTGCAGAGGGGTCTGCCACTGGGTTCTCGTATAAATTCAGGCACTTTGCAAAACCTGTATGATTTCTTATGAGCTGGCGATTATGAATCAGGTGCAGAAGCAGTGGACTGAAAGGTGCTCTGGAAAGCTTGAAAGACAGGTGGCACTGGAGAAGGGACAGGGTAACCATCTCCAAGAGGGTGTAATACCTCTTCTGAACACGAGAGATTTACATGGATTGCCATTTAAAGAGTCTCATCATGTTCTGTACAATCACCCCAAAGGAAGCTTCCTCAATAGGAGAATCTCTTGAGAAATAAAACAGCCCTCTTCATCTGAAAAGATTTGCCCCGGAGAATGCAGCTGAGAAGAATAATCAAGAGAATTGTCAGAGTCCAAGTCCTGTTCCTCACAAAGTGGAAACCAGGTTTTTGACGAGTAGCCTGTGG
This sequence comes from Protopterus annectens, assembly GCF_019279795.1. Lineage (NCBI taxonomy): Eukaryota > Metazoa > Chordata > Ceratodontiformes > Protopteridae > Protopterus > Protopterus annectens. Next base: position 1,003,195,177 of record NC_056743.1, on the reverse strand, counting down.
TTGCAGAGATGCAAAGGAAGGTGGTTTTCAAGGACATAACAGCTTTAAACAACTCCTGTGAGACGTCTATACAATAATTTTCCCTAGCTACTGAAGGAGAAGCCACATACCTAGTTGTCTGTTTTTTTTTCTTTTTTTTCTTTTTAGGCACAATACCCACCTGGCTGAGAGACAGAGGTTTGGAACCCTGTCAGACTTCTACTAGCCTGGGAACTCTTCCTTAACTAAATTTGAGGGATACTATGCAGTCCTTCAGAAATGATGCAATGGGGGTTCTTGGATGTAGGAGCTGTATGCAAGAGCTCAGGAGACATGACGTATTCCGACAGGGTCTAAGTAGCAAGCAACTGAGAAGCAGGCTGACGTACCGCAAGTTCTTCAACCTCAGTGGGAACATCGGGGTCAGAAACTTTGGACTGTGGATCCATCTGAGGCTTCTTTAGTTTTTTCTTTGGTGGCAGAGGGACATCAGAGGATGCTGAGTCAGACATCTTGGACTGGGCTAAGAGTTTGAGACGCCAGGTCTTGAGAAAGGTGTTGAGAACAAAAGGCTTTAACTTAAAAGTTTTAGAACAAATGATTGACAGATTGAGCAAGATTTGTGACAGAGTTCCAGGCCTAGGCAAAAAATACACTTGGTATGCAAGTCCTTGTATGGAAATTGCCTACTGCACTCGCACTTACCCCTCCAAGCTGACATCTACAACTTTCAACAAAATATCACAAGATAAAAAAAGACGGTTCCCCAAAAGGGCACTTATCTGGACAAACAATACAAACAAAGGTACCAACAACCAAAAAAGTGAACAGTCATTCAGGCTGGTAGCGAGACACGCATACATGCATGAATCTTCAGACTATCTATACACCCCAACACATACGAGCTGAAGGTACGAGTCTGACGAATGACCTAGGGAAGGTAAAGCTTTGGTTACATTAGCCGGACATCAGTGGTGACAGCCCATATGCCAGGCATACTGCAACAGTGATTTCAGTCAGGATCTCTAGACATTTCAAGAACAGTACATCCTGTAGCAGCTAGCTAGGGAACTTGGGATATCTAGAGATAGGGTTCTCTCCGTATGCATCTTAAATATGTTTACTGCATTTTTTTAATGATTCTTATGGCAACCTACATTTTTACTTTATTACTTGCACTACTTTAAGTAAAATTAATTTATTTATATTTAAACTCTTGTGGCTGACTTATAAAAAGAAGTTATGTCTTACCATAACGTTCCATCTGTGTTGTTCATCATCTTTCATTCATCATTGATGGGTTCAGTTCCAAACTCTCTGAACAGAGTCGGCCTTTTTACCAAGATCATGCCAGCCAAAAAAACTCTCTAGCTAAGTCTCTACCCAGAATACTCTTCTCCCTGTTACCTCAGATCGAGTTTGCTAGAGAAAAGGAAGTAAAGCCAAGGCCACTTTTGCGCAACTATCCTAGGGCACCACTTAGACCCAAAGCATTCCCCAGGAGCCTTTGGAGGGGGCAGGAGGGTGGGAAGTGATGAATGAAAGAAGATGAACAACACAGATGGACTGTTATGGTAAGACTTAACTTCTTTATCTGATGTTGTTAATCTTCTTTTCATTCATCACTGATGGGACAGAATCCCAAGCTACCTTGAGGTTCATGGGCGGCCCTTATGGAAAAACATTCCTGAGTACCACTGAGCCGAAGGCAGCTCTCCCTCTGGAGACCAAGTCCAATTTGTAGTGATAGATAAAGGTACGAGGCTTAGCCGAAGTAGCTGCTGCGCAGATGTCATCCATGGAAGCCCTGGAATGGAAAGCTATAGATGTTGCCATAGATCTAGTGCAGTGAGCTTTAACTTTTGGCATAGGTTCATTACTGAGGGAATAGATGAAACGTATGCATTTCATTAGCCATTTTGATAATGTAATCTTGGAAATAGCCTCTCCCATTCTGGGCCCAGAAAAGGAGATGAAAAGCTGTTCAGATTTACGGATAGGGTTTGGTCCTGTCTAGAAAAAAACTCAATTGTCTATGTACATCTAAAAAGTAAAGGCAGTGCTCTCCTCCACTGGCAAAATTCAGAAAAAACACTGGTAGGTCAATAGTCTGGTTTACGGAGAATTCAGAAACAACTTTGGGGAGAAAGGATAGATTTGTCCAAAGTGATGCTCTGTCTTTATGAAAGACCAGATAGGGCCTCTTGATACACAATGCCTGCAGCTCTGAGACCATTCTGGCAGACATGACGGCTACCAAGAACAAGAATTTCCGAGACAAAAACTTTAGGTCACAATTCGCAGCAGGTTCAAAAGGATTCTGAGCCGATAACTGAAGGATGAGGTTCCATGAGCTAACAGGAGGACTGATATGAGAAGTCCCCTTGAGGAAAGCCTTGTAAATGAGTAGAGAGATAAGAGGGGTGCCATCTATACTATTGCGGAAATTGCCGCTAGATGTACTCGTATGGTAGAGGCAGAGGCTCCATTATCACAAATCTTAGTCAAGTACTGAAGCACTGCAGTAATTGGACCCAAATACGGGTCTAACATGTTATCATTGGACCAGATGGAGGACCTTTTCCATTTATCCTGGTATAGTCTTCTGGTGGATAGTTTATGAGACCAGAATGATGTCACGAACAGACGAGGAGAGATTAGCTTGCCTGGCTACTAGTGGAAGTGGGGAAACCAAGCTGTCAGCTTGAGACTGGATAGATTTGGGTGACTCAACCCTTGGGGGTGAGTAATCAGATCTGGTAGAAGATCCAGAACCCATGGCGGATATACTAGGGGAGGCCGAAGGAAGGGGAACCAAACTTGTCGAGGCCAGAAAGGGGCTATGAGGATCACCTTGCATCTCAAAGAGCTTTCTTTAGAAATTGTGGGAAAAGTGGGGACGGGAGGATGAGCATAAAGAAGTCCCGTGGATCAGAGTATCCCTCGGTGACTCCCCCTCCAAGGGAAGTAGGGCAAAACAGCTGCTGCACTTGGTGTTTGACAAGGAGGCGAAAAGATCACAGCAAGGCTAGCCCCAGTGGCTGAAGATTGCTGACGCCACCTCGGGGTTGAGGATGCATCTGCTCAGCTTGTCCACAATCACGTTGGAGCTCCCCGGGGTATGCGTTGCTATTAGAAAGCGGTTGGAAGCTATTGCTCACTTCCAAATTCTTATGGCTTCTCGACATAGGGGATAGGACTTGGTTTCTCCTTGCCTGTTGATATACCAGACCACTGACATATTGTCTGACTGAACTGCAAGTGTCCCGTAAGGGAGAGGAGAATGGAAGTCCTGCAATGCTAACAGCACAACTCTCAATTCCGGAACACTGATATGTAGGTGGGCCTTTGAGGTGGACCATGTGCCTTGGACAGTCTTTCCCTGGAAATGACCCCCCCCCCCCCATCCGATCAGGGAAGCATCCGTGATCACAATGGCTGTGTAGATTAAAATGGACGACTCCAAAGTTCTACATCTGGCCTCATCCACCAAAGCAGGTCCTGTTTGCAGGAGGTGGTTATTCGAATCTGGTAACTGAGGGGGTGAAAGTTTGGGAACAAGTGACACAGAAGCAGCAACTGCAGAATCCGCAATGTGCTAGAGGCACTATTGGGATGGACGCTGCCATAGAACCTAGGGCCTGAAAAACTTCCCTTGTAGAAACTGTTGTTTGTGAGAATATCACCCGGAGTTGAAGCCTCAGTCGTTGGAGTCTGTGAATTGGGAGTGATACCAGACCGGACTGAGTACTGAACAATGCTCCAATGAACTCTTTGTTGTGTAGGGACAAGGTTTGATTTCTCCCAATGTATCGTTATTCCCAACAGGTTTGCTAGAAAAAGAGTATAATGCAGTGCTGTTATCAGAAGATGCTCAGCAGGGAGGGTAAGGAGCCAGTTGTCCAGATATGGAAACACCCGAAATTCCTTTAGTGTCAAGTGAGCTGTTACCACTGCCATGCATTTTGTGAAACACTCTGGGGGCTGTAGAGAGACCGAACAGCAGGGCAAGGAATTGATAATGACTGGTTCCTATCCAGAAGCAAAGCAGACTCCTGGAGCATTTGTCTACCCTAATGTGGTAATATGCATCCCGGAGATCTAGAGAGCAAATCCAATTGCCTTCTCTTAAAAAAGGGGAGAACGGACTGAACTGTGACCACCCGGAATTTGGTTTGGGTGACAGACTTGTTTAAGCTGCTGCTGAGATCCAAAATGGGTCTCCAGTCCCGTCTTTTTTTGGCACCCAAAAGAATCAACTAAAATCCAGATCCACGCTGGTCTGGTGGGACTGGTTGGATGACTCGTTTTTTGAAACAGCTTTATAATCTCTGAAAACTGCTTCTTTCCTTTGACTGGGTGCAACGTCGGGAAGTTATCTTGGGAAATTTGGCTGACAAGAAAGGGGAATGGTGTAACCCCTGGTGATAATGCTCTGCACCCAGCAATCAGTGGTGATGGATTGCCAGACAGTTTGATGCAGAGAGAAACGACCCCCGACTGTTTCTAGAGGTAAGCAATTGGGCTGCTCCTCAGGAGCATGGGTAAGGCTGTTGGAGCCCTGATTACAAGGACAGTACACTTGTGTACACTTACCATAAATGTAGATGTTCGAGTGTATTCACCTAACGTCATGGAAGATGCGACAGCATCCAACGCAGAAATCTCAAGACTCTGGTATTCAGGCCAATTGAGGCTACCTGCAGGCAGATAACACCAAGTGTGATGACTGCAACAGTGAAACACGAAGAACATCCCCTCTGCCTCTACAGGGGTGTCTTCCGGAATTGTTACCCCCTCTGCCTCACAGTATCAACACCACATGCGGCACGGAAGGGATCCAGAGATATCTTATGCCACATCTTTCCACTCTTCTGATTCCTGGAGAAGGTACGTTGAGGGTTGTAACACTGCAGGCCTATGGCAGACAAGGTCTTTCCTTCTTGCTCGCACCTGGCTAGTGTCCTTCACTTTGTAAACTATCGACCATATTCTCATTCTAAGGCCCTTCACTGGTCCAAATAAGTAATCTTACAAGTTAGCACCATTAAACCATAAGCACTACTTACTCTTATACTCTCTACGATTACCTTGTCCCCTATTGGTCCGTCTTAATTCAGTTTCCCTATATTACTCTAGCATGTCCAAAGGGCAGTCAATGGCTTCCCTCCAGTCCAGCTGGTGAATCTGGGAATTTTGAGGCAATGTTACAACTGTCTCATGAACACGGACAACCTTCTCCTCCTCCAAACAGGTTCAAATATATGTGAGAGATACAACCATATAGCCAAACTGGAGGCTGAGCTCTCTCATCTCAAAACTGGTGAAACCAGTAAGGAGGAGATGGCAACCTCACACAACACAATTCCAGTATCACATAGTCCCACCACATCAGCAAACCAAACACAAATACACAAAAACATACTCGGAGGCTCTAAATAAAAATCTACCTAAGCAACAGAGACCTCCAAAGCAGACATCCTAGCAAACACTACCCCAAAACAAAACACGCACAACACATAGCCCACAAACTCAGTGTGCCAAGCAGCCACAGCCCTTAAGACTGAATAACACACCTGATACTCTTGTAATAGGTGACTCTACTGTCAAACACTGACGTCCCGCTCACCAGGCTGAATAAAGAGAAGGTCACAGTGAGCTGCCTGTTGGGCGCTAGGATCTGCCACATAACGCAAGCACTCAGGTCACTCCAAAGCAAATACAAATATGACTCAGTCATTGTACATGCTGCTGTGAATGACCTGAGACGTACCTCATTGGACTACATGAAAAGAGACATAGAGGAGCTCTCTGATCATGTAGCCCAGGCCGATATGACCCTGACCTTGAGCAGCATCTTACCCTCACCCAGAATGATGCCACAGTACAAAGTCAAAATGATCGATTTTAACAATTGGCTAAAATTTTGGTGTCATTCTAAGGGGATCCAGTGTCTGTCAGCCTGGGATGACATGCTCGACAAGCCACGTTGCGTTGCTTCGCTAGGGACGGCTTGCACCTGTCACCACTGGGCTTTCGGATATTGGCACAGGCTCTTGCCACCCCCATAGCGCCTTTTGTAGGCAAGGCTCAAAAGTTAAACCCACCTCCATAGACAGCACAAGAAACAAGAAACTAAGGGTAATGCTGCTAAACGCCAGAAGTCTTAACCTCAAGATGCACGCACTCAAAGCTCTCCTCAGTATGGAGAACATAGATATCTGTGCAGTGACAGAAACCTGGTTCAAGGCTCCAGAGAGCACCCCAGCATTACCAGGTTATACCTCATATCATGCTTTTCGGCGCCAAAACCTGGACCGAACCACAAAAGGAGGGGGAGTTTCCATATTTATCAAGGATATCCACACCTGCAGGTTAGTGGCACTGCACGAAGTATCGGAGACCATCCATGTGCAACTAACAGTGGGCAAGACTGCTTTTCAGTTTATTGCATCCTACAGACCACCCTCTCAAAGTCAGGAATCCCACTCTGCTTTCCTGAAAACATTGGAGAACATGAAGATCTCTCCGAACACCTTTATATTGGGCAACTTCAACTACCCAAACATAGACTGGGAGCAGTACTCAAGCCCCAGCACCTTAGCCCAACGGTTCCTGGAAATTATAAACTCAAATGCTATGGAACAACTAGTCACCACTCCCACAAGAGGGGTAACACACTAGACCTGATCATTACCAACATGGGGACTCTATGCTCCACAACTGAAGTATATCCCTTATTGGTAAGATCAGACCATAAATTAATTTCACTGGATGTCCACATCCTGACCCCACCCCCAGCCCAGAAAACCACAGTGAAAAACTTCTCAAAAGCAAACTTCTCACTTCTCAAAACTGAAGTGGAATCCTTCAAGGCCCCAGGGCCAGTGGAAACTACGGCCCAAACTGCAGAATACTATATAAACACATTCTACAGACATCTCCAGGAATGCATGGATCATGCTATCCCGAGCAAAACCAAAACCCAAACATCCAAAGGCAGGCGTCCAGTCTGGTGGACCCCAGCCATAAATAAACTGTACAACAGAAGGAGGAAGATACTACATGATAGAGCAAAATCCCTAATAGGGAAGGCATCTCTGATCAGTACTAGCAAAAAATTACGATCCCTCATAAAATCCTCCAAGGCCAGCTTCGAGAGAAAAATTGCTCAGGACACTAAAGACAATCATAAGGCTTTTTTCAGTTATGTTAGGAACCTGGGATGCAACTCCCAGACTTGTTCTGAGTTGATTCTAAACGACAAAAAAATACACGGAACCCACAGACATCGCCAATATCCTGGCAGACAGGTTCAGTGCAAACTTCTCCACCCCCCACCCCCCAAAAAGAGCAAGTATCTATCCCGGCAGAGGGCTGCCTCCCAAACATCTCTGATGCTCAGGTGAAGGCTGCCCTCTCCAAAGCAAAAAACACTGCTTCCATGGGACCAGATGGCGTCCCGGGTTGCATCCTACATAAACTCCAAGAAGAACTAATCCCTCAAATAAAACAGCTGTACAATCTCAGCCTCACTACAGGATATGTGCCCACAGAATGGCGTACAGCAACAGTGGTCCTACTCCACAAAGGTGGAGCCTCTACGGACCCTGGAAACTATCGCCCCATAAGCCTGACTAACTTAGTCTGCAAGGCTATGGAGAGGATCATCATGGAGCTTATAAACAAAGACATTGGGGACCTACAGACACTAGATCCTACCCAGTTCGGCTTTGTCAAGGGCAGATCCTGCCTTTTGAACCTGGTTGACTTCTTCGAAACAGTCACCAAAGCCATAGATGAAGAGAAGGTAGTCCACACAGCCTATCTGGACCTAGCAAAGGCATTTGACACAATACCCCACTGACTCGGGCATCACAGATAAGCTATCCAGCTTAAATATAAACCCCTATGTCACAAGATGGGTCGCAAACTGGCTCAAAGACAGAACCCACAGAGTGAGAGTTGCTGGAGCCATGTCAGACTCGAAACTGGAAACAAGTGGCGTCCCACAATGTTCTGTCCTGGGACCGCTCTTGTTCAGTATATACTTTTCAGAGGTACAGGCCAACGCGGGAGGACTATGGCTCACCAAGTTCGCAGACGACTGCAAACTAGGCGCCATAATCAACTCTCCAGCTGACACAAACATCCTTCAAAAAGGTCTCTCAGAGATGGATAACTGGTGCCAGAGCCATGGTCTAAAGCTAAATGCCAAAAAGTGTATAGTTATACCCTTTGGCAAAAACAAAGTGCCCACAAATTACCACATAGGCGGTAACCCATTAGGTACAGAGAAAGAAATTAGGGATCTGGGGACCCAAGTTGATAGCAATCTCTCCTTTGACAACCACATTGCCAAAGTGGTTAGAAAGACCTTTTACATAGCCCACCTCATCATGAAAGGATTCACCTCTAGATCAAGAGAGGTAATCGTGCCCCTTTATTCATCCCTCATCAGGCCCATCATAGAATACAATGCCCCTTTTGGGATGTACCTTACCAGACACCTGCAGCAATTAGAAAGACCCCAAAAGTACCTCACCAAGAGGATCAAGGGACTCAAACAGATGCCATATGCTGCTCGGTTAAAAAAACTCCAGCTCTACTCAGCTGCATACCGCCTACTTTGAGGCAATCTATGCCTGACATAAAAAGCTATGTCCAATCCAGAATTAATGGACATGCTCCACCTCAGTAAATCTAAATCCCTTAGAGCCACACGCTCGAGGGACTTGAACCTCAGCACTGAAATAAATAGAACTTGCTGGAGGGACAGATTCATAACCCAGAGGCTCCCTTTGCTCTGGAATAGAATTCCAATTCATGTTAGGCAGAGCACCTCACTGAATCTCTTCAAGAAGAATCTTGATGAGTGGATGGGGGATCGTAGGTTTGTCCCGGGGATTACTTCCGTGTCACTATTAGACAGAGGCACAGCAAACTAAACCTTAAAAAGGGCACAGTATACTCAAATCAAGGGGTGGTGTAAGCCAAACAAAATCGGGCTAGGTTTATAATTGCCCCAGGGCAGATAGCCTAGTATGAACCTATGAACCTATGGAGCCAAAAAGGGACGAACCTTCGATGGGAGCTTTCAGAAAGGAAGACTTGAAGGGGGTCCGTGAGGTCACAAATGCACATCCAGGCATGACGCCTCACAACGCCCAAACCCGCTGCTCTAGCCGCTCTTTCGATTGCATGTGACAACCTCATAGACGAGTTGGATATTGATTCTAGGGTTGCGAGCTGGGAGGCCACTTTGTCCCGGACCTCATCAGACAATTGTCCTGTGAGCATCCCAGAGTGTTCAGAGATCAAGTTCCTCTGGAGCCTCGTAAAATGTGCCAAACAATTCAGGGGCTGTATGACAAAGGCTCCTGATGCAAAAACACGCTTCCCAAGTCTGACCACCACCCAGGACTCCCTGTTGGGCAGGTGGACAACAGGACATTCCTCAGCCAAGTCCTTTTTCGTGTCCGCCGCCACCACCATAGCATCAACTGGTAACCCTTTATACCAATGCGGGTTCTCCTCGGGAGGGGAAAGAACTTTGTCTGGTCTCCGAGGGATCGCCTCAGTGGAATGAGGATTCTTCCAAGAGCGCAGCATGATGAGCTGGACAAGCTCGTTGGCAGGTGGGGTCACTCAAGAGGTAGAAGGCCAGGTGCGAAAAGCATACAGGAACATTGACTCCTCAGACGAAGGGTTGGAGGGCTTCCAGTCACCTCTCTGCTTTAGCATTACCAGGATGTCTCCGAAGGAGACATCAGGAGGCGACCGTGGGGACCCTTCACCATCATCACAGTGTCTCCTGTTAAGAACTCCTTGGGTGAGTCCATGTGCTTCCTCTTGCACGTCTTCTTTTGAGGGGGGCTCCTCAGTGGGGGGGGTCTCTAAGGAGGACTCAGAAGAGTGGGTACCCTGGACAGGGGTGTCCTGCGACTTCTTTGCCCGGTGTCCCAGGGTGGTGGTCTGTGACGGTTGTACCTCAGGGGGTGAAAACTGGGGTTCCGACATCAAAGGAGTACTGCCAGAAGCAACAGCCCTTTCCATTGCACGGAAGGCAGGCACACCCAAAGAGGGATGACAGCCCGGAACAGAGAAAGACAACCTCGGGACTGGGGACACACCCCACTCCGACAACCCCAGGAACCCACGTAGTAAGGTCTATGATGGGTGCCGAAGGCTGGGCCGGTGCTGAAACAGGCGCCGGTATCGAAGGTTTTGAGATGGTCAGATCCGAAGAAGATGGAGCCAAAGAGGCTGATTTATGCTCCTAAGATACCTTTGGGACCTTTGATTTCCCAGGTTTGCTCAGATAACCCGATGGTGAAGAAGGAACAATGTGGGATCTCATTTTGTCCTTGGGAGGAGGGGATGAGACCTCCATCGCAGAAATGGCCTCCGAGAAGGGAGACTTGAGTAATCCTTTTGGAATGAGTTTATTTTTGCTTCATTAACAGTGCATTGACAAACTCTGACAAATGTCACATGGAGACTGCACCGAAAGGTGGGACACTCCCCAACAGTATACACAGTCATCATGATAATCACTGTTAGGTAACTTGCCCTTACATGAAGTACAATGCTTAAAACCTGAAGAACCCCTCTTATCTGACATCTTCATAGAGAAAAAAACACCACAGCCAACTGTATAATCCAACTATAATCACAGTCAACTCTGTTCAAAAAAATCACAAATATACAATACACTAGTGAGATAGGGAAAAGAAGGGAAACACCTGAATAAGAGATAGCTAATAGGTTAAACAACACAAACTATGGTATTGAAGAAATACCACAAGGGTAAGAATGGAAAGGCTGTACCAATGACAACTATGAGTAGAGAGGAAAAACCAAGGTCAGACAGAAGAAAAAAACACTAGAAAGACTAACTGCTTAATAAAATATGAAGATATCCAAAACGTTTCACACAAATATCAAAAAAAGTTTCACTTCGCCAAGAGCTTGGCTACGCAGCAAACAAGATCTGACATAACAGGGAGAAGGACATTCTGGGTAGAAAATTAGCTAAAGAGATTTTTTGGGTGGCGCGAGCTTGGTAAAAAGGCTGACTCTGTTCCGAGGGCTCAGAACCAAACCCATCAGTGATGAATGGAAAGAAGACAATAGATGTGTATTTATGCACAGTTCAGGTGAAAATAGGATAACCATTACTTACACTGAGTAATATGCGGTAGGGCACAGGCCTTAGAATCTGATCTGGCTGACTACCAGTGAAACATACATTTATTAGCAATATTAAGAGGATACTGGTAACTGGAAATTCTATGATTTTTCCAGAGTGGTTAGTATTACCAAACCAGGAAGAAATTTGTGGAAAACTACTTCAGCCTTCCCTGGTATATACAGGTGTATGAAAATACTTCTCTGTGAAAGGCAGTTACTGTGGATAAAGGGTACACTGAAAGACAATGGGTCATGAAGAGAATCGTGAGGCTCTGTAAATGAACAGTGTGCGGTTCAGTTTGGGTGTGGAGACTGGAAGCCCATCACCCAGACAGAAGTGCACTTTCCCTAGAAAGTACAACCTGGCTTCCAAGACCATAACTATTAAAACAGATATGCATGCACTTTCTTGCTATCACTTCACTCTTTGTGGAGACAGTGGTGTCAACTTCATCCTTTAAATTAAGTGGTAATGGTGCCACCATTCTTCTCTGCAATCTGTGTAAGACAAAACTACCAAAGCCAAAATTCATGAAGGAGTAATGTGAAATTGTCAAAAACAGCACCATAACTGCAAAATGCAGACCATGAAAATGTCAAAGCCAAGAGATGCAAAAAAATTTCCCAAAGTCACAGATGAAATGAAGACATGTAGTGCACCAATAACGGTCCCAAAAGCAAGATGCACAGTTTAAGTATCAAACATATGAATGGGTTGCTGTACAGTAAATCATGACACTAAAAAGTGTGAGAAATTACATTAGAAGTCTTAAATACATACAAGTATTATTTTGATGCAAAAATTCCATTGCATTCTTGGTATACTTGGGGTTACTTTAAAATAACAATTAAAGGAGGGCTACTGCACAGAAAATTGAGGGAAAACATACATATGAATACAATATGGCACAAGGGGCTGTACATAGTAAACAATATTACATGGTCATGTGATATTAACTGTACTATGCATAAATCTAAATGCATTAATGCCCTTACCAAAAGGGCTTCTGTATTTGAATTTTGTATTTAATAATCTATATATGACAATTATATCAAAAGTATTCCAATATAAAATAGTTCTTCCTCCCAGAGTTGCATCTTCTTAAATGTGTGAATTTATATTATTGATCTCTCAGGGTAGTTATTTAAGAGACATTTCTGTCAAAACTGTTGTGGGTTATTGTAGTTATATTTGTAAAGAAGGGCCAACAGTATGGAACACCACAGCAGCAGTCCTTTGTGCACTGCTAACTTTTAGCCAGTAAGCATTTCATAGTTAGACTACAATCATTCTCAAAAGCTATTAATTTCCAGGAAAACATGAAGACCAGAAGTATGAAGTATGCACAATAACTGCAGACTTAATAGCAGGACTACAGCTGTAAGAAATTGTGTACAATTTGGAAATAAACTTAACATAGGTTCATAGGTAGGTACTAGGCTAATCGGCCCAAGGGCCTACGTAAGCCTAGCCAGCAAGGTACCATAGCTTATGCCACCCAAGAAAGTTATTTTCCTATGCCACTGTCCAGTAGAGACACAGAAGTGATCCCCAGGGTGTATTTCCTATTTCCCATCCACTCATCAAGATTTTTCTTGGAGTGCTAATGAAGAACTTTGCTTGACATAGATGGGTAGCTCGTTCCAAAGTATAGGAAGTCTCTGGGACAGAAATCTATCCCTCCAGCGACTGTCCTGTTTATTGTGCTGACAAGGTTTAGGTCCCTAGAGCATGTAGCTTGGAGGGATTGGGATTTCTTTAGGTGTAGCATGTCCAACAGCTCTGGGTTTGACATAGTTTTATATGTTAGGCAGAGATCACCTCGGAGTAGGCGATATGAACATCAGACAGACATTTTTCAAGTTAGATATTTATGGCATTATACAGCATTACATGGTTGTAATGCTGCTCCTTGTCAGTTAGGGTGCAACTTGGCTATAAGAAAAGGGTTCACTATGTATGTTTCGTTGTTCTGCACTGGTGTCTAGGAAAAGATAGACTGCACAAAGATAATGCTATGAAAACAGAAAGCAAGAAAAAATAAGAGATCAACAAAGTTCAGTAGTATTACTTGACAAATCTTAGTAAAAACAAATCTTAACTGATGGCAAGATTGTTGCTTTTATTTAAATGGGGTTCTGTGGTCATTTTTATATGTTTTACTACTATTTTAATATGCACTTGTATTTATGCAGCATTTTACCTTAGTATACTGTATTTTAAAGTTGCCTCTTTGGTCAAAGAAGGCCTAGCAGAGGCTCTACTGCAGAGGTGTGTGCATGCAATCCAGCTGTTTGGAGATAGACTTTCAGTTTTCTTTTGAAATGGGGACTGTTGGTCTTACTTCCTGTCTCTATATACACTACATTACCTGTTTCTGGGATTTATAGGATCAAAGATAAGTACTAGGGCTAGCTGCCCTTGTGGGCCACTTTAAGCCTAGCCAGTTTCCCTTTTTGTGCGTGCAATAACCTATCCCATTTGGTTACAGACTGGCCTTACCTATCCCCATGGTCAATAATTATATATTACTCCTAATGAGAATAAATGTCAATACACCATAGATAATTAGAGGGGACCCATGCATAGGATAAAGCATATAGGATCTGCTTCTGTCCATTAGTAGAACAGGGATAGTCCTAGGGTAAATTTCCCATCCATAGATCTATGTTGTGCTTCAATATGGACAGGGATGACCTTTATTTTCTGCATTTTATATTTTCACGTCTATCAAGAGATTTTATTTATTTATTTTTTTAACAATTTTTGGATGCCTTTTGACAGTTTTTAATCGGGTAATGAACTTAAGTTTTTGTTACTGCCAAGTGTGTAACCTGTGCCACAAACTCTATGCAGATTCCGTAATATGTGTGTTGTGTGTGTGTGTGTGGGGGGGGGGTACATCCTGTTACTAAGTACCTTGACTGAGCCTACAAGGAATTCTCCTTGGAATCAGTGTAAAAGTTGTACCAACTGAGATAACCATTTACAGTGTATGTACTTGATCACTGATTCACTCTGTTTCAGCAAAGTAGATACAGACTTTGTTTTTCTAAACTTCTTAGTTCAGTGTAAAGTGTCTAAATTGTCTGTTCACATCTAAGGTACATAGGATTCTTTCACCCTTATTTTAAGGGTTTGGGTTGAAGTTTGGAAGCTGAATACCCTAACTGACAGTGGACTCCTGTCACTACCTTGGATAAAAAAGGGTTGGTTCTACAGCTCACCCTTATCCTTGTCAAACATTAGGAAAGGCTCAATGCACGTTACAGCTTTGGACCTTCCAGAGTGGATGGCACAGTGAAAAAGACCTGGATATCTAAAGCATATCCACCCATACACACACACACACACACTACTTGGAGAACATCTAGTGGGAATTCCACTTTTCCCATTCATTGCAAGGATTTCCTTGAAAAGAAGTTATGTACCTACCATAACGTTCCATGTTAGTTGTCTTCTTCTCGCCTTCTTTCTTGCTGGCTGGGATCGGAGCCGATCCTCGGCTCCGACTCGGCCATCTTCAATAGCTCAAGAGCTGTTTACTGGCTCGAGGCTACCCCGTATCCCATGATGTCTTGCGCTAGTTACCCAGATCTCGTTTGAAAAAGCTATTCCAGACATAACTAAGGAAGAATTCTGCCCTAGTAGCCCCTTGGGCCTAACTGTGAAGCTATTTAAGCAGAAAAAGGACAAACAGAGAAGGTTCAGCCAATGAAATCTGAAAAAGGGAGCTCCTCTCGATCCACTAGGATAGGGGGATGGAGGGTGGGATGCAAGAAAGAAAGCGAGAAGAAGACAACTAACATGGAACATTATGGTAGGTACATAACAACTTTATGTTGTCTATCTCACCTTCATTCTTGCTGGTTGGGACAGCGTCCCTAGCACCTACTATCTTGGGTGGCTCATTAGATCAGACTCTTCAGAACAGTGGAACCAAAATCAGCTCTGTTTCTGGAAGCAATGTCTAGTTTGTAATGAGAAATGAAGGTATGTGGGTTAGCCCACGTAGCAGTTGCACAGATAGAGTCCATGGGCAACCTAGATTGGAAGGCCACTGAGGTGGCCAATGCCCCTAGTAGAGAGGCCTTTAGGTTTGATAGATAATTCTTTGTTTCTCAGCTGGTAAATGAATGAAATAGTGTGAAACAACCACCTAGATAATGTTACCTTTGAGACTGGAAGGCCCTGTCTGCCCTCAGCATAGGAAAGGAAGAGTTGGTCCGACTTCCTGATGTCCTTTGTCCTATGCAAATAAAAACGCAGTTGTCTGTGAACATCCATCTGGTGCAATTTATATTCTGCCTTATTTGTGTGATTAGGAAAGAACACAGGAAGGTCTATGGACTGATTTAAATTGTTTTGTGAACAGACCTTAGGAAGGAAGGAAGGAAGGATTGGTCCTTAGAGCGACACTATCATTATGAAAAACTAAGTATGGAGGACGAATACATAAAGCCCGAAGCTCTGAAACACGTCTGGCAGAAGTAACGGCTACCAGAAAGAGAGTCTTCCAGGATAAAAACTTAATGGAGCAAGATGCTGCAGGTTCAAAAGGTGTCAAGATTAGGGAAGCTAGCACCAAATTTAGATCCCACGGAGGTGGGGGATCCCTCACTGGGGGCCTAAGCAGAGTGGTTCCTTTGAGGAAGGCTTTACACAGCTTATGAGACATGATGTTATTAGAAGACAACCCAATGTGAAAATTCGAAATGGCAGATAAATGAACCCTGATTGCAGAAGAAGCGGAACCAGAATGAAAGTTCCGCTAAAAATTCCAAAATCTTGTGGACAGAGGCTGAAAAGGGATCTATATTCTTAGCCTCTGCCCAGCAAGAAAAACTTTTCCACTTGCTAGCATAAGTTTTCCTAGTTGTGGATTTGTGCGATTAGATAATAATTTCCTGCACAGAGGAGGAAATATTAGGAAGCCTGGCTAAGATTTAAGTGGAGCAACCAAGCTGTGAGAGCTGGAGTGTTGGAAGGGATCGATGTAGTCAGCCCGATTGATGAATCAGTAGATCTGGAATAGGATCCGGAATCCAAGGCTGCTCGAGAAGGTAATGATGCAGGAATGGGAACCATATCTGTCGAGACCAGTAAGGAGCAATGAGGATCATTTTGCAACCCGACGCAGCTGCTTTCTGTATGAGTTTGGGTATTAGGGGAAATGGAGGGAAAGCATAAAGAAGTCCCTGAGGCCAATCGTGTACTAAAGCATCTCTGGGGGAGTGGTCGGGAAGTGGAAGAAGGGAGAAGAAATTGCTGCACTTGCTGTTGAAAGGTGTGGCGAACAGGTCGCAGCAAGGCTGCCCCCATTTGCGAAAGATCTGCTCTGGAATTACCTGATTCAGAGACCACTCGTGAGGCATGAGAATTGCTCTGCTGAGCCTGGCTGCGATGACGATGGAACTCCCAGGGATGTGCGTTGCGATCTGAAAACGTTGGGAAGAGATTGCCCACTGCCAAAGTCCGAGTGCTTCTCGACACAGAGGATAGGACCTGGTTCCGCCCTGCTTGTTGATGTACCACACCACTGACATATTGTCCGTTTGAATTGCAATGGTCCCGGGAGGGAGAGAGTCCTGAAGGGCTTGCAATACTAAAAGCACGGCTCTCATCTCCAAGACATTTATATGCAAATGGTACTCGTGAGGCTGCCAGGCACCTTGGACTGTCCTGCCCTGATAATGCCCCCCCTATCAGGGAGGCATCCGTGGTCACTGTGGCGACTGGAGGGGATAGTACAAATGGCCTGCCCTGGGACACTGATGGGGAGACCATCCACCAAGCAAGGTGCTTCTTGCATGCTTCAGTGATCATAATTTTGTGAGACATGGGAAGCTGTTGGAAGGACCACTGTGTGAATAGAAGCCACTGGAGGATTCTCATGCGAAAGCGGGCCAGGGGGACAAGAAGAATTGCTGATGCCATAGAACCCAGTGTTCGGAGGATGAACCTGATTTGAATAGTTTTGCATGTTAATAAAATCTGTACTTGCTGGCGAATCAGTGATACCCTGTCTGGTGGAAGGTTCGCAAACATGTTCCTGGTATTTAGATTTGCGCCCATATAAGTGATATGCTGACAGGGCAACAATGCAGATTTTTAGAAATTTATTGTGATACCTAGCCTGGAGCAAGTTTTGATAGTGTAGTCCCTGGCTTGCAGGAGGTGATGCCTGGTGGAAGCAGTGAGGAGCCAGTCGTCTAGATATGGAAACACCTAGAATCCCTGACGTCTCAGGTGAGCTGTGACTACTGCCATGTGCTTGAACACCCTGGGGGCTGTGGTGAGACCAAAGGGCAGAGCTCTGAACTGATAATGACTGGCCCCCAGCTGTTAGAGAAGGAATCTTCTGGAGCGCCTGTCCATTTTGATGTGGTAGTAAGCATCCTGAAGATCTATAGAGCACATCCAATTGTCCTTACCCAGGAAGGGTAGAATGGACTGTAGCGTGACCATCCGAAACTTTGTTCTTTGTACAGACCTGTTTAGTCTGCTGAGATACAGAATGGGTCTCAAGTCCCCTGTCTTTTTTGGTACCAAAAAGAACCTTGAGTAAATTCCGGATCCGATCTGGTCTGCTGGGACTTCCTGGATGACCCTTTTGTGTAGCAGCTTTGAAATTTCTTTGGCTGCTTGGTCCCTTAGATTGGGTGGAACATCTGGAAGGAACTTTTTTGACTGTAACGGGGGTTGAGCAAAGGGAATTCTGTAACCTCCGGATATGATCAACTGTACCCACTTGTCTTGAGTTAGATTCTGCCAGGCTTTGGGGTACAATGAAAGTCTTCCCCCGACTGCCTCCAGAGGTGGGCAGCCGGGAAACCCTTCAGGGATGCTGAAAGGGCTTCTCAGAGAAGGATTCTCTGCTGCCCTGGTTCTGCGGACCCCCTCTGCCACGAGGGCGGAGTCTGTTATTGTTCCCTCCTCTGCCCCTGGAGGGGAAGTCACCATGTGTGTCAGGCAAGGCTCCCTGGGATTCGCGGAACCACATTTTTCCAATCTTCTGACCCTTGGGGTATGGTGTGGAAGGAGTGGAAAAACAGACTCCCATGGCAGAGAGAGTCTTGCCTTCCTGTTCACACCTGGTTAGTGTGTCCTTCACCTGTGTTTCAAAGATAGCGGAACCATCAAAGGGGGTATTGGTGAAAGACGCTCTGAAGAGTTCCACAAAATTACATAGCTACATCCATACGTGCCTCCTAAGGGCAACGTCTGAGCCTGCGGCTCTACTCGCACCATCGGCTGCATAAGAAATGAGCCTCATAGAGGAGTTAACAACTGAATTCAGAGTCACCAGCTGGAGGCCACCTTAGCTTGAGCCCCCTCAGCTGATGGATCTTGGAAGGTATCTCCAAGCTCTTTAAGGAGATCCCTCTGAAGGCGGGTGAAATGTCACAAATAATTCAGAGACCTCATGGAGAAGATCGCTGAAGCAAGCATTTGCTTCCCATATCTGTCCATAGTCCTAGACTCCTTGTTAGGAGGATGGACAGATGACAAAGTTTCTGCCAACTCCTCCTTTGTGGCTGCTGCTACCACCATGGCATCAACAGGTACACCCCTTAGTTAAAAACTGTTTGTCCTGAGGTGCAGTTAAAAATTTAGCAGGTCTCCTGGGGGTTGGTTCCACTGTGTCTGGAGCTGACCACACCTTACGAGCCACCACAGACATAAGTGGGTCGAAAGGCGGAGACACCCAGGAGGTGGAGAATCGGGAACCAAACGCGTCCAGAAATACCGACTCATTCTCGGAAGGGGATAGGGTATTCCAGTTCCCCCTCTGCTTAAGTATTTCAAGGATGTCGGAAAAGGAGACATCTTCAAAGGGGGATCTCGGGGACCCTTCCGAATCCTCTAAGTCAATATCTGATGTGACAGACTCAGGGGAATCAACGTGCTTCCTCTTGCACTTCCTCTTACAAGGTGGCTCCTCTGGGTGATCAGGGGAGGCCTTGGAAGAGGAAGAAGCACCTAAAGGGGTGCCCTGGAGCGCTGGTTCTCCACACTTGGGGTCAGGAGGAGGGGCAGAGGCAGACGCAGGCACCATAGGGGGAGGAGCCGATGGGGTTGGTCGTGGGACTGGCTGAGGGGCCAGTACAGTCCTCATGACCTTGAAGGCTTCCCTGCCCGAACGCGAAGACGACTCGGGCTCCGAAGATATCAGAATCCCTATCCGCACCGAGGGGGGTGGCTCCGTAGCCGATGTAGGATCCAAGCTCACCTGCGCCGAAGCTCCGAGGGGGAGAGCGAGGTCGGAAAAGGGTCCGATGCCACTCTCCCCCTCGGAGCCAACTAGGGAGTCCCGGTGCCTAGATCCCTCCAAGAACGGAACCAAGGATGGGATTGGAGCAGACGACGGAACAGAAGGCGAAGGTATCTGAGCAGATGGTTCCACGACTCGAACCCCAACAAACTCCAGCTCCGAACTCAAGGGAGGTGTCGGAAGAGGAATATCTGCAGAAGCCACAATAACACCCCTCTTGAAATCATTCCTAGCACCAAACTACTTGGCATTACCATCGAAGAAAACCTAAAATTCGACTCCCACATCCTCTCAGCAATCAAAAAATTCCACCAGAAAATCGGCCTCCTCTACAGACACAACTACTACCTTACTCCATCTTCCCGTCATTCCCTTGCATCTACCTTCCTTCTCCCCTCTCTCTTGTACGGTGCTCCCCTATTCTCCAACCTACAACTCAGACTCCGTGCTAAACTTGAGGCCTGTTGCAACAAAATCTGCAAATTTGCAACCAATTCTAAGAACTCTTCCCATCACTGTCACACCCTACACACCCTAAACTGGCTAGAACTCCACAACCACCTAAAGTACCTACAACTTACAACAGCCCACAAACTCATCTTTAAACCAGCAGAATGCCCCTCTCTTACTAAATATCTTGCACCTTGCACACCTACCCGTACCCTGAGATCCACAGGCCAAAACATCCTGCATGTACACAAACCCATCCACCCAAATGGTAAACTACTACTATCCCACACTATAGCCAAACTATGGAACAATCTCCCCACACCACTACATAATATACCTAACCACAACAATTTCAAATCCATGCTTCTCTCCCATCTCTCCTCCAAATGGGAATGTCCTTCACATGCTCCCACCTAAAACTCCCACACTACTAACTCCTCACCTAAATCATCATTTCTTTGCCTACTTGAACTTAATTCAGAGATCTTGCTCAAAACACCTTTTCATAAAACTTTTGCATGCATGCCTCTGGCCTACCTTACTCATATTCTCAAACTTTCATTGTTTGTTTTTCTTATCCATTGTACCCATAATATTGTTTTCCTCTGTAATATTGTTAATTTGTCTCTATTCGTATGTATTTGTATGTCTGTTTGGGGCTTTTCCCCTCAGGTCTCCACTGAAAAAGGGTAATTCTTACCCAGCTGGACCAACCCGCTTAACAAATGCAAATAAATAAGTGGACGGAGCAGACACCTGATGAAGGGGGCTGGACAACATTTTTGCTAGGGCCTGCAATTTCAGCAACCTGCTGACCACTCTCTCCAAATCATGATCTGAAAGTCTGGAGGACCAAGAGGAGTGAGAGGACCTATGACTGCGCTCCGAGTGGAGCAGAGGTGACAGTGGAGCCGAGCGTACCGACTCCAAGGAGGGAGACCTACATCTCTTTCGACTCACGGACGGCTCCGAAGTTCTTGTAGGAGCCGACTGTGAGGGAGGCACATCGGCTCTGGCCGGAGCCGAGGTGGATGGCGGTGCTTCACCCAAAGGCAGCTCAGAACTAGGAGCCGAAGACTTAGGTGGCTTGGAGGATTTCGCAGGCTGAGCCTTAGCCAGTGAATCCTGTGGCTTAAGCAAACCCCGAAGGATTAACTTATTTTTGCACTCCTGCAGGACCCCTGGGCTGAAAGCATGACAGACTGAACAATAGTCCTGCAGGTGCACCACGCCCAGACAGTA